>NW_026099572.1:25177120-25187671 GCF_025091365.1 Daktulosphaira vitifoliae | reverse complement strand
TTGCTGGTGTAGAACAGCATATACCACCCATTATATGAATAGTATTTAAACCATCGATAGTACATGAGTTAAAATCAGCATATTCAAATACGAATTGGCTGAAAGAGTTTTCAAAAATATTAGTTTGTGGATAAACTAAACAAGACGATTCAAATTTAATAATATCGTGGTAAGTTGAGCAAAGTCCTAGACTAGATAAAATATTTATTAAATTTTTGGATTCAAATTTTCTATGGAGGTATATACCAACACCCATTTGAATAGTAGATTGAAATGATCGAGGTCTTGTCGCTGACATTATAGCATGAGCAATGGCAGTACATTTTTTTGATATTTGTGTTTTATCACCTATCTTATTACTCAGTATTACTTTATTTAAAAATATATTCAATGTTTTTGGAATGACACAATCAACATTTTCTAAAAATTCATTTGGTGCTGGGTAAGAACTTGTGTCATATATTTGTGAGCGAATGTCTTCTAAAATAATTACTGCCGCGGCCTCTACAATTCTTTGTCTCTCTTCCTCTTTATTAAACTTTCGATTTTCATACCAATTTTTTGTCAATATATTTTGACATGTACCTCGAAAACATATAGTTGTGGTTTTTTTATTTGCGGAACTCAAGATAATATTTTTACCATATTTTTCAAGTAATTTTGCACGAATAGTTTTTACGTCGGGCACATAATCATCATCAATGTAAGGCAATATATCATTTTCAATCGAAAATTGACATTCCTCGCTATTTTCTAATATAGAATATATTTTTTCCATTACTATTTTAATGTCCTCATTTTGCGGTCTACCTCTTTTTAAATTGACTCTAGATGATGATTTGAAAAAATTAACAAAACAATGTTTGTGATATCTACCATCAGCTGCTACGAGATCAATTACATTAGCTAAACGCTTTTCAACCTCTTTGCCCCATAAATCATTTCGTTGTTTAGCTTGAGTAATAATAGAATGGCCTACGTTTAAACTAGTTACAGTACACACAATTTCTCTACACTCTACAGGCTTCTTTTTTTGAATATCCGAGAAATTGTCTGGTATAATTTCAAAGCAAAATAAACACTTACTTTTAAGTTGAAGAGACTGAGATGATCGTACTTTATTTTTGGTAGGTGTAGGTGGTAATGTCGTATCAATAAAAGTAGAAGCACTTGTTTGTTTCAGGTCACTTATAATGGTACATTTACGTGTATATGATTTTCTACATTCTATATGTGCCATTAACGTGCCACTAATGTTTTTAAATTTATTGTCTCCACGCATTTCACTAGCCTTTAAAAGACTCAATAAACCTTTTTGCTTAACTTCGACAAAGTCACCTCGAGTTTTTTCACAAATACAGCAAGTGATATAAGACATATTTTAAAATTATAAAAAATTTTTAACCCAAAACTAATTTAACACAAAATATTTGCTCTATTACTATCTCACAGCTGTAAGACGAAAAATTACTGTTATACAAGTATATTATCGATAAACCTAACGTCTTTTGTTAAGATAAAATTCAGTCTGTAATTAGCGTCAAATCAATTACCTACACTATCGGTTATATCTTAATATAAACTACACTATAATGATACTATAAATAAATAAACTCATACATACACATATAACCATTTGTACCATTGTGTCTGATGTAAGAATAATATGATAAAAATTAATCGTAAAATGGAAAAAAATGGAATATAAATTTTAGTACTCATATTAAATGTAATGTAACTCGAAAAATATTTGTTTAAATGAAAAAATATAAGATACCTTTTTTGTTTAAAATTGTCTTTTAAACAACTTTCATACGAAACTTTTTTTTGTAAGTTAAATATTTTTTGAGAAAATTAAAAAAGCTCATATTTTTGAACTTTTGCGAGGCTGTAAAAAAAAAAGCTCAAGTCCAATCGATGAGGACTTTTAGTATGTCATTATACATATCCTAATTCAACTTTTAAAAATAAAAAATTTTTGGTTGGGAATTTTTTCCGCCATTTTTCCTTCGTTGACTGGCCTAATGTGTAAAAAACCACACCCTATTTATAAATGTCCAGACTTTCTATCATTAAGTCTAGATGATCGAAAAATAAAAGTAAATTAATTAAAACTATGTTTTAATTGTTTAAAAAATGATCATTTGAATGCAAGTCAAGGAAATATATGAAGTGTCAGGGAGAGCACAATTCGCTCTTGCACCAGTCGAGTGAGAATAAGAACATGAGTAGCAATGCACAGATCAATATGCATACTGTAAACATAGGTCAAAAACAAACATTATTAGCAACAGCGATTGTGAGAGTTATGAACACCACGGGAAATTATATAGATGGACGTGCATTACTTGATAGTGGTTCTCAGAGCAATTTTATGACTACAAATTTAGTAAACAAATTGGGTTTAAAAAGGGAAAAGGTAAATGTACCTATCAGTGGTATAAGTGAGTCAAGAAATAGCATCAAATATAAAGTGACGACTTCTATATGCTCAAAAACCGGTCCATACGCAACAACAATTGATTTTTACGTACTACCAAAAATAACTGGTTTACTACCAAACATGTCAATGTATAACATTAATATCCAAGAAAATATTATCATTGCCGATCCAACATTTAATAAACCGGGAACAGTCGATGTATTAATTGGAGCTGGTACGTACTGGGACTTAATGTGTATTGGTAAATTTAAAGCACATCAAAACGGACCGTACTTGCAAAAAACTTGTTTAGGATGGGTAGTTGTCGGGGAAGTCTCAGATAAGTGTGAGAACAATAAAGTTACGAGTATGTTGGTTATGGAAAATAAAGAAAGATTATTAGGAAACAAAATTGAAGCTTTTTGGGAGATTGAAGAACTTGACACAAAGCAATATTTTCCCACTGAAAAAGAAACATTGTGTACAAATAGTTCGGATGATGCTTTATGTTTGCGTGACAAATTGATTGAATGTTTGAGAAAATATGGATTTGAACTATCTAAATGGTCTTCAAATAACGTTAAGTTATTACCCAATCAGAAGGATAAAAAAGATATGATTACGGCAATGTTTAAAGAAAATATTAAAACATTGGGTTGTGCTGGCAGCCGACAAATGATTATTATACATATAACATCAAACTTCCAGATCTCAATAAAAGCAACATTACAAAACGGCGTGGTCTAGCAAGTATTGCAACTTTATTCGATCCTTTAGGGCTCGTAGCACCAGTAATTATTGTTGCTAAAATATTCATGGAAAAATTATAGCAAGCAAAAATAGATTGGGACGAGCAGATACCTAAATTATTACTAGATGATTGGTTAAGGTACATAAATAATTTACAGTATCTCAAACTTTAAGAATACCACGGTGGTTAGGTTGTAAGTTAAATGTAAAAATGGAAATACATGGGTTTGCAGACGCATCGAAAAGAGCAATTGGTGCATGTTTGTATACAGGTGATTTTTATATCATAACCCACTCAATTACTTACAGAATAAATATATTTAAACATTTTTTTTTTTGGTTATCTTTAGTTACACATTATTTTTGAATTATTAACTATGTAATACTTTTTAAGTTCATCCCTTATGCCTTGGAGGGGGGTCAAATTTGTTTTTTTAAATTGTAACACATATTTTTAATTTAATAAAATGTTTGAGTTTTTAATTTAATAGTAAATGGCATTTGAATTTTTAATATAACTTTATTTGTTTATTAGATATAAACATTTAAAGTTTCAAATTTTTGAGTTAATATACATGTATAATACACAAGGTATTACAAATACAGGTAGCTAATTGGATTTTTATGACATTACAGTCATAGTCACGGATTGTTTATTATCAATTATGACTATCAATAGATATACTTTTTGTATTGTCAGTTAGTGTATTTATAAACTCACAACAATATGCCTTACTACCATTGACAATAACAATTCTGTTTACCAGCGAATATGGATGTCATAAAAAATCAATTAGCTACCTGTATTTGTAATACCTTGTGTATTATACATATTTAAAAAAATAAAGTTGACACCCTTACAAGACATAAGGGATGAACATAAAAAGTTTTAAATAGTTAATAATTCAAGAATAATGTGTAACTAAAGATAACCAAAAAAAAAAAAAAATGTTTAAATATATTTATTGTGAATAATTATTGTGAATAATTGAGTGGGTTATGATAAAAAAAATCACTCTGTATGCATACAATCCATAACAATAAATTAATTACTACAAATTTAATATCTGCAAAGTCAAGAGTAAGTCCATTGAAATGTGTCACTATACTGTTAGGGGTTTGTTTAATAGTTGAGGATTTTGGTCAAAACCAAGAATCGGAAGCTACCCGACGTNATGTTAGGGGCTTGTTTAATAGTTGAGGATCTTGGTCAAAACCAAGAATCGGAAGCTACCCGACGTCTGCCCAAATATCGTCCCTATCTCCTTAAATGAGTTTTAATTGCCTGAAGGAGACACAGGCAATCGTGTACCTTAGTTACAGGGGATAGATTATTAAATAAAATTAGACTATTGTTTTATGTCAACGACAAAGTAAAGTTATATTTTAGATGTTCAGTAAATATAAGTTATATGTAATGTACAATACGTCTGACCTGAATCCTAGTACAGTTGGTTAGCAGGTATATCCAAGTGAGACGGAGTTGGTTGGCTATGATGATAATTGGCGATAGACGGGTCGTTGAATAAAACAAGTAAAGTTATAAATAATATAAATATGACGAAAGTAATAATATTGAAAATTATGTCTATAACGGCCACTCAAACACAACTGCCCTTTGTTAGTTCGACGTCAGTAGCTCCGGACTACCGACGAGTAGAATTGTCACATCAGCATCTCCCTCTATGCTAATTAATATGTATTACGAATTAAATAAATATAATTAAAACGTGTGTAATATAAGTGGTAAGAATATAGTAATAAATGTTCTTACAATACCAAGATTGGAATTAAACGCTGCAGTACTTTTAGCAAGATTGGCTAGTACTATAATTCCTGCACTTCGTTGTAAGATAGATGCACATTATTTTTGGACTGACCACAGTTAACTTAGCATGGATAAAATCGAATCCGAACACTTGGAAACCTTTTGTAGCTAATCGAACTGCTGAAATAAGTAGAAGAACTAATACATCTGCCTGGAGACATGTAATATCAGGTGACAATCCAGCTAACATTATATCTCGAGGTTGTGCTCTGGAAGAATTAAATTGTAATACACTTTGGTGGAACGGACCAAGGTGGTCACAAGAGCATGAATCAAAATGGCCAAGTATGTGTACTATTGGGAATAAACTAAATGTAGTAGTGGAAGAAGAGAGGAGAAGAGTATATGATTACACTTTAATATCAACTACGGTCAATTCATTGTCAATTTTTCAAATGTATTCGTCACTAAATAAATTAGTTAATGTAGTTGCATACATAATAGGGTTTAAGAAAAATTGCATATCTAAATTAAATAAAACGCAAAAAAGTACTGGAGTTATAAAAAAGTACTAGATGAAATAAGGGGATCAAATAATTTAATATTAAAATCACTGGAAAATAAATATTTTCATTTAGACATAGAAAATTTATATAAAATTGGTAAAGTATTGCTAAAAAGTAAATTATTCAATTTAAACCCATTTTTATGCAAAGATANGAAATTAAGTATGAACCATTTTTTTATAGTTTAGAACAAATTTGGGGGGTGGCCCGATCAAATTTCGAAAAAAAAAAATAAGGACCACCCTAATGAGCATAAGAGATTATTACACACTGGATCACAAGCGGTATTAGAGTCTTTACGGTTACGTTATTGGATTCTGNTATCACACGATCAGAGACACCCAATTATTATTCCAAAGGAGGATAAGATTACAGAGCTATTAATCATACATGAGCATAAGAGATTATTACACACTGGATCACAAGCGGTATTAGAGTCTTTACGGTTACGTTATTGGATTCTGAATGGCCGCTCAGTAGTGAGGAAAATTATTCATAAATGTGTCGTTTGTTTTAAGGCAAGTCCAAAAAGTTATTCACCTGTAATGGGTAATTTGCCATCAGCGCGCGTAGATAATCCAGCTTGTTGTTTTGAAACTACCAGTATAGACTACGCTGGACCCTTTTTATTGAAATTCAGTAATAGACGAAATGCAGTAGCGCAAAAATCGTATATTTGTATATTTGTTTGTTTTGCGACTAAAAATACACTTAGAATTAGTCAATGATCTAAGTACCGATGCATTTCTAGCAGCATTAAATAGATTCATTTCAAGAAGAGGCATTTGTAGTAAGATTTATTCCGACAATGCTACATGTTTTCAAGGTGCAAATAACAAATTAAAGGAATTAAAAATTTTAATTGAGTCAAAGAATCATCTTAACAGGGTAAATCAATTTTCAAATGACAATAAAATAATATGGCACTTCATACCCCCTAGAGCCGCCCACATAGATGGATTATGGGAGCTTGGAGTAAAAAGTGTTAAAAGACATTTATATCGATGTGTCTCTAACGCACAAATGACATATGATGAATTTTACACGCTTCTGGTACAAGTTGAAGTTTGTTTAAATTCAAGGCCAATATGTCCAATTTCCATAGATCCTTTAGATCTCTCTGTACTTACATCAGTACATTTTTTAATAGGGGACTCTTTAGTAGCTTTGCCTGAACAAGAATTGTCCACATTTAAACAGAATAGACTAAAACGGTGGCAAAGAGTTAAACAAATAACTCAACGGATATGGAAGCGATGGAGTATGGAATATATTACTTAACTTCAGAAAAGAACCAAATGGAAAGAAAATGGGAAGCAAATGTTGCAAGTCGGGTTGATGGTAATTGTAAAAAACTCCAACTTGCCCCCTTTGAAGTGGTGCTTGGGAAGAGTCATGGAAGTATGTCCAGGTAGCGATGGTGAAGTAAGGGTAGTTTTAATGCAAACTGTCAACGGTCTTAAGAAACGTGCAGTGCAATACTTATGTCCTTTGCCATTCGACGAGCCGGTAGATAATGAATTTGATAAAATAAATGGTTAATGTTTCATATAATTTTATAAAAATATATTTGTTTATATGTATATGATATTGTGAAGTTATATTTTTTACTGTGATTATTTTTTTTTTTAATGAACTTCATTTATTTATGAGCTGAAGTTATGCCATCAATATTTATTTTAATGTTTTATTTTGTGCCGTTTCCTTTTTCATTGTGAATAATTGTTTTGTGAATCTAATATTAATTATGTCTTTTGAACCTTATTGGTTCAAAGGGGACTCTATGTTAAGACTTGTTATTATATCAGTGTGTCAGTACTAGTGCGACAACGGCCGCAATAACCTATCCGCTAGCTCCGCTCAATGTCAATTAATTATAAATTGTATAGAATTTATATTTGTGAATTAATAAATCATTTTTATATTAATTAAATAAAATCACATTGTTGAGGATTTTATTTATATTATACAGTCCGCTAATTATAAAAACAGAAATAAAATAACACACGAACCATTACGTGGCGTTAAAAATATGAATAAATAAATATATATATTATTAATATATAAATATAAATAGTACTTATCTCAAAAAAATCATAATGATCCATACATTTTTCAAAAAGTTATAGCATTATAAAGTTAAGAATATAAAAAAGAATTTTTTTATAAATATCGTATTTTAGTTTCGATGCGAAGCGGAGAAGGTATTAATTTTACTATGATGTGTTTTTTTTTTTTTTTTTATGCTGTTGCCATTTTTTTCAGCTCTCACTGGACTGATTTCTTTCAACAGTACGTCAAAAGATCACAAATCGTATCTAGTTGAAGACATTACCCTTAAAAATTGAAAAAAATTCCCTCGTTCCCCGCAAATGGGGGAAATATCCAAAAAAATTACAAATTTAAAAATCAGTAAATTTTGTCATTTTTTTCTTAAAACTTCCATAACTTTTTCAAAAATAAACAAATCAACATAACTTTTTTTTATACTAAGACCTTAGATATTTTCCTCTCGTTTGATATCATTTTTTTGAATTCTAACACTTAATNGGTAATTTTCTTTCATTTGATATCATTTTTTTTTGAAAATCTAACACTTATTCTGCTCACAGGGGGGATTTAAAATAGCAACTTTTTTACAAAAACTAACTTTTTCAACTTAATTTTTGAAAATGTTCCAGAAATACTGCGTCCTTTAAACATATATCAAATTAAAGCTTATTTTATGTACTATAAAATGAAAAAAAAAATTTTCCCGACACTTTATCTTCTACATTTAAACGGCTGCCGTAGTTAAAAAAAACACTATTTTTTGTTAAAATTTTCGATTTTTTATTTTAAATTTTCAACTTAAAAATGCTAAAACTTTTTTAAAAATGTATATAGCAGCACAAATTTTTTTTTTCTAAATACATTATAAGTACATCTTTCATTTGACATAATTTTTATTAAAATTGGACAATTTCCCCTTATATAGGGGGCGTTCAAAACTTGAAATATTGTTAAAAACATAGATCTTTTTCAACTGTACTTTTGAAAATGTTCCGGAAATACTGCGTCCTTTAAACATCTAATGAAAAAAAAAAAATTTGTCCCGACATCTTATCTTCTATTTGCAAATGGCTGTCGAAAATTAAAAAAAAATGTAATGTTTGCGATAATTTGATATATGTTTAAAGGACGCAGTATTTCCGGAACATTTTCAAAAATTAAGTTGAAAAAGTTATTTTTTGTAAAAAAGTTACTATTTTAAATCCCCCCAGTGAGCAGAATAAGAGTTAGATTTTCAAAAAAAATTATATCAAATGAAAGGGAAATATCTAAGGTTTCAATACAAAAAAATATTATTTTTATTTATTCATTTTTGAAAAAGTTATGGAAGTTTTAAGAAAAAAAAGTGAAAAAATTTCGAAAATTAGCGATTTTTAAATTTGTAATTTTTTTGGAGATTTCCCCCATTTACGGGGAACAAGGGAAATTTTTTCAATTTTTGAGGGTAACATCTTTGACTAGATACGATTTGTGATCTTTTGACGTATCTTTGAAAGAAATCGGTTCGGTGAGAGCTGAGAAAAAGTGGTAAGAGAGACACAAAAAAAAAATTAATAAATAAATAAATAAAAAACATATCATACTAAAACTAATACCTTCTCAGCTTCGCATTGAAGCTAAAATCATCATGTATATTCGTATTTTATATATACATAATTAGAAGAACCTATTTTCTTGCCCCTCTTATTTTCCTATATTGTTCGTAGTGTGATGGTGTCACGTTACCATTATTGTGAAAATTATTTTATTAAAATGCAGACAGCACATCCGCTGCCTGAGACTGATGAATTAACAAATAATACTTATTGACAAATTGGCAATAGTTCTAATTATTATAAAAACCCAAAAGACCTGATCATCGTGGTCAGTCGACTCCAGTGCCTTGTGTCATTCATCAGTCTCAGTACTCGGTTGTCGCTGTCCGGCTTACTGCTTAAAGTAAAGTCTTTGTTTATTCGTTTTTAAACCTATCTACTCTCTTCCACAACATTTCAGAGTATTTGTGTCTTGCACTTCGTCTGCATCTCATACTCCACTACTCCGTTCTCTCTTTGAAGTACTTGTGTCTTGCACTTTGTCTGCACCTCGTACTTCATTATCCTATCCTATACCCAAAGTATTTGTGTCTTTCACTTCGTCTGCACCTCATACCTAGGTGTTACCCTTATTCCCTTCTTATAACAACAGCCTTTCGACACCCACAGCTAACCCGGAGTGTCAGCTGAGCACGGTGACTGCTGTACGACAACATGCACGTGAATACCTAGACAGCAGGCACTACATCCTCATATTCATTATACACATCACAGTTACATTTTACATCTGTTTCCTTTCTTTTATTGTGTTACGACAGTAGCAAACAAACAAAACAAACAAAATAAACAACACCGCCTACAATAACAGTTAATCCCTCTAAATTTCACATTATACTTCTCGAGATAGTGATGATGAATTCTGTAAATTTAACTTCATTACTATTATTATAATTTTTATCTAAACAGATTTCGATGTTGCTGAAAAGATTGATCCAAAGGAACCTGAAAATGTTACTGTTTAACCAAGCTATAAGTATTATAATCAACTTTATTATCAAATGGATAATGTAAAAAAAAAAACATGAACTCGCCATGTTTTTAAAATTGTTAAAAGAGATCAAGTGATGTTTTTATTTACACGTAACAGATATTTAAAATAATCTAATTTTTAGGTGTAAATAACGAGTTGATTGGATCGGGGATTGAGTATTTAAATAAACCGACACAATAAAAAACACAAATCTGAGTTAATATTTTTTATTATCTAGTTATGATAGAATTAAAAATGAATTACTATAAATTATTAAATAATTTAATTTTCAATAATAATAACAAATGTGTTAAAAATAAAAAACGTGTTTAACAAATTGCCGAATGAATAGCATTGTTATAACCATTTGTTATTTTAGCTTCGATGCGAAGCTGAGAAGGTATTGGTTTTACTATGATGTGTTTTTT
>NW_026099572.1:25174464-25176966 GCF_025091365.1 Daktulosphaira vitifoliae | reverse complement strand
AAAAAAAAAATTTGTCCCGACGACCTATCTTCTATGCGCAAAAGGCTACCGTATTTAAAAATATGCTATTTTTTATTAAAATTCTAGGTTTTGTATTTTATTTTATTTTAAAATATTTTATTAGGGGAATAAACTGACTTTCATGAATATTATATAATTTCATTGACATAGAATAAAGTTCATAAGACATATGATATTATACTTATTAACATTTTTTACTTTTTTAAAGTCGAAAAAGTAATTTTTAAATTTGAGTTAGCTTAAATAGCCAATTTTATCATGCAACAAAAATCAACGAATAGTTGCCGAATGGGTAACACCTTGATCTTTAACGCCTAGGGTACGAGGTTCAAATCCGTTTGTGGCTCCTAAAATTTTGCATTTTTTTTTTGAGTTAGAATAGAATAATTATTTTAATAATTATTGAAAATTATTTTCAAATCATTTGTTATTTATCTCATTTAGATTCAATAATTTCAATAAATATAAAAGATCTTATCACTATAGTCTCTCTTCGTGAAAAGAAATTGATATTCATGTTATTATTATTTTAATATGTGGTTCTTTTTGTGGCTACGATTTATTTTGCCAACCCTCACTAGACCTACTTTTTTCAACGATACGTCAAATGATTCATTTAAGTTTATGATATTTAAGTTAATGATTAGTTTAAGTTATTACTCTTAAAAATCAAAAAAATATTCCTTATTCAAATAAAAAGTAGCTTAACTAGATTTGTCCATACAAACAATTAAAATCATTAATTTTTAATATTCTTAAATTATTTATTGTCGAATTAAATTTGATATGATAAAAGTATTCAACTACAAAAGTAAATAATTTTACTTTATAATTTATTAATTTTTTAACTCTATTTCTGTGTGCTACTACCAGTCTATAATATGCCAAATTTTTTAGTAATATGTTGCTATATAAATCATAAATTTAAAAAAAAAATGATTTTTAGTTTCACCTGAAGTTAACGATGGAGTTTTACAATTATAATTATATTTTTGATAATATGCTCAATTGAGTAAATCTTTTTAACTACTTTGGTTTGATTGGTTCATTTAATTAAAGTAAATTATTAAAATTAATTAAGTTCTGAATATTTCAATTGCAGAATTTTTTTAAACACCAAAAGTTATTAGGATATGATTACTATTCTTTCTATTTCAGTTATCTATTACGATAAAAATGTAAAAAAATCGAATTTTTCTGACAAATGTACTGTAATTAGTAATTATAAAATTTCCAGATTGCATATTAATCTTAAAAATTTCATTTTTTTCAATTTAATAATGTCAATTTCAAACTTGCAAGTTGAACTATAAGTTATGGTAACAAATTCATTTTTTAGCTTCGATGCGAAGCTGAGAAGGTATTTTTCATTAAAACTTTCACTTTAAAAGACAATAAAAAATAGGTTCAAAATGATTACCTTTAACATATTAAAAATCAAAATCAGTATTAATTTAATACAATTTTTTTTGTTCTTAATTATTTTTTTTTATATGTAAATACTTATTTTTTAATAATAAGTAATAATATTAAAACTTAGAAGTAATAGAAAAAGTTTAATTGCACATTTGAAAACATCACGAAAAGTTTATTTAGAAAAGTATATTTTTTTTCTGATGAAAGTTCCTTTTGTTTAGTGTATTTATTCATAAGTAACAAAATTTTTTTATTAAAAAGTATTGCATAAATTCCTTTAAATTTGTATACGCATTAAAAGTATATGAATATACAACTCCTTTTTATTTTTATAATATCTCCGTAAAAATTACAATATTATATTATTGAATACCACTTTCATACTCAATTTAATTACTGTAATTATTATGTATTCATATATTATAGTTATAAATCGGGGTAAAATTAAGGGAATAAGTGTTATTGTTGTTTTTGAAATAATCTACCAATTTCATTTTTTTCTATTTAATAATATTTATTTCAAACTTGCAAGTTGAGTTAAAAGTTATGGTAATAAATTCATTTTTTTTTTATTAAAACTTTCACTTTAAAGAACAAAAAGAAGTAGGTTCAAAATGATTACTTTTAACATATTAAAAATCAATAATAATTTGAAAATAATTAATTATAAAAATTATATAATATATAATTAAAATAATTACTAATCTGGATATAATTAAGGAAATAGGAGTTGATGTTGGGTTGGGTTGGTTACATTTTTAACTTTATAATGCTATAACTCATTGAAAAGTGTACGAATCAACACAATTTTTTTATGAGAAATAATATTTTTTAATAATCCCTTTTTCATTCGACATACTTTATCTTAATCAGGGTATTAATAAGAAACTAGCAGATAATGTAGCTTTTGTAATTATCCACCAATTTCTTAGAATTAAACACTATCTACTGATTTGCATCGAAGCGTTTCTTATGATAGTGATTTTAATCACTGTCAGATTAAATCTATACTGGACCCAACTATGCAACATCCCCACTATGCCGCGACCCCACTGTGTTTGGTTT
>NW_026099572.1:25074172-25174132 GCF_025091365.1 Daktulosphaira vitifoliae | reverse complement strand
CACAATTTTTTTATGAGAAATAATATTTTTTAATAAACCTTTTTTCATTCGACATACTTTATCTTAATCGAGATATTAATAAGGAACCAGCAGATCAAGTAGCTTTTGTAATAAAACACCATTTTTTTTTAAATTAAACACTATCTAAAGATTTGCATCGAAGCGTTTATTTTTGATAGTGATGTTAATCACTGTCAGATATCATTATACTTGATCCAACTATGCCACGTCACCACTGTGCCGCGACCCCCCTGTGCTGGGTTTTTTTTTAACATTATGTTGCTATAACTTTTTTTGTAATATAGTCCACCATTAATGAGATCTCGAAGCTATAAATTTTTTCCAAATGCATTCTTTAAGCGTATGGTTAAAACGTTCGTTTACGCATGCCTTCATTGCAGAATATGTAGAGAAATGATGAATACCTCTCTGTATTAGAAAAGTTTTCAGCTCTATTGAAAAATTCTAAACCCCTGTCTGTTGTTAAGTATAATGGATATCTATTTCAATTACTTATTATTGATTTAAATGCTACAATCACTGTTCTACGAGTTTTACTTATTAATGGTACACAACATGCCTATTTTTTACACATGTCTATTACAGTGAGAATAAAAATATAGTTTTTATTTAAACAATGATTCGACGTCGACGATCAAACAATAATAAACGCGGTTACGGTTTAGTTAATTCTCTTATAAATAATCTCCCTGTAGAAGTTTATTCGCCAAAGTATCAATACCTAGGACCCGGTACGCGATTGGAAAAACGATTGACTCGTGGCCTTCCCGGAAAAATCCGTTGGATTCAACAACTTGCTATCACGATATAGCATACAACATATTAAAAATCGAGATAAAGTCGATTATAATTTACAAAACCGAGCTTGGGAAAATATTAAGGCAAAAGAAAGTATGTTTGGAGAAGAACTAGTGGGATATGCAACTACCAATATAATAAAAGCGAAACGTAAACTCGAAAGGGGAATAAATTTCAACTCGTTTGTCAATTTGAGTCGAAAAGCGATACGTAAAATGAAGGTTAAAGTGCAAAAAAAGCGAGTATCATTGCACTCTCAGAGGCTAAAAATACATTTAAAGACTCAGTCCGTAAACGTACTACTCCTCGCACTATAAAAATACCAAAATTCGGTGGAGCTTGATTCATATTTTCGCCGGTCTTTCTGTTCTCAGATCGTTTGCCGGTGGTGCTGCAAATATAATCAAAGTGGTGATAAAGATGTAAAAAGCTCAGTTAAAATCGGTGGAGGTATGCTTTCAAAAAGAAGATCAGCTTTATGTTCGAAATCATTTCAAAGAAACTAATTTGTATGTTACCCAGTGATCATCAACTAACAGTGATGGTATATTAATAATGCGAAATTATTCAAACTGTCTCAGTTTCGTCTTTTGTCTTTTCACGAGACAAGTTACCTAAATATTATTTATATATTATAAAAATAATAAAACTGTATTTAATGTTCTGGCTTAAAACATTATATGTATCCACTATCAATCCCCAATGGCTAAGAACATAGGTTTGGTTCGACAGTTCATGAGCCAATTTGAAGTAGTACACAGCTGATTATCTTGCACGCGCACAAGCAAATCACTTCACCTTATCATAGTTCTGTAGATAATAAACGTCTTTGCAACATGCAGTCAACTCAACCAAAGTAAAATATTAATAAAACATTTGTAAAATATACAAACAAATGTGGGCTACCATTAGGAACGTTACAAAATATAAATTATCATGGCAGATAAAAGAAGAACTGTAAGCAGTTCGGGACGTGAACGATTGGTGTTTTAGATGCAAGAGAATATTGAAAACATAATGAATAGACGAAATGTAGGCGAAGTGATAGATGACTATTATGAAGATTCTCAGTCAATGATAAATGGACACGACTAAACCATTCGTAATCGAATGGTAAGAGAAGATCAGATGATAAAAATTATCATTCTCTATCCAACAGAATACTTAATTAATCTTGTCAAAGGGTTAATCAAATTTTAGTTTGTAAAAAAAAAACAAAGCATTTTTTAAGAGTGATTCAAGGTTAATAAAACAATAGAGATATTTATTTTATAATTTGTATATTATTACAACTAATTATAGTAATAACTCTTTTAAGCTTAGTAAAAAGAAAAAACAATGGTTTTTAATGGTTTTAGTTTTTATTTTGAATTTAACGTAAGGCGTAAAGATTTTCTAATGTCCTCCATATCAATAGATTCATTTACAGTTGCCTGTTTAAAATATTTTAGTGCAATATGTTTAAAATTTTTAATTATGTAATCTTTTCGTTCTTCAAATAAATCATTCTTAATTAATCCTTCTAAAGACCAAGTATTTTTAAAATACTCCACAGCATTTCTTATCAATTTCTTCTCTGATTCTATCATTGATTTCTAAGACAAAAAAACCTATTGAAATTCTTCAAAATATCATTAAAAATAAAATACAACACCATATTTATACACACTAGCGCTTAAAAAGACACTGTTATTGTTACATGCAGACGATTTTTGTGGCTTATAAAATAAGTTTGCCGAGTAATTTATAACCAATAATAAACCTAAATGATACATTCCACAAAAAATAAGTATAAACTATAAAAATTAAAATACATTTTTGATAAAAGTTGTATTGTATTTTATTTTGTATTTCTTATTTATATTAAAATTCCATTAAAATTGTTAAAAGTAGCTCCTCTACTTAGATAGACAATAATAAACTATATTGAGTTATACAAAAATGTTAAATATTATGAATTTCGATTTATGAGTCCTATTAAAATCATAGTGTGAAATATCTCTAGTTACTACTTTCTAGTAATTAAAACAAAATTTTATTTTAATATATGATTGATAATAAATAAATTTATCATACATTCTCTGTTAATAAGTAATTATTACAAAAATAGTTAATTTATAAGTTAATAAACGCGATTGAAATTAAATTTAAATAAGAATTTAATAATTGACGTAAATACAATCAATTGTAAATTTTACTTACCCAAATATTTCTTGTATTTGTTTCACTGATGTTAAACAATCTTTTGTAAACATCCGCTGTACATAACTTAATATCTTTGAAACAGGAATCCTTTTTTTCTGCGTTATCGCATAAAATCGTACCCAATTTTTCACATTCTTCTGACATATTGTATTCTTTTGTGAAAATATTGTCAATGATTATTTCTACATTAGCGACTACTAGACTCACATTCATTTTTAATTAAAATGAGAAACATATTCATATTACATTAATATCATAAAAATAATATATTATTATTTTTTACTATTAAATGGAAAATTGGCTAAATAAAATTTACATTAGTCGATAGGCAGTTTTGTATTATTATTATAGATAATAGAGAAAAATAACTACTAATTTGTATGTTTTCATAAAAATAAATAAATAAAAAATCGGTAAAAAAGTGGAGTTGTAGCACAGTGTGGATATGACATAACTGGAACCAGTATAGATGATATCTGACAGTGATAAAATTACTATAAAAGAAACGCTTCGATACAAATCTGTAGGTAGTATTTAATTTATAAAATAAATTGTTTGTTTATCCCAAGAGAGAAATAAACTCCTATTTTCTTATTTATATCCTGATTAAGATAAAGTATGATACAGATAAAGTATGTCGAATGAAAAAGGGATAATTAAAAAATATTATTTCTCATCAACACAATGATGTTGATCCATATACTTTTCAATAAGTTATAGCATTGCTAAGTTAAAAATATAAAAAAGAATTATTTTACAAAAATCGTATTTTCTTATTATTTTGATGTCTATTTTCATCACGAAGACAAGTCCAGAGGTCAATTTTTTTTTCTATAATAAAATATATTACATTATCTTTAATTTAATATATATATATATAAGTGCCAGACCTTCCGTAACACTTTCAAAAGTTAAGTTGAAAAAATTAATTTTTTGTGAAAAAGTTGTAATTTTAAATCCTCCCTGTGGGCAAGTAAAAGGTTAAATTTATAAAAAAATATACCAAATGATAGGTAAATACATCAAGCATCTATAAAAAAAAATATATTAATTTGTTCATTTTTGAAAAAGTTATGGCAGTTAAAAAAAAAAAAAAATTGAAAAAATTTCGAGAAATATCGATTTTTAAATTTGTAATTTTTCTGAATATCAGTATATTATAGAATACTATAGGATATAGAACATAATTCAAAATATTTCAATTAATGTATCTATTTCAAAACCAAGAACTAAGAGTAAAAAAAATAATTTAGTGTAATAATTTTATTCATTATAATGAATAAAATCATCTACAAATAATGAAAATTAAAATAACAAAAGAAATTACTCACAATCATCCCACAATTCATGGCTTCCTAAAAAAAAGGCCAAGTTATTAAGAAATAAAATTAGGTTAATGTTTTCAAAATTAAATGTTTCGTTTTAATTAATTACGAATAGTAAAAGTACGATGAACATTGACAACAGCCGAAGTATTTCACTAGTACTGGTAACTGACCATTGACTAGTCTGTACTCGTGTAGTACAGGCTGGTGTTTTATATAAGTACTGATCCAATGTTGGTGAACAGTACTTGACTGTCTTTGCAATCACAGTACTGGCGTAATACTGGTTATACAAAACCTTCATTACCAATCTGTCAGTGCAGAAAAACGTTATTATCTCAGACACATGCCAGTATTGATTGATTGATAACTGGTTGCCACTACTACAGCAGAACTACCAGTACTGCGCTATTACTGGGTAGTAGCGGTTGCCAGTGTTATATATCTAGTGTGCATATATCTAGTGTGAAAACGCTTTTTCTTGCAGGTAGACAAGTACTGTAAGTTTTGTATTTCCCGTATTATGTTAGTATTCTGATAAGTATTAACTGCCAGTATTGAATCAGTAATTAAACAAGATGTTATCCGGATCAACACCAATACGGGAAAGCCAATGCTGTTTCTGATGTAGTACTGCGTTCGTTGTCAATACTGATTCTTAACAAAAATGTCTGCTTGGGCTCTATTGTATTTGTTGGCATACGACATAATTAAGTAAATGATTGGTCGACAACAACTATTGGACTATTATTTCAAAAGTTATTCACATTATTATACCTAGGCGGGAGGAAGGAGTTAAGTCAAGAAATACCTATTGATAAAAATAGAAGCACCCCCTTTACATTTAAACATAACTTTAAGTAGTTAACTTCTGAAATACTGGTCTAACGTTGTTCTTCTTAGATAATTAAATAATCAAGTTGACTATGCATGTTGTCATTTGGAAAAATAAAGTTGTTACTATTATAAGGTATAATGGATGAACATAAAAAATACTTAATGATTAAAAAATTAAGAAAAGCGTGAAACTAAAAGAAACGATAGCACAATGTGGACGTGGCATAATTGGGACAAGTATAGATGATATCTGACAGTGATTAAAATCACCATCATAAAAAACACTTCGATGCAAATCTGTTGATAGCGTTTAATTTTAAGAAATTGGTGGATTATTTCAAAAGAAAGAAGGGTAATACCTATAACTAGACACTATTTGTGATCATTTGATGTATTGTTTAAAAAATTGGTTAAGTGAGAGCTGAAAAAATGAATGACAGATACAAAAAACCTAGCACAAGGTGGTCAAGGCACAGTGGAGCGTGGCATAGTGGGTTCAAGTCTAATGATATCTGACAGTGATTAAAATCACTATCAAAAAAAAAAAAACGCTTCGATGCAAATCTGTAAATAGTGTTTAATTATAAGAAATTGGTGGATAATTACAAAAGCTACATGATCTGCTAGTTCCTTATTAATATCCTGATTAAGATAATGAATGTCGAATGAAAAGGGATTATTAAAAAATATTATTTCTCATAATAAAATTGTGTTGATCCATACACTTTTCAATAAATTATAGCATTTTAAAGTAAAAAATGTAAAATATAAAATCGAGAATTTTCACACAAAAATAGCACTTGGTAGCCATTTTCACCGTGAAGATAAAATAAAGTCCGAAATTTTTTTTTTTTCATAATAAAGTAAATTACATTAGCTTTAATTTAAGATATATATAAAAGTGTTAGACTTTCCGGAACACTTTCAAAATTTAAGTTGAAAAAGTAAATTTTTTGTGAAAAAGTTGTCATTTTGAATCCCTCCCTGTAGGCAGGTAAAGAGTCAGATTTTTCAAAAATTATACCAAATATAGGTAAGAACACTATGCATCTATTAAAAAAAATTATATTGATTTGTTAATTTTTGAAAAAGTTATGGCAATTTTAAGTAAAAAATATTGTAAAAAATTTCGAGAAATATCGATTTTTAAATTTGTAATTTTTTTGTAGATTTACCCCATTTACGGGCTACTAGGGAAATTTTTGAGGGTAATGTCTTCGACTAGATACGATTTGTGATCTTTTGACGTATCATTGAAAGAAATCCGTTCGGTGAGAGCTGAGAAAAAGTGGTAACAGACAAAAAAAAATAAATAAATAAATAAACACATCTTAGTAAAACCAATACCTTCTCAGCTTCGCATCGATGTTAAAAATCAACATAGTAAAATAATTTTAATATGAATAAGAAATTTCTATTCAAGAGGGGAGACTACAGTGATGGGGTCCTTGATATTCATTGAAGTAAAACATGAGATATAAATCAAACAATCTTTGAATTTTATTTCCATCTTAAAAAGGATTAAGAAAAAAATATATAAAAGTTCTTTCAACAGGGGTTTGACCTCAAATTCCGAGCATGTAAGACTATATTATATATAACGTAGCCACCGTGCATTATAAGAAACTGTAAATAAAAATGACAATTTAAACTAATTCAAAAATTCAAAGCAGATTTATTTTTGAACTCTGAGAAGGCAAAAGTATATTTTAGTCTATAATCATTAAAAAATATTTTATTTTACTGTATAATTTAGTATAAAAACAAATTTTATACTCCTATTAATTTGGAGATATTTAATTACAATAAGGTTTTTTTGAAGTGGCCATTTTTTATAATAGTGTAATTTTGAGGTATTTGTCTGAATTTCTAAAATTAAAGGGTTTTTACCAATATTTAGGGATTATAAGTTCAACAAGATTAAAATCATGTTATTTTAACGCATTGGTCATTAAAATTAGTCCAATGATAAAAATTAACAATAGATACAAAAACCACCATATAATAAAATATTTATAATGAATAAGAAATTTTTTCTCACGATGGTAAACTACAGTGATGGGATTCTTGATATTTATTGAAATTATTGATAATGAGATAAAGATCAAACGAACTTTGAATTTTTTTCACCTCAGAAAAAAATTAAGAAAAAATGCAAAAAAAATTAGTTTGACGAAGGGGGTTCGAACATCGTACATCAAGCGTACAAAACTTGTATATTATACGCAGCAACCGTGAATTACTCACATACTAGCTATAAATGACAATTTAAGATAGTTAAAAAATTCAAAGCAGCTATTTTAACTTTGAGGAGGCAAAATAATCAAAGTAAGTTTAAATTTATATTTAATGTAAGTTAGATACATGTAAATTTTATAAAACGGGTGCACTCATTAATATGGCAAAACCTTGTAAGGTATTTTAAAATGAACTAAAATAAATATTATTTGACCATGTTTTTTAACTACGGCATCCATTTGCTTATAAAAAATAGGTCGTCGGGACAATTTGAAGCTCGGAGTATTTCCGGAACATTCTTAAAACTTAGGCTGAATAAATAAAATTTTTGCTCAGAAATTAATATTTTAAATTCCCTTTGAAAAAATGTCGAAAATTATGGATTTTGAAATTTGTAATTTTTGTGGGGATTTATACCGTTAACGGTGAACGAGGAAATTTTTGTCATTTTTTAAGGATAATGTCTTCAATTAGATACGATTTGTGATCTTTTGACGGATCGTTGTGAAAAATCGGTGTAGTTTTATTTTCCACTGAGTGGTGTATGCTAGAAAAATTACTTTGCTGGCTATTAGCATGAAATAAAATATTACTTGCCCTGTGAAATGTAAAAAGTTACACAAAATATAAATGATGTCGAGAAACAGTTGAATTTTGGTAGTTCATAAATTTACCAATAAAGTAGTTATAAAATAAACTCAAATATAATTCAAGAAAGTATCTAAAATTAATAGAAATATTTTTTGTGTATAAATTATAATATTACCATTTTTAATATCAGTAGTAATAAAATACTGTTTGGAATAACATGATATTGTTTCTACTATTGCATTTATTTTATTCGCTGACACTAAATCCAACGCGGTTTTGATTGGGTTGTTTTGTATGCTGTGTTGCGTACCTGCTAATGCACGCGTCGTAACCTTGAAAAAAAATTGACACATTTATATACAAGAAAAGGATTCTACAAAATCTTAATGTTAATTTTAGCTTCAATGCGAAGCTGAGAAGGTATTGGTTTTATTACTATGTGTTTTTTTTTTGTGTCTGTTACCACTTTTGCAGCTCTCACCGAACCAATTTCTTTCAACGATACGTCAAAAGATCACATNTTAACAATACGTTAAAAGATTACAAATCTTATCTAGTCGAAGACATTACCCTCAAAAATTGAAAAAAATTCCCTCGTTCCCCGTAAATGGGGGAAACCTTCAAAAAAATTACAAATTTAAAAATCGCTAATTCTTAAATTTTTTTATATACATATATATATATATATATATTACATAACTTATTTTGAAAGATTTTATTAAAATAATGATACTATTCTGTATATTTAGAAAATAATATCGATGTTTCAATTACAGTAAAACCCAGCACAGAGGGGTCGCGGCACAGTGGAGACATGGCATAATTGGATCAAGTATATTGATATCTGACAGTGATTATAATCACTATAAAAAAAAACGCTACGATGCAAATCTTTAGATAGTGTTTAATATTAAAAAATTGGTGTATCATTCCAAAAGGTACATGATCTGCTAGTTCCTTATTAATATCCTGATTAAGATAAAGTATGTCGAATGAAAAAGGGATTATTAAAAAATATTATTTCTCATAATAAAATTGTGTTGATCCATACACTTTTCAATAAATTATAGCATTTTAAAGTAAAAAATGTAAAATATAAAATCCAGAATTTTCACACAAAAATTGCACTCGGTAGCCATTTTCACCGTGAAGATAAAATAAAATCCGAAATTTTTTTTTTTCATAATAAAGTAAATTACATTAGATTTAATTTAAGATATATATAAAAGTTTCAGACTTTCCGGAACATTTTCAAAAGTTAAGTTGAAAAGTCAATTTTTTGTAAAAAAGTTTTGAAATGATAGGTAAAGATATCAATCATATATAAAAAAAAAATTATATTGATATGTTCATTTTTGAAAAAGTTACGCCAGTTTTTAGTAAAAAAAATTGAAAAAATTTCGAAAATTAGCGAATTTTATATTTGTAATTTTTTTGGAGGTTTCCCCCATTTACGGGGAACTAGAGAAATTTTTGAGGGTAATGTCTTCGACTAGATACGATTTGTGATCTTTTGACGTATCGTTGAAAGAAATCGGTTCAGTGAGAGCTGAGAAAAAGTGGTAACAGACACAAAAAACACATAAGTATTAAAACCAATACCTTCTCAGCTTCGCATTGTAACTAAAATAGTTTATTCATAATTTTAACTAATAGCAGTGTCATATTTTTTTTTTCTTAAACTGATATAACTTTTTCAAAAATGAACAAATCAATATAATTTTTATTATAGATGATTGATGTCTTTACCTATTATTTGATATATTTTTTTTATGAATTTAACCGTTTTATATAATTATATATCGACTCTGTGGGCAGGTCCACAGAGGCGATATAAAATGACAACTTTTTCATAAAAAATTAACTTTTGAAAGTTTTCCGGAAGGTCTGACACGCGGCACGTGTTATTATGTCGCCTATCCCGTCGTCTATGACCTTGAGACTAGACTGTCGTAACACATTCACCCCACCCCGCTCACCACTCACCGCTAACACTATTTTCCTGTATAATTTTATTTTTGGTTTTCGTATCAATATACGCGTGCGTGTCATCANGGATTACAAATACAGGTAGCTAATTGATTTTTTATGACATCGATATTAGCAGGTACACAGCATTGTTATTATCAATGATAGTAAGGTACATTGTTGTGAGTTTATAAATACACTAACTGACAATACAAAAAGTATATATTATATATTGATAGTCATAATTGATAATAAACAATCCGTGACTAAGATAGCAATGTCATAAAAATCCAATTAGCTACCTGTATTTACAATCCCATGTGTATTATACATGTATATTAACTCAACATTTTGAAACTTTAAATGTTTATATCTAATAAGCTAATAAAGTTATATTAAAAATTCAAATGCCATTTATTATTTAATTAAAAACTCGAACATTTTATTAAATTAAAAATATGTGTTACCATTTAAAAAAACAATGTTGACCCCCCTCCAAGGCATAAGGGATGAACTTAAAAAGTATTACATAGTTAGAAATTCAAGAATAATGTGTAACTAAAGATAATAAAAAAAAAAAATGTTTAAATTATTATTATTCTGCAAGTAATTGAGTGGGTTATGATAAAAAAATCACTCTGTATACCTCGTGTATAAAGTTCCCCCGCCCACAAAACACGGCTATACCTTGTGCATAATACGTTTACGTTTTTAAGTCGCTTTACATGTATATATATATTCTAATTACTATTAAAACTTATATATTAATACGCTTTATTTTCATTAAGAGATTTATAGTGTATTTATTCCGATTACGGGGAATGATTTCCGTATCGTCATTTTTCGTCACTACCTCCATGTTGCGCGCCTACTGCTTTCCTTGGATGTGGTAGCCGTTTCTCAGACTCCATCTCCGGAATCGAACCCTAATTCCCCTTTACCCGTTACAATATTGATTGTAACTACTATCATAACATGAAACTTAAAAGTGAAAAATAAATAGATTTCAAAAAACTAAAAAAACACGCTTTTAAAGCACATCAAACTAAAAAATTCAAAATAATTTTTAAAATAAGTTTATAACAATAACGAACGAAAAGTACTAGTATTATTGTGATTAAAGCGTGGGTGCTTTGTGCCATATTTTTCGTATATTGAGCGTCCGACGCTTTAATCACAATAATACTAGTACTTTTCGTTCGTTTTTGTTTTAAGCTTATTTTATAAATTATTTTGAACTTTTTAGTTCGATGTGCTTCAAAAGCGTGTTTTTTATTTTTTTTAAACTATATTTATATAGTGATTTTAATCACTGTCAGATATCATTATACTTGATCCAACTATGCCACGTCACCACTGTGAAGTGACCCCCCTGTCCTGGGTTTTTAATATAAACTTTATTAAAAAATAAAAATAATAATATATGATATAATATTGAAAAAAATTCCATTTACATTCAGTCCCTTAAGAGAAAAAACATGTATTACTTAAAAGTATTACATGAATAATTTAATAATTAAGTTTTATCTTTTTATAGAAGAGTTTTG
The DNA here is from genome assembly GCF_025091365.1 of Daktulosphaira vitifoliae. Classification (NCBI taxonomy): domain Eukaryota; kingdom Metazoa; phylum Arthropoda; class Insecta; order Hemiptera; family Phylloxeridae; genus Daktulosphaira; species Daktulosphaira vitifoliae. The sequence continues at coordinate 25,162,602 of NW_026099572.1, read as the reverse complement.
TAAACAGAAAAAAAGTTAATTAACCTGTCTAACATTTTTTCAAAGCTTCAAATTTACGCTAAAAGTAATTTTACATATTATTGATGGCTAAATTAAAAAAATTTATTTTACTAATACTTACGAAAATTGAATATATTAATGGAAAAATGTTATTCATGTTATTTCTCTTACTTGAAATTTTTTATAATAAATAATTTATTTTAATATTTTATTTCTTTTTAAACAAAATTTTTTACAAATATTTCAAAGTTAAATTACTTACAACTAAATAAATAAATATATGTAAATCAAATTTATATTCAAAATGTTATTCACATTTTTTACTCACAATTATATTAAGAAAAGTTTGTTAAAAAGTTTAAATGGCATAAAATTTAGTATTTTTGTAAATGAATAGAAAAAAACTTAATTTTTATAATATTATTTGTTGTACCTTACTTAGAAATATCAATGAAATAATATTTTTTACAAAATTATAATTTTATTTTGATTAATTAAATATGCGCAACGAATTTTATATTAAAAAATTATACTAAAATTATGATAATGATTTTTAAGATAAGGACATTAATAAAAATTTAAACGATTCCGCATTATTAATGATAAGCTTAGTTTTTAATGAATTTAAAATACTGTGATAACAAAATAAATTCAAATATAATTAATGACAAAAAAATATTTAATTTTTACCTCGGTATCTAATTTTTTGTTCTAAAATTAAAATCTTGTTTTCAAATTATAAGTAATGTTATTTTTGATTGAATATGTTTATTTAAATACTATAAATACGAAGATTATTTTATGACTTTTTTATATTGTAGTAACTGTTTACCAAGTGATCAGAAATCTCGTTAATACAGTTCACTACATTTATCAATTTGTAAACATGAAATAATTATTTTAATTTTTGAATATATTTAATTGTTAATGTAATTAAATTGTGTATACAATTTATATGCTAGTACATGTAATGATGAGCATTGAACTACTTGTCATTTTCTAACCTGAAAAAATTTAAATAACTGAATATTATCAATTTTTATAACTTGAGAATATTATTACTAAAAATTATTATAGGAAATTAAAAACATTTATCCAAAGAGTTAAAATATCTCAATTGAACTGATATATGCTATATATATATGTACTTTAATGTAAAACCACATTTGGCTTCGCAGTAATAATTCAAATTTTGTACAACACGTTGAAGACGTTCTTGTTGATGTTTATTTCAAGTTTTATACATTGATAACATTAACGTCAATATTACAATCAGGGCCGGATTTAGACTTTTGGATGCCCGGGGCAAATTTATTTTTGAGGCCCCTAACAGTAAAATAATAAAAAAATACTCATTATCGACGTAGTTAAGGATAAAAGTTTTAAAATTTTCAAATTTGCACTTTATAACTATTTACCTAAAACGTGTTTATTTCAAGTTTGAAACACTGATGTTCATGTAACACAAATTTCAAAATTCATTTAAAGATAATAATATTACATAAATTTATTAAACCTTCATAATTTGAAGAGTAAAAATAAATATAATAATCTTACAATTTAATTTATTACAATTTTTAAATTCAACCACCATAGCAGCTACATTAATTATAAATTATAATAAAAGATTAATTAAATTTAATACTATAAAATTTTTATTGGCAGTAGGTAGTAAATAGTACAATTAAAATTATTTAAATCAAAAATGTTAAATAAAAATATATTTTTATAAATTTGGTATATAAATTATATACAGGGTATTCAGTAAGTCAGGAAACGGGTTTCTATTGTTCTCTTGTTACAAACAATGAGGACAATAGAAACCCGTTTCCTGACTTACTGAACACTCTGTATAAACATTTAAAGTATCAAATTTTTTATTTAATATACATGTATAATACATAAGACATTACAAATACAGGTAGCTAATTGGTTTTTTATGACATCGATATTAGCAGGTACACAGCATTGTTATTATCTATGGTGGTAAGGCACATTGTTGTGAGTTTATAAATACACTAACTAACAATAAAAAAGTATATCTATTGATAGTCATAATTTATAATAAACAATCCGTGACTGTGATAGCTATGTCATAAAAATCATACATGTATATTAACTAAAAAATTTGAAACTTGTTTATAATAAACGAATAAAGTTATCTTAAAAATTACAATGGTATCTACTATTTAATTAAATACTCAAACATTTTATTAAAATAAAAATATGTGTTTCCATTTAAAAAAACAAAGTTGACCCCCCTCCAAGGCATAAGGGATGAACTTAAAAAGTATTACATAGATAATAATTCGAGAATACTGTGTAACAAAAGATAACAAAAAAAAAAAATCTTTAAATATATTTATTCTATCAGTAATTGAGTGGGTTATGATATAAAAATCACTCTTTATACTAGAAATTCCTCAGAGAGTATCTTAAATTTAAGGGTTAACTGGTCAACTAGATCCTTCTAAAGGTATTCTGTACCATACAATTGTAAAAATAAAATCAATTTTTAAATGAAAATCAAGGGGAAAAAAATATTGACACCAAATTTAAAATTAATTAATCAATTAAACTGGAAAAATTACCTATACATCGCCTAAAAAAATATCATTCCACAAGCCACTATCACATAAACTGAACAATACTACACAATTATAACACATTTTTTACCTTCATTGAATGGAACTTACAATATTTATTTCGGTAGTATTCAGTCTTCGGAGTTTTCAGCCTCCACTGCGCAGCGCATTTTAAATTAAAAAAACCAAAAATAAAAAAAGGCAGTACAGGGGGATCGCGGCACAGTAGTGACGTGGCATAGTTGGATCAAGTATAATGATATCTGACAGTGATTAAAATAACTATCAAAAAGAAAAACGCATCGATGCGAATCTGTAGATAATGTTTAATTTAAAAAAATTGGTGGATTATTCCAAAAGCTACATAATCTCCTATTTCCTTTTAATATCCTGATTACAAGTTTTATGATTTATAAGTGTAATATATGAATATATTCAGAGTGAAATGGATCTAAATAACAACTCATATAACTTATAAACTACATAACATTTTATACTTTTTTTTTAATCAATGTTTACAATACAGAACTATATTTAAAATATGTTTTATGTTATTTTTTACAATTTTAAAAAAATTATTTTAAAAATTAATTGTTTTATTAAAATTTTTTTTAAGATTTGATGATAGCCATTTTATGTATAAGTTTTAAAGAACAAATTTGATACCAAAAACTCTTATTTTAATTCAGTAGTTACGTTTATACAACATTTTGAAGTTTGTTGAATTTTTAGTTTTTATACAATTTTCCTATGGTAACAAATATTAGTCCATATTATGTAAAGTACAGAAATAAACACTTATTAAGTTATTTAATAGTAAAAGTACAACATCAACTTCTATTTCCTTAATTATACCCAGCTTAGTAATTCTTTTAATAACATATGTAGGGATTAACAAAGATGTTAAATAACATGTCACAATGAATGCGTTTATATATGTTTATATGTTTTATCTTAGATGTACTGCAGTACGATAACACTCCGTGTATTTTTTTTATTCTCGCGCTGTTCGTCAATCCAGTGACACTTTTTATTTTGTACTCTTTTTTTATGTATGTATAAAATCATTTTTCATTATTAAAAAGTATTAATTATTATAAATTTTAATTGTAGTATTTTGTAATAAATATAAACACCAAAACACTACAAATTGGTGACCTCTAAAATGAACAACAAATCCGATAGTGCGATAGTAAGTGTGCGTGACGACGCGACCGGTAATGATGGCCGAGACCATATCGAATACGGCGAGCCCAATATGAATTCAACGCGAGCGTTTAAAATCCCAACTTTCTGGCGTACCAACCCAGAACTTTGGTTCAAACAAATTGAATCCGTTTTTTATACAACCAGAATTACAGCTGACGCAAGTAAATTTCATCATGTTGTTTCTTCTATGGAAAGTGAAATTCTTGCTCAAGTTAGTGACATAATACTCAATCCACCAGAAACGAAAATGTACGAAGCATTAAAAACCCGGCTCATCGAAAGATTTTCCGAATCTGAACAATGTCGGCTTAAAAAATTACTGACCGAAGTCGAACTCGGTGATCGGAAACCATCCCATTTTCTTTCAGAAATGCGTCAACTAGCTAATGGAAAAGTAACTGATGAAATACTCAAAATACTATGGATACAAAGGTTACCACATCAGGTAAAAACTATCATTTCAGCTAGCAACGACAAGTTGGATAACTTAGCTTCGATGGCAGATAAAATTATCGAAGTATCGGACAGCCGAAATGATGGTTTTTCCATTGCCAACATTAGTGACAAGGTCACAAACCGTCAGTCACATGAACAAGCTGACGATGCAACGACAATAAGAAAATTGGAACACCAGATCGCAGCACTCGCACAAGCAGTAGAGCGACTTAGCAACAGCAACTCTCGTAGCTACAATAGGCGTCACTCAAAATCACCTATGCGCCGAGACAATTCACGACCACGATATGATACGTGTTATTATCATTACCGATTCAAAGATAAGGCTACTAAATGCAAACCACCGTGTAAATACCAGCACACGTCGGAAAACTATAAACGATCTACTGTCGAGACGACCGACGGTAGTGAGTTTCAATCTCGTCGTCTATTTATTGTTGATAAAATAACAAAAACTCAATACTTAATTGATACTGGTGCGGACTTTTCGGTTTGGCCAGCAGATCCTAAGCAGAAACGCAATAAAATAAAAGATGGTAACCCTACTTTATTCGCAGCCAACGGGTCAATAATAAAAACATACGGTGACAAATTAATTGCTGTAAATTTAGGTTTAAGACGTGTTTTTAAATGGAAATTTATTGTCGCAGCAGTCAGTAAACCAATTATAAGTGCTGACTTTCTCCACTACTTCGGCTTATTAGTGGACTTAAGAAGTAAACGCCTAATTGATGAAAATACCAATTTAGCCACCGCCGGAAAAGTTAAAAAGACGATATCCTCGGGCATCTTCGCTTTTAAAGACGATTCAGCATACATTAAGTTACTCAAAAAATTTCCGCAAGTATTAAGAACAAACATGATCCCAATGGATTGTAAACATAACGTTACACATCATATCATCACTAAAGGACCACCACTCTTCGCTAAACCAAGACGCCTTCCTCCGGATCGACTAGAGATCGCAAAAAAAGAATTTGCATATTTAGTGGAACAGGGCATATGCCAACCTTCAAATAGTCCGTGGGCCATCCCATTACAACTAGTAAAAAAGAAGAACGGTGAATGGAGACCATGCGGCGACTACCGTAGGTTAAACGCAGTCACATTACCGGACAGATACCCCATTCCACACATTCAAGACATCACACAGCGATTGCAAAATAAAAGTATTTTTTCAAAAATCGATTTGGTTAAAGCTTTTAACCATATACCAATAGAACCGTCCGATATTCCAAAAACAGCTATTACAACACCTTTTGGGTTATTTGAGTTTGTTCGGATGGGATACGGTTTTAAAAATGCAGCTCAAACATTTCAGCGTTTCATACATGGTGTTTTAAAAGACTTAGATTTTTGTGAAGTGTATTTGGACGATATTTTAATTGCATCGTCTTCAACACAAGAGCATTTGAGTCACCTCGAACGTGTATTACAACGACTCAGTGAGTACGGCATTGTGATAAATACGAATAAATGTATATTTGGAAAAGAAGAGGTACTATTTTTAGGATACATCATATCGGGTAACGGTCTTAGACCAAATCCTGAAAAACTGGAAGCGATAGACAAATATCCACGGCCGAATAATGTACAAGAGCTTCGACGTTTTTTGGCTATGTGCAATTTTTACCGCCGTTGTATCCCAAACGCAGCAAGTACACAAGCTATTCTTCACGATTATCTTAAAAACAGCAAAAAAAACGACAAAACACCAATTGTATGGACCGATCAATCAACGGGAGCGTTCGAGAAAACTAAAGAAGACTTAAAGCGAGCCACAACATTATCGTATCTAGATCCGGCCGCGAATATTCAATTACGATGTGACGCGTCAGATATGGCGATAGGCGCAGTAATAGAACAATTTAAAAACGGCGTTTGGCAACCACTTGCTTTTTTCTCTCGCAAACTTGACCAAACACAAAAAAAATACTGTGCATACGATCGTGAACTTCTTGCGGTATATGAAGCCATTAAGCATTTTCGCTATATGCTGGAAGCCCGTGAATTTGAAATAATTACGGACCATAAGCCGTTAGTATACGCATTCACACAACACTCAGATAAATTACCACCTCGACGTGCACGACAACTTGATTTTATTAGTCAGTTTACAACATCAATACGGCACGTAACAGGTACACAGAATACAGTGGCCGATGCGTTATCGAGAATAGAAACTATAAATGCACCGCCACCGCTAGATTATGACAAGTTAGCTTACGACCAGTTAGCAGACGCAGAACTATTGTCGTTATTGTCAAAACCGGAATTATCGATAAAACTAGAGCTCGTAAATATGCCCACTACGAACACAAATATTTACTGCGATACTTCTAATGGTAGACAACGACCGTATCTTACCAAACAATTTCGCCGCAATGTGTTCAATTGTCTACATAATCTCGCTCACCCAGGTATACGGTCAACAATAAAATTAGTGAGTAGTCGTTTCGTGTGGCCGTCGATGAACAGTGATTGTGCGAAATGGACTCGTGCGTGTTTAGCGTGTCAAAAGTCAAAAATAACGCGACATGTTATAAGTCCGTGTGGTATTTTTAATGTGCCGAGTGATCGTTTTTCACATGTACACATCGATATAATCGGTCCTATGGTCATGTCACGTGGTTGTACTTACTGTTTAACCGCTATAGACAGATTTTCTAGATGGCCAGAAGTTTTTCCAATTCAGGATATTTCGGCTGAAACCATAGCTCGTACGTTATTTGAAGGCTGGATAGCTCGATATGGAGTTATGGAGAGATTGACAACAGATCAAGGACGGCAATTTGAGTCTACTCTGTTCACCGCAGTAACGCAAATTTTAGGGTTTAGAAGAATACGTACATCAGCATATCATCCACCAGCCAATGGTTTAGTTGAACGATTCCACCGATCACTTAAAACGGCAATAAAGTGTTACGAAACTGAGCACTGGACAGATGTACTCCCCTCAGTTCTTATGGGCCTTAGATCAGTGATTAAAGAAGATCTAGGTTTAACACCTGCAGAAATTGTATTTGGAAGTACGATTAGATTACCTAATGAGTTTTTTATGCAGTCATCAGTGGCGACAGACCCTTGTTCCTTTGCTGAAACACTAAAGAAAACAATGGAAACCATACGCCCAGTGTCAACTTCAAACCACGGAAGTAAAAAAGTTTTTATATATAAAGATCTAGCATCCTGTTCACACGTTTTCGTTCGGGTCGACCGGGTCAAGAAACCGCTAGAACAACCATATGAAGGGCCGTACAAAATTGTTCAACGATACGAAAAAACCTTTAAATTATTAATTAGGCAAAAAGAATGTATCATATCAATAGACAGACTGAAGCCATGTTTCAACGAAAATGAAGATAATAACACAAATCTATCAATAACAACGAACCAGCAAAACCAGAGAAATACAACTACAAGACCAACAATAATACAAACAAAACAAACCAAGTCAGGAAGAACCATCCGCCTCCCCGTAAGGTTTTTGTAAATTGTGAATTGTATCACTTTTATATTTGTATTTGTATTTTTATATTTGATATTTGTAACTATGTATGTTTAACGTAAAATTATCGTTTTCACTGGAAAGGGGGTAATGTAGGGATTAACAAAGATGTTAAATAACATGTCACAATGAATGCGTTTATATATGTTTATATGTTTTATCTTAGATGTACTGCAGTACGATAACACTCCGTGTATTTTTTTTATTCTCGCGCTGTTCGTCAATCCAGTGACACTTTTTATTTTGTACTCTTTTTTTATGTATGTATAAAATCATTTTTCATTATTAAAAAGTATTAATTATTATAAATTTTAATTGTAGTATTTTGTAATAAATATAAACACCAAAACACTACACATATTATATAATTTATAAAATTAATTGTTTTCAAATTATTATGATCTGCTAGTTTCTTATTAATTTCCTGATTAAGATAAAATATGTCGAATGAAAAAGGGAATATTAAAAAATATTATTTCTCATAAAAAAATTGTGTTGATCATGAAAATGTAAAATACAAAATCGAGAATTTTCACACAAAAATAGCATTAGGGGGCCATTTTCATCGTGAAGATAAAATTAAGTCCAAAATTTTTTTTTTTTCATAATAAAGAATATTACATAAAGTTTAATTTAAGATATATATAAAAGTCAGACCTTCCGGAACATTTTCAAAAGTTAAGTTGAAAAAGTAAATTTTTTGTGAAAAAGTTGTCATTTTAAATCCCCCCCCGTGGGCGGATAAAGGGTTAAATTTACAAAAAAAATATACCAAATGATAAGTAAAGATATCAAGTATCTATAAAAAAAAATTATATTGATATGTTCATTTTTGAAAAAGTTATTGCAGTTTTAAGTAAAAAAAATTGAAAAAATTTCGAAAATTAGCGATTTTTAAATTTGTAATTTTTTTGTAGGTTTCCCCCATTTACGGGGAACGAGGGAAATTTTTAAAATTTTTGAGGGTAATGTCTAGATACGATTTGTGATCTTTTGACGTATCATTAATAGAAATCGGTTCAGTGAGAGCTGAGAAAGAGTGGTAACAGGCACAAAAAAAAACATCATAGTAAAATTAATACCTTCTCAGCTTCGCATCGAAGCTAAAACCCAACAAAATTACGCACACGATTACACGAAACTTAACACACATGTATGCAAAACGCAGTAGTTCGATCACTGGTCACTGAACGTTTGAATTAGCTGTTTGTAGTGTGTTTATTCCTTTATTCCAACTTTGATAGGTACTAAGATGTTTATAATAAAAAGGATAACCAAGATATGTGAAAACAAAATAACACAACGACGAACGGCCTGCGCTAATCGCTATTATAATATGGTATCGCGATTCGTAGAAGTCAAAGTCACGTCTTATCAAACCTGGGGTTTCCGGGCACTACCACCACGCTATTTAATAATAAATGACATAATTACTCGAACATATACCAATTTACTAAAGTATTATCACAGAATAGATTAAACCAGAATGGACACTGATAAAAAAATTACATGTATTCTTATGGGAGTACGGTAATTTTGAGCTTATGTCGCTCAGTGTTACCATAAAAACAATAAAATAAATAATTATATGCATATAATTCATTGTACTGTACAATAATTGTACATCGGCGGTTGATTTGAACTCTAAATGTATTATTTACATGCTAATTATTTTAGAAAATTTGCATAGTAAATTTTTTGGATTTATTTTATTATTATTTCTAAACATATAACACCATTTTAAAACTTTCAATTAATGTTTTCATTATGTGTAATTAGTTTGTTTAATATATTTTTTATTTTATGTATATTTAATAAAGACTTATTTAGGAAAAAAAAATTATTCAATATCCACATAATATTAAATTTATTTAAAACATATATTACAATAATTTACAAATATCATATACATAAATAAATAATTTATAGATGAGTTAAAATAGACAATTTCCTATTTTTAATTTTTTTCTTAGACATTAAATTTTTATTTAAAAGTTTTATAGCTGTAAATATTCTAAATCTTGTAAACAAATTAATTAAATACAATTTATCAAAACATTTACAAGGGTGGTTAAAAGGTACATTACAAAAATAATTTTTTAATTCGGCTCCAACTCCATCTACAATAGCAAGTGTGGAAAAGTTATTAATAAAAATATTTTCTAATTCATTAATACCAATATTTACCATATATTTTTCATATTTACCAATAAACCATGTTTATAAACATTGTGTTTACAAACAAACCATTAATAATGGTGTTGAACAATGTGACCGTATGTAAAGAAAAAAGGGAATACATTTTTTTTTCTTAAGTGGCTACACTGAGCGACATAAGCTTGTTATCAGCAAAAACTAAGAGTGTCACTTCTGGTTTTATCTATTCTGTGGTATTATATTGTATTTGCAGTATGCCCCAATGTCATTTTGTTATCATGTGACGTATATCGGTATTAATTTTGCAGACCAAATTATTATAAATACAAAACAATATTTATTTTTTAAAGTTGATTTTTTCATAAGCCGAGGGTTAAAAATTTTAAAATTTTTTTTATAGTATTCGGCATCCGGATGTCCCCAACACATCTGCTGCCCGGGGCAAGTGCCCTTAAAACCCTCCGTCAAATCCGGCCCTGAATTACAATTTAAAGTCTTTAATGTATCTTGGAGAATGTACACAACCAGTCATAATTGGTTTTACGGGACTAGTGATGAGCAGAATTACTCTTGTTCTTGCGGTCTTGGCTCGGTCTTGCATTTCTACGAAACCAAGAACAAGACCAAGACTGTAATAATATCAGCAAGACCAACATCAAGACTGTACTCAATTGACAAGAACAAGACCAAGACTTTTTTAGCAAGACCAAGAACAAGAACAAGACTAGCCTTGCAAGAACAAGACCAAGACCAAGACTCAAAATGCAAGAATCTTGCAACAACAAGAATAAAACTGCAAGAGTATTGCACTCTTGCAAAAAAAAAAAAAATTGTTGTTGGTTAAAATCGTTAAGATTATTAATGACAGATTCGACAATATTAAATTTTACTTTGATTTTTATTCATTACGCGTATTGTTCAAATTAAATATTACCTATGAGCTGATGTTACCGATTAACTTAAAATTTTACAATCATGTTTCAAAATTTATTGTCATTCAATTGTAATTAATTAATTTTAAATAATTAAAGAAGATTAAAAATAAATATTCCGTGCTTCAAACATTATGATAAAATTAGATAAAATTTTTGTTTACTTCTAAAGCGGAGACTGAAACTGGTTTTATAAAAACTGGTTATAACAGTTTTTTTCGGTTTTGTTAATCAAAACCAATAATTTTTAAAAACTGTGTCTATGAACAGAAAGCGATTATTATTTAAAACCGGTTTTAAAAATCGATACATAAAACCGGCGACTGGTAAACTCATAAAATAAATATATTCATGTTCATTATTCAATGAAAAAAATTAATTAAAATGCAAAAAAAATTATCCGACTAGGAGAATCGAAATCGCGTCCTCCCCGACCGCACATCCGCTGCGTTACCATTCGGACAATATTACGCCATCAGTTTAAAGTGAAAAAATACTTTGTTTCAATAACGTCTTATTTTTTTATAATTTAATTTATTTGTTTATTTTTTTTTAATACCCCAAACTATTCATAAAAAAATCATCCATATTGTTTATGCTAATATTAAGTTCTAACTTTAAAATCCTATGGCATATAAATTAAATTTTAATATACAAACTGAAGTATATAACTTCGTTATTTAAACCTTTTAAGTAGAAAATTTTTACAAATATAAATGAATGCAAGATTTTGCAAGAGTATTGTGACAAGACTCACAACAAGAACAAGATTTTATGGGCAAGACCAAGAACAAGAACAAGACTAAATAAGCAAGACCAAGAACAAGAACAAGACTAGATTTGCAAGACCAAAACCAAGACCAAGACTGAGTTAGCAAAGCAAGACCAAGACCAAGACTGAGCTATCAAGAACAAGACTATGACCAAGACTTTGACAGTCTTGGTCTTGTTCTTGTTTTGCTCATCACTATACGGGACAGTACCTGCACATTGGTAAATTATTTTTATTATAGATGTATGAATTTGACTCTATAAGTGTATATGAAAAGACAAAAGCAAAGCTCATAGCTCCTTATGCAAGAATTTTGGTTACGCCACTGCAACTACAAGTGTTCGAAAATATTCTGACTCTTCCTTAAGTTCTATGTAAATTGACTTTTTCTAAATTGAGTTACCTGTCCAACTCAATAAATCTTAACTTTGTCAGAGGTTGTAACAGAATCCGTTGCTGATTATATAAGTATGTTTTTTTTGTATTTAGCAATAAAGTTTACTACCAAATTACAAGTTTACTTAGTAAACAATAGACAACACATTTTTTTTAAAGTGTAATTAATATTTTTAATAGAAAACTTTATTATTATGTTCTTCTTATTTGACCTCACTTTTATCCCAACTTCGTGAGGTTGGTTACCCTTATTCTCAACTACCACTTGACACGATCTGTCACATCATCTACGTACATATCAGCCAGCCTTATATAGTATTCAATAACATCTCTCCATCTTCTTTTTGGTTTACTTCTATCTCTTCTTTTCTCAACATTCATTTCCACAGCTGTTCTTGCAGCAAACCAAGCCATCTAAGTCATCTAAATCTATATCCTTATCCTATCTTCTCTAGTTACTCCATTTATCCATCTAAGAATTCTCATCTCTGCTACACTCATTCTCAGCTCTATTCTCTTGTCAATTGTCCTACACTCTGTACTATACATCATAGCTGGTTTTACTACCATCTTAACGAACTTATCCTTAAGCCTCATTGATTAACGCATAACATACATAAGAAAACTGTATTGCTATAATAATTAAAAAACTACCTACTTATTTATATAATAATAAGTAGATAATATATTATTACAGCTAAAATAAGAGTAGTAATACAATTGGTATATAAGGTTTTAAATACGGATCATGAATTTAGAAAATTTAATGTTTAACATTACGTTGTATATTTGATCATTCAACAAATATAACAGAACATTTGTAAATATGAACATTTTATTTACTTGAACAAAATTGTGTGCATTGTAATTTTGCAAGATAATTATAGGTTTACGATAAAAAATTTAAATCTTAATTTTGTATAAAATAATTGGATCTGAAATTTATATTCTATGATTTAATTTTTCATTGAGCAATTTTTACGAAAAACTAAAAATTTATCATTATTGAACTGTTTGTAACTCTATGTCGGTAAAAATTAAACATGTATAATCAACCTGAAAAATTGTATAGTTTCTTTATAAATCTAATTACACATGATTAAGAGTTTAGATCTAAGTATTTCCAATTTTATGAAATAAGGTTCACTCATTAATAATACAATATAACATTTTAAGTCTAACAGTATAATATTTTAATTCTCAATTTTTGAAAAATTCTTAAACAAAAAAAGGAGGTTTTCTTAAAATATCTCTAAGAATCAATTTTTATTTTTCTTCAATAAATTTACTTTTGTTGTAGTTATAAGAACGTCTAATATAAAAATTATTGTAATAATTTATTGGTTTTTTTTTAAATTTTCTTTCTAATAATAATATTTAAATGATATAAAATAATTATGTACTTTAAAATTTACTTCAGTCTTTCCCATATCTCAGATTAAGTAAAAACAAAATTGGTTATTATTAAAATAATATTATGTATACAACAATACATTAATTTTGTTATAATTTAAAATAACAAAATTACAGTTATATTAATTTTACTATATTATTTTTGTATATTGTGGCGTTCAACATTTAAATTAAAATTAAGTTGAAACTTGTTAATTCAATAAGTTGAATGCAAATATTTATATGAATATCAACAAAATAATATTCTAAATATATTAAATGGTTCTTTAAAGAAGCCATTTAATTCTAGGAATTTTAAATTTATTTAAAAATCAAATAATTTACTTACATTTTCTTTATTAAAAGAGATTTTAACCTCATATTAACAAATAATACAGCAATTTTTCTTTCGTGTACGTATTAATTGCGCGAAGGCGCCAATTTTTATAAAATTATGTTATTATTCACCCCTAAGTGAACAATTAATTGGTGTTGCTTTTCGATTAACAAACGACAAGTGACAAATAAAATAAAATTGCTTGTTTTTATTTAATTTAAGAACCAATCCAATGTTTTACTTTACACATAGTGTTTAAATTAATTTATTCGATAACATATTTTATACTTCATATTCATTATATTATTAATAAAAATTCAATATATAAAATATTTGCTATACCCAAAAATTGTATATTGTTGTTGGTTTTATAATTTTTATTTTTTTGTAATTGATTTTAAAATTCAAAACGAGTCCGTAGAAAGTTTATTGGAATTATGAAATTTTATTTTTATGACAACGATTTTATTTATGATAATTGTTTATTTGTACAATTTTAAATCAAATTATTATATTGTTATTAAATTTTGCTTAATTTAATTCAACGTTTAATTGGTTTTCTAAATTGAGTTTTATAGAGGGTTTATTAGCTCTAATTTGAAATGCTCTGTGATTTTGAATAATTTTGTGCTATTTTATATAAATTAATTATTTTCATATGTTAAGTTTTACAGCATCACTTAAGAAATTCTCTATCCCTTTCAGATCCTTGGAACACTATTGTGAGCCATATTTTTTAAATTTTATTTTAATTTACGATCGTAAATTTATAGTAAGAACAGTGTTTCCAACGACTAAATATATTTAAATAATGTAATCAACAAACAGTAAAACATTTTTTCAAAGATTAAAAGTTAAAAGTTTTTAAACAAATTTAAATTGAAAAATAGTTTCTTCAGAAAATGATTTTTAGTCTATAACTGATGACTTAATGTCACTAACTAAACCAATTAAAAAAATATTGATATTGAATCATTTTAACTAAAAATGAAAACTTTATAAAACGTGCAATATTTATTTTAGTTTTCCGTGGTGTCGTATTTTCTTAACAAAACTTTTTAAACAGCTGTGGTCATTTGAATTTTGTTTACCCTTATATTTTATCTTTCAATTACAAGCGTAACAGACTATTTTAATGTATACATTATAAATGTTGCGGCCTATGTTATATTTAACGGCCGCTAGAATAAACGGCTCTTATCGCATTTTTGTATTTTTTATCTTAGACCAGTACACCGCTATACACCAAGCTGTTCGGTGCGTTACGATTTACATATTAATTACATCACTTTCTATTATTGATAAATTTTGTGTTATTAATAATAAATTATAATAACAAAAAAACATTGATCGTACGAATAATTTTTATATATTTAATAATATTCTCGCTCACCCCTCAACAATAAATTTTACTCAAAAATTTTGAATGGGATGTCTCTTTCAATATCTACAGTCTAATGATTCTTTGCAATAGACCGTGTAACATACACAAATAGTCAAACTAACACATCTAGACCTAATCCACCATAAAATTACAGAAATTTACTTATATATTTTTTAATGAGTGAAAGCCATCTTCAATTATATTTAAATTTAAAATTTTTTTCAACCCATAATATAATACAAGTGGCAAAATTATTAGTTGCACAGATGCGTTATGTTTTTTTGTGATTATTTACAGATATAATTCATGGTATAACAATATTTTATTGGGGATATAACTCCCCAATAAAATAAAATCAGTTTAGCAAAATATAATAGTAATAATATAAATATAACGAGTTTATGTAAAATTGTCTATGATTTATTACGAAATTATATAAAATTGCACGAATAAAACTATATGCATTTAAGAGTTAAGATTTTTATTCATAATTTATCAATATATTTGAACTCTTATTATATAAATTTTTAATAAATTAAACTTTAACATTTTCGAATCTATTATCAGTATTATCGACTTGTGCCTATTTGCAGACAATTTATTCGAATTGTTTATTTATATTTCTATAAATAAAAAACCCAGCACAGAAAGGTCGCAGCTCAGTGGAGACGTGGCATAGTTGGGTCAAGTATAATGATATCTAACAGTGATTAAAATCACTATCATAAGGAACGCTTCGATACAAATCTGTTGATATCGTTTAATTTTAAGAAATTGGTGGATTAGTCCAAAAGCTACATGATCTCCTATTTACTTATTTACATTCTGATTACATGTTTTATGATTTATAAGTGTAATACATAAATATATACATATAATATATAAATATATAAAGGGAAAATATTTTTTTATTTAAAAAAAACTATGTCGAATGAAAAAAGTATATAACTGTATTGATCGAATCATTTTTCAAAAAGTTATATCATTTTAAATTTAAAAATGTAAAATATAAGATCGAGAATTTTAAGACAAAAATAGAATACGGTAGCCATTTTCACTGTGAAGACAAAATAAAGTTTTGAATATATTTTTTTTTCATAATAAAGTATATTACATAAGCTTTAATTTAAGGTATATAAAGTGATTTTTTTATCATAACCCACTCAATTACTTACAGAATAATCATAATTTAAAATTTTTTTTTATTATTATCTTTAGTTACACATTATTCTTGAATTATTAACTATGTAATACTTCTTAAGTTCATCCCTTATGCCTGGTAAGGGTGTCAACTTTGTTTTTTTAAATGGTAACACATATTTTTAATTTAATAAAATGTTCGAGTTTTTAATTCAATAATAAATGGCATTTGAATTTTTAATATAACTTTATTAGCTTATTAGATATAAACATTTAAAGTTTCAAAATGTTGAGTTAATATACATGTATAATACACATGGGATTGTAAATACAGGTAGCTAATTGGATTTTTATGACATTGTTATCTTAGTCACGGATTGTTTATTATCAATTATGACTATCAATATATAATATATACTTTTTGTATTGTCAGTTAGTGTATTTATAAACTCACAACAATGTACCTTACTATCATTGATAATAACAATGCTGTGTACCTGCTAATATCGATGTCATAAAAAATCAATTAGCTACCTGTATTTGTAATCCCTTGTGTATTATACCTATATATTAACTCAAAAATTTGAAACTTTAAATGTTTATATCTAATAAACAAATTAAGTTTTATTAAAAATTCAAATGCCATTTATTATTGAATTAAAAACTCAAACATTTTATTAAATTAAAAATATGTGTTACCATTTAAAAAAACAAAGTTGACACCCTTACCAGGCATAAGGGATGAACTTAAAAAGTATTACATAGTTAATAATTCAAGAATAATGTGTAACTAAAGATAATAATAAAAAAAAATTTTTAAATTATTATTATTCTGTAAGTAATTGAGTGGGTTATGATAAAAAAATCACTCTGTATATAAAAATGTCAATATTTCTGGTACACTTTCAAAAGTTAATTTTTTGTGAAAAAGTTGTTATTTTGAATCCTTTCTGTGGGCAAGTAAAGGGACAAGTTTATAAAAAAATATATCAAATGATAGGTAAAGACATTATGCATCTAAAAAAAAACCTATATTTATTTGTTCATTTTTAAAAAAAGTAATGACAGTTTTTTAATTAAAAAAAATTGAAAAAATATCAAAATTAGCGATTATTAAATTTGTAATTTTTTTTGAGGTTACCCCCAATTACAGGGAACGAGGAAAATGTTTTCGATTTTGAGGGTAATGTCTTCGATACGATAAGATTTGTGATCTTTTGACATTTTATTTTTTGCAAAATAAAGAAATCGGTTCGGTGAAAGCTAGAAAAAAGCGGAACAGACACAAAAAAAAATAAATTAAAATTAAAAATACACATTATAGTAAAATTAATACCTTCTCAGCTTTGCATACAAGCTCAAATAGTTAACAGTGTGGATCGTGTAAAATGAATGAATTCTTTGTAAATATAACAGAGTTTAAGATTTATGGTACTATTCTTATTGCTTTGATTTTTTAACGTTTAAAAATAATGTCATTTTACATGACCAACAGCTCATTATCATATCAAAGGCAATGTATAACTTAATAGATAACAAATAATGATATTGATTGAGTCTGACAGCATTACAATATTTAATAACATTTACAGATATATAAAATTTGTCATGATAAAATACCGACGCAATTCATATTTGGACTCCACAGGTGCCCAAAAAGTGTCTATTAAAATTTGTATTTAATAATATTTAAGCACGTATATTAGCATTATTATTATACAATTAATATTTTTTAAAGTAATTAAATACATAAGGCTTCCTTAAATTAAAATTTAAAAAAAAATACATGTTTTTTTATAGTTTTTAATTTTTAAAATGAAATAAATATAGTTATAGCAATGCAATATGTTAAAATATTTGAATAGGCTAAATATAACATTCCCCAGACGAGTCAGTAGTACTTTAGTTCAAGGATATGAATCCGTTAAGGGCCTACATCTATATAAAAGATTAAACTTAAATATGAGTCAAGTTTATGAGTCTTTACTTTTTTAAATAATTCAAATATTTAAAGTTCAATAGATGATAAATTAAAACTTTAGTGTCAAATTTTAAAACTTTTACTAATAAAAAAAATATACATATACAACCGTTCAATATGGTTTATTTTATTGATATTTGAAATTCGGAATAAAATTTGGATTATTATGAATTTTAATGAACATATAGAAAACATAATTAATTTTTTATATTTAAAATATATATTAAAATTCGAGGTATTTTATTTCATTTTTTTGATCTTCTGGGGGCATAACATACCTGTATAATGTAGAATACTCAATGAATGACCGAACGATTTTAATGTCGATTTTTTGATATACACAATTTAAATATTCTAGAAAATGATTAAACTTTTGAAAGTTAGTTTCCAATTTATCTTTTAATGATTTTTTAATATCTTCATCATCTTCATTACTCATATTAAATGACTTGACGAAATAATAAATTTCAATTTTTTCATCAATACCCTTTATAATTTCACTATTTATATCATCATAGGATCTAGTTTCACTTGGTTTTTCAGATAATAAAAACAAAGGATAGTAGATATCTCTCAATTTAAATTTAAATATATTATTTAATGTATCATTATCAATCAAGAATTCGTACATATAGGTATTATTAATTATAGTGTTGCTGTTATCTTTATTAAACAATGAATACGATAAATGTTTCCTTATAAAATACAAAGCTACATTTCTAAAAATGTCAAAAACTTTTTTTTGATAATCTCGTATTTTTAAAATCCATAAATCAAACCAATAACAATCCCTTGCAGCTTTATATGCAGTATTAATATCTTCTATGATATCATTATAAATTTTCTGACTTTGTCCCCCAAAATGCATTATTATAGTTTTCAAAATATCTTTATTTTTTATAACTTCGTTAAGATAAATTTTATTAAGTGAAATCCAATTTTCTACTTCTATATCATTCAAATAAAAATAATTATTCTGATTTCTTTTATTCATAACATGCACAACATTTTTTATTTCTCCAATTTTGTATTTGTCACTTGTATTTGTTTTTATAGCGTTGGTAATATTTATGTCACAATCTATTTCTGCATGTGATTTTAAAATTTCTATTATAACTCGTATAAGATCCTTAAAATGTATAACTAAGTTACCATCCAAATAATTCCTTTGTTCTCTTATGTAAATTGCATACATTAACATAGCCCATATAGGATCTAAGGGTGCAGCTAACTCTGTCTTTAGCATTAGGGCTAGCATGTGTTTAATAATTGATTCATCTAAAAGTACACTATCATTTTCTTTTAATATTTGAATTCTTTCAAATGAATCAATAAGGCTCATATATTGTAAAAGGTTCTTTAAGTTACTGCAATAAAGGTTGTAGTAGATAATTTGTGACTTGTTGTGTAGTTTAAATGATGTTGGTTTGTTTTCATCATTAGTCATGATACGTTTAAATTCTTTTATATCCACACGAGATGGTAAATTTTGTGTTAATCGTAAATACCCAGTATCCAATTTCCATGCTAATTTAAGTTCTTCATCTTCAAAATTTTTCGGTTGTGATTTATAACAATATGTTATAAATTGGATATTAATAAATATCATAAAAAATATTGTTAGCGTGGAAAATTGATGTAAAATCATAATTATAATCTCAATTACTTATTATTGGTATGACTTCTTAAGAAATACACTTTTTTTTAAAACTACACATTTAATAAATATTAGATATTTTAGTGTATGTTTTCATTTAAATAGATATTTTCATAATAAATTTATGAAATTGACAATTTTATTTCCAAAAATAATGTGTTAATACAATTTAAAAGTGATTTATTATGTGTAAAATGTATTTACCGTCATTTTATAAGTATAAACATAAGATATAAATTAATAATAAGAATCACGTCATAGTATCTAAAAGTCTAAATTTTAAAGTTATTTATATTACCGAACCACTATTGAAGGAGATTTAACGACTTTTTTTAAATATTATTAAAAATTGAGGGTCTAATACGAGTTTCAGGAACCATTTATAACAAAATTTTATTAGCTTGGATACGAAGATGATATCTGATCTGTTTATTATAATTATTTTTATGTATTAGTTATCATTTTTTTTCTCAGCTCTCAACGAACCGATTTTTTTAACAATACGTCAAATAATCACAAATCGTATCTAGTCCATGTTGTTACCCTCAAAAGTTGAAAAAATTTCCCTCGTTCCCCGTAAATCCCCAAAAATTAAAAATTTAAACAATCCATAATTTTCGACATTTTTTCAATTCGTTTTATTTAAAACTGTCATAAATGTTTGAAATATAGATGAATAGAAACAATTTATTTTATTGATACATTAAGTATTTACCTATTATGTGGTATATATTTAAAAAAAATTTGACTCTTTATCTACTTGTACGATTTAAAATGGCAACTTATCCACAAATAATTAACTTTTTCTACCTAATTTTTGAAAATGTTCAGGAAATATTCTGACACTTTTATATATCTAAAATTAAAGCTTATATAATTTGCTTTAATATAAAAAAATTCCAATTGACATAGCATAGAAAATTTTAACTTTTAAAAAATTGTTTTGTTAATTTTAAGTGGACAAAAATAAATTTGAAATTTCAATAAACTTAAATTGTCATTTTTATCTATCAACCTAATATATAATGTACGGCTGCTGAATCGATAACGCTTATGTTATTAATGCTTGAGGTAAAAATTCGAACCCTGAGCAAGAATCATATTTTTTGCATTTTCACTTTATTCATTTTGAATCAAAAAAAGTAATCAACATACTTGATTTTTATCTCCTTTAGATTCATTAACTTCAATGAATATCAAGAACCCCATCACTGTAGTTTATACCAATGTTTAAATGTTAAATTTGTTCATTAGAAAAAAAAGCATCACAAGTTTTAATAAATGACTAAATCATCCAGTCTAATATTTAATTCTAATAAGATTGATAGTTTCATTAATGTGTCGTAAAATAAAAAATATTATAAACAAATTGTTTTGACCATTTGACACTTCAAAAACCCAACCCAAATTATTTTAAATCGTTGAATTCATAAAAAAAATCAATTATTATTTTAAATTACCGACAAAAATGTATTAAATAAAATTGTATTGATATTATTTAAAATTTTATTATTCTGGAGCATTAAGTAGTGTAGCGGATCATACTTTCATAGATTTAGTACTGATGTTTAACTGAGCTGTTCGTTTTAAATGGATAACTACGCGGGATCTTTAACAGTAACACACATTACCCATATAGTGGTTCTTTCAACTAAAATGAGATTTCATCAGGTGGACAGCTAGTAAAAAACCTGTCAAATCGTAAGATAGTACCAACATCAAATAGTTGGGATAGAGGCTGAGATGATGATGATAATAATATGGAATTTTGTATGATCATCCGCACAACTGGAGATGTGCTTTTTCTAATATGATATTATGCTAATTATTATAATACATTTTTAACCCGAATTTTAATTTTTATAGAACCTGAATAGTTATTCCATTAAGGTATTAGTTTTTGCTATAAAGATGAAAACTTTTATTTTTTTTATGTATAATTTTTAATTTTTAAAAATTAAGTGCTGCTTAAGTTCTCATTGTTCGGGGGTAAAAATATTATTATTAAGTGCTCAATAGAAAAATAAAAAAAACTTCAATATACTAATTAACTTGTAAGTAAATGATGAATTGAAATTAATTAAATATTTATGATAAGGATGAATTTTTAAGATTTGTAACACAGTTACACGAAAATTCTAGCTTTTTGAGTATTTCTTTATTAACAAATATACACTTTATATACATATTTGGTAACTAGTAAATTTCCAGTGTAATAAATTATACATACTTGATTTACAATAATGAGTAAATTTAACTGACATTAATAATTTTAATAAAAACAAAATTATTCAATATTTGTCAATCATAATAACAAACATAAGTAGTTTTACATTATTGTTAATTAATATTCACAAAAAAATTATTTTATGCATATGTACTTTGAAATTAAGTAAAAACCTTATAAAATTTCAACGAGACAATTTTTATACTTCAAAATTAACTTTGTAATTAAGTCATATCATATTAAATAATTGTAATATACATTCATTATAACATGTCATTAGTTTATTTTGATGGCATTAATTTATGCCGTTGGAATCATTTCTGTTGATTTATGAACATTTTAACATTAACTATCAGTGTAGTTAATTTATAGCATTTAAATTTTCTGTTCCAGACAATTATATAATATTCAAATTGATAACTGGCAAACTTATTTACATTCTTATCTAGATAAATAATTAAAATTAAGAAAACAATTTTGTTTATCATAGTTACTTAAATAAATTTTTAATTTATCATTTTATGCACAAAAAAACTATATTTATGCAGTCTTTTATAGAAATATAATTTAATCAACTGTAACTTATACTTTTGGAATTTTTGAAACAATTGTTTTCTTAAAATAATTCATGTACATTAATTTTTAAAAAATATTACTTACATCTGTCTGTTTGCTTTACTAAATTATTTAAATAATATAAATAAATGAAGGACAGTTTAAAAATAAATTTGAAAAATTATAGTATTTGATGGAACATTAAATATTGTATTTTATTTATTTTACTATTTTTTAATTAAAAATACAAAATCTGTGCATAGAGTATAAAAATTTTAAATGATTTCATGTTATAAAATTAAAACTGAGTTTTTCTTTTGTATTAATAATATTTCTAGAGATAAATTATGTCACATAACACTTACTAGTACTATTACAATACTTTTGTAATAGTACTATATTGCAAATTATATTGTAACTATTTAATAGTTTTTAATATTAACCCAGTGGCGAAACAATAAAAAAGCTGGCAAAGTGATACTTTGTTGCTCCGAGGTTTTGTGGCTCTTCAAGATTTTTTAAAATATATATATACGTAATATTGAATATAAAAAATATTGAATTTGAAAGGGCCACCTTAAGGTTGAGTTACACCACTATTCAAGATAATTCCTGTATAGTATGTTGAACGACTTAATCGAAAAATAATATTAATAATTTACTATCTAGATTCTCTTATTTATTTATTTTTCTCAATTTAACAATCATTAAGTATTTTTATATTCATCCCTTAAGGGTGCAATTTTCTTTTTTTATTGGAAAAATACATAATTAACTAGTTTATTTTATAGATAATTATATAATTAGAAAAATGACTGATCAATAAAAACTTCTAAACCAGTATTTCAGAAGTTATTGAAATGTTTATATCTAGGATGAAAAATCTCTAGCTATACAACTAGTACAATCCACTTTTCACCTCCATTCATTACTTTAAATTGTTAATAACTTCTGAAATAATGCTTCAAAAGTTGCTATCATCCATTATTAACAATTTTCTTAATTAGATTACTATCTAATAAATAAGTCAGTTAATTATGTGGTAGAAAAATTGAAGTTGATATTCTTATGAAGTATAAGGAATAAATATAAAAATACTTCATGAATTTAGAAAATCTCTGAACTAAAAAAAATTAATTAATGCAATATAGTTTTTATTTATACAAGAGCGGAATGCGGAGCGAAGTAAAATTGTTATATACTCGTCATGGTAAACACCACCTCATTTTTTTCTAAATTTAAAATGCCACCTTCTCAAAAATTAATATTACAAAACTGGTTTTAAACCAGTTGAAATTTTAGTTTATTCATTCCTTATTTAATAGTAAAAAAATAATAGGTTCCCATTTAACTTTTGAATATTACCCTTAAAAACTACACTAAGAAATAATTTATTTTTACAATGAAATTAATATTTACTATGTTTCATAAAAATAATTCTAATTTAATTGAATACATTTTTATGAAAAAATCTTTATTTAATGAAAAAATTTGGTAAAGTTCTTACTTATTCAGACTGATACACATAAATTAAATAAATTAACTTCAATTCAACAATAAATAATTTTTTAATCGATAATAACTCCCAAAGCTAAATAATGATCGTGTTGTGTTACATCGTATTAAAAATTAACATACATACATTTTATACATAACCTAGATTTAATCTGTATGACATACTTTAAATTTAAAAAAAGACTATTTACATTTTAATCAGTCCATTTTAGCTTAACATTTGCATTGCCATGTATGTTAAAGTGAATTACGCACAATTGGATACTGCAAATGACCCAGAGGTAGTACTACGAACACCATGTTGCATGGCAGCTGGTGCTTCAGCTGAAAAATATGTAATAAAATAATACTATACACGTGCAAATCAATGCCCTAGCATGGTTATTAAAATTACTATTATTATGGGTAGTAATGCGTTGTTAATGAACTCTCCATGAGGTTAATTCGACACTTTTTAATTCGTTTACAACGTTCATTAGACATGCGATTTAGCAATATTAATTTAATAGTTTGATTAATCAATTATAAGTAAATTCGGCGTATAAAAATTATTCTATTTTATTGCAAATTAAATTATTAAGTCTGAAGTAAAAAAAAATAATAATTTTTGGTTATTATTTTAGTATAAAACTTCTTTATTTTTATTACTCCATTAAACTATTATGTTTCTAATAAAGAATATTTATTTAATTTACTTTATTTATTTTCTTTCAATATGATTAAAACACATGAAACCTATCCAATAAATAAAGCTATTGCTTGTGTTAGGGGTTGGTGATTTCAAAAATAACTATTACAAGAATAAACAAATATTAAATGTATATTGAAAATAACAAAAATAAATAAATATTAAATAGTATTGATACCAGTATATACTCAAGTTTATTTTTTGTATCAAAAAAACTACTGAATATTCTAATTGGGTCATAAAAAAGTAAAATGCACGAAAAATCATAATTGTGGAATATTTTGTCAGTATTATAAATAACTGGCTTGACATTTTTTAGTAAAAATATAAATTAATAATAAATAATTTTTTTTTTGGTAAATGTTCATTAAGAATAATTTTGAAGAAATAAATTTATGACATTATTTGTAATATAAAATCAAATAATGATTAATCAAAAAAAATGATTAAAGAGTAACGATAAAACAAAACATTCAACATATTTCACCCTAGTTATCAACTAAATAAATAAAATTATATAAATGCTTATTAGATTGAGTTGGGTAAGGTCCACAATATTTTGAAAACCTTCAAACATTTGAGACAATGACTCCGTTTTATTTTCTAAATGTCCTCACACTTACGTATTGGTTAAAAATAATTTTAACATTTTCGATGTTTACTAAAAAAATTTATAAAAACTTTACGAGTTTACTGAATTGATTGTTGTACGTTTTACGATTAGGTAGGTCAGTAATATTGTATAATATTGCAATGACCGGAAATTTGAAAAACTAGGTTGTAAAATTTTAAAATTGTCGATTTTCACGGTAAAGTATAACAATATTTTTAATTTTAAGTCCCAAGGAATATTACTGAAAAATAATGAAACTATATTTTTATATTTAACGAGTATATTTTAGTGTTATTTCTTTAATTAGGAAGTTTTCTCGATATGTCTTCGCCATGTCATAATTTAAACTTTAAGTAAATCAAGATTATTTTTATAATGTAACAAAATGTAAAAAATATAATGAAATTATTTGTTTTTAAATATAGCATATAAAAAATAGATATAATCTATAGTAAATTTTTATACCTTATTAATTTTAAACTAGAATAGTGATAAATCATAGTAGAGGAATAAAACTTATATAGCAACACATGCACGTGAATCGTAGCAGGTTGTATATTTTGTCGTTGACAGGTGTAATTACCACTGTCTGAAGTATTTGTATAAGGCATAATTAGATCGCTTTCAGTGCTATTAATATGAGAAATGAGTCCTCGATTTGTATCGAAGTTTATTATTCTGTCTGAATGGTACCAAAAGACGAACGAAGGAGCTTGTGTAGATTCTCGAAGATGACAAACAAGCCTTAAGCTACTACCACTCATTATGTATAAATCTGGAGAACCCAAAATTTTTGCTTTGGCCACTAAAAAATAATTTTTTTTTGTTTTTAATATACATGGGTAAATAAAGTTAATATTATTTTCAAAAATAATATGACGAAATTAATAAGAGAATTGTTGTAAAAAACGGCGAATATCACAAAATAAAATGTTAAAATTTGTAAAATGAAAAAGGTACCCTTTCATTTATTGTATACAAAAAATTGTTGTTTATTTATCATAAATTAACGTTTTATTTAATGTTAACAGCTAAAGTTATTAATGACTGGAGGCGAGACGCCAGTGTTTTTTATTTAAATCAATACAATTTTGTTTGTGGTACTTTTCATGCATTCCATATTTAAAGATGTTAATAACTTCCGAAATATTGGCCACAAAGCTGTTATTGATCAGTCATTAGAATGGCCAATTATATCATTATCTATTAAATAAATTATTTAATTATGTAAGTTAACATTTGAAAAAATAAAGTAGACACCCTATAAGGTATAAGGATGAACATAATAAATACATCATAAATAATAATGCAAGAAAAATATGTGCCTAAGAAACCATAAAAACACAACTTCAATATATTTTTATTTTTCGATTTAAGTTGTTCATGATTAATAAATCACTTTATATGTGTATTCATATATATTTTACATTTTTATTTATTTTGTTGAGCTATAGGTGTGTAATGACTGCGTTTAATATTTTCTTGTTTTTGAAAATATTAATAAGTTTGTGTGCGTAATTATGTCAAAAGCTATTTCGGCGACCAGGTTGGCAGATATTATATTGTGTACACTCCACTTCACCATTTTTACAAAATGTAGAAATATTATAGCTATTTAATGCATTATATGTATCATTATATATTACATTGGTCAGTTAAAGATTAACATAGTCATTATCTTTAATTTCAATGATTTCCAATGTCTTAACTTTAAAGGCTTGAGAAGTTTCGACATCTCTGTCCATCTAACAAGTTTGATATGCGAGTTATCGGAAATTATACATCACCAGAGCTCATTTGTATTAATCTTCAGTCGTAGATAAATTTTCTGTTGTATGCGCTGCAACATATTTTTTCTAAATTTTTTTTATAAATTTTTCGTAAATGATCGAGACAATTGAAATGTAATTTTGATTTTTTACGACGCCGGCTAAACTTGCCTTTTCTTTTATGGCTTTTCGGAACTGGTGTGTATACATTTTAGTTTCGATTGTTTTTAGGATAGTGTGCAATTTATTTAATATCTGTCAACGAAAATTCTCAGGGTTTACATTTTATTCATCAATACATCAAAAAAATTCGACTTTAATCTAATTGTACCTACCATTATCTAAAATTGATAAAACTCTTTCAATTTAAAAAATAAAAAAATAAAATCTTAAAATTATGCTACCATAAATAATTACATTTTCAAAATATTTTTCTGAATTTTAAAACTGCCATTTTTATAAAAAAATCTGATTCAGTTGAAATTTTTAATAAGTTGTAATGGAGACTCATCATATAGCGAATTAAATTAAATAAGAATCAAAGGTTTCATATTATTTTGAATTAAAACTTTTTGATTCTTAAACGATGCATCTATCATCGCAATAATTGTTTAAAATAAAAATTCAGTTTTGATTAATCATTTATCTGTTTGGAATTTTATCATTTCTGATCTACGGTTATGCATATTTTTGTTCTTTTGAGGTACACTTAATAACTGTCTTTATTAATAATAAATTTGGATTAAATATTTTGTTAATTTTTACATTAAATATGCTTAAAGAAAATACTTCGGATCCGCTATTTAGTTGAATTATCAGTGATAATTGTTATAATAATAAGGATAATTACATATTTTTAAATACAATTTAGAATTAAAAATATCTTATATATCATTTAAAGTTATAATTTGTTGCAATTTTTTATTTTTGCAAAAAAAAATATATATATTGTTACAAAAGCCATTGATTTTATGATTGTTTTTAGCTTCGAAATGCGAAGCTGAAAAAGTATTAATTTTGCCGTGATAATTTTTTTTTTTGTGTCTGTTACCACTTTTTCTCAGCTCTTACCGAACCGATTTCTTTCAACAATACATCAAAAGATCACAAATCGTAATTCATTGCTATTTATGTGATAGAAATGTTGAAAATCTCTATTGGTTTAAAACGCTTGTTTTATTTTAAAATTCAAATTATGTATATATTAAAAGTTAGTACTGTTCTAGATAAAAACTAATGTGATAATTTTTTCTATTTCAATATTAATTTAAACATATTCAGTAGGTTTAATATAAAAAACAGGCGCGTGTTTATAAATAGTATCAACATTAAATAACATACATCCAGTGGTGTAGTCCTAAAAATGTTTATGGGTATACGCCTATATTATGAATAGATAATAACGTGTGGGGCTTTGCCCCCCACANTATACGCCTATATTATAAATAGAGAATAACGTGGGGGGCTCTGCCCCTCCCCCCCCATTGCAGTTTATATTTTCTACATACAATATTTCACAATTATTTTGTTGAACTTTTAATTTTATACATTATCAACAGTGATATAGTCGTAATTTGATCAATAGATAACCCTCCCAGTTGCTCCTTCCAACTTTCAAACTATTACTCGAATATTTTTACTCACACTTCTAAGTTCTTAGATAAATTAAATTTCATAGTCATACAATCGANCTTCCAAACTATTACTCGAATATTTTTACTGACACTTCTAAGTTCTTACATAAATTAAATTTCATAGTCATATAATCGATATGTGTATTATTAGATACTGTTATATTTTTTATAAATAAACAATAAACTTTATGCAGTAATAAAATAATCTTACAATCATTGTTTTCAAATCGTTAAAACATAAATGAAATAAACGTGAATAGGTACATGTTAGTACTATCTTAATTCATTATAGGTAATATATTAAATACTAGATTGGTCGGTAAACGGTTTATTACGGAAAAATACAAATTACCAATTTCAACAGCTATAGGTTAACCCAATAACTTTCAGTTTCAACTTAGTATGTGCTATATCGTTAATTTCTGATCGATGTTTTAAATTTTGTCAATAAAATTGTCGTGAAATGATAAACATTATCCTATTTATTTATACACTTTGACAGTATTTTGTTTTACATTTATATTCTATTTTTAAAATGATAATAGTCTCGAGCCATATTTGTGTGTTTATAACTTCAGATATATGTTTATATGTGGTATGACTGTAGAGATTAAACAAACTGATAAGAGTTATTTAAAATTTGTCNAAAAGGTTCCACCTAAATAATTACCAAGAGGGTAATTTGAGTCAAATATTGAGTACTCTTAAATTAAGAGAACTCATTTATTATTTTCGATATTTTTTTTTGTTAAAGGTAAATAAAATTAATTATTGGAGACTAATCAGTGAAAAAAATAAATATTAGTACATGTGTAAAAACCTGTAAAGTATGTCTTATTGACAATAGAGTAAATCATTTGAACCTGCAATAGGCTATTGTAGTAGGTTCAACTGATGTATTAAAAATAGATGTATACATAATAGCATTTAGATAAGCACAATAATTATGTTATACTATAATGTAACATATAAAATAACAGAAAATTATTCTCAATTTTCATTTTGACTGAGTTTAATTTGCTTGCTGTGTTACGGTTAGCAAATTAAAAAAAAAAGTATATTAATAGTATTGAATATTAAACAGTATTAAATACTAAATAATTGTATTTAAAATACTACTCAGATAATTTTTATTAAATGTATTTAAAAATACTATTCAATACCAATGAAAGTATTTGAATACTTTTATTCAAATACATTTACTCAAATGCTTTACGCCTTTGGGTATACGCCGTATACCCGCGTATACGCTCCACGACACCTCTGCATACATCATATTTTAACATATTTTTAAAGTATTGGATTATATATTTTTGAAATTAACGTTTTTAGAATTCATCATCATTTGTTTTAACGCTTTCGAAGCTTTTTTAACATAAAAAGTATGCAAATCTTTTTAATAATTAATTTTGAAATAAAATAATTGAACGTACCTGTAACTTTTAGATGAATAAATATGCTTGTTGTTGGGTGTGTAGCGATACGACATTCATAAAGGCCTGCATCAGATTCTTCTACTGGTGTTATTTCCAAATTCCATGTCTAGAAAAATTAAAAACAATATAATAAATAATGATTTTTTGTTGCGGTATTAATTCATTTATAATCATTTGTACAGCAAAAAATAGAAGAATAAATGATAATTTTGTTAAAATTTTCGATTTTAAATTTCCAACTTAAAAATGCCATAACTTTTTGAAAAATGTATATATCAGCACAAATTTTTTTTTCTAAATACATTATAAGTACATCTTTCATTTGACATACTTTTTATTAAAATTGGACAATTTCCCCATATATAGGGGGCGTTCAAAACTTGAAACATTGTATAAAAAATAGAACTTTTTTAACTTAACTTTTGAAAGTGTTCCGGAAATACTGCGTCCTTTAAACATATATCAAATCAAAGCTTATTTTATATACTATCAAATGAAAAAAAAAAATTTGTCCCGACATCTTATCTTCTATGTGCAAATGGCTGTCGAAAATTTAAAAAAAAATGTAATGTTTGCGATAAAAATTACATTTTATCGGGATGTTTTTTGTACTTAAAACTGCCATAACTTTTTCAAAAATGAACAAATAAAAATAATATTTTTTTGTATTGAAACCTTAGATATTTCCCTTTCATTTGATATAATTTTTTTTGAAAATCTAACACTTATTCTGCTCACTGGGAGGATTTAAAATAGTAACTTTTTTACAAAAAATAACTTTTTCAACTTAATTTTTGAAAATGTTCCGGAAATACTGCGTCCTTTAAACATATATCAAATTAAAGCTTATTTTATGTACTATAAAATGAAAAAAAAAAATTTGTCCCGACACTTTTTCTTCTACATTTAAACGGCTGCCGTAGTTAAAAAAACACTATTTTTGTGTTAAAATTTTCGATTTTCGATTTTAAATTTTCAACTTAAAAATGCTATAACTTTTTGAAAAATGTATATATCAGCAACAAATTTTTTTTTCTAAATACATTATAAGTACATCTTTCATTTGACATACTTTTTATTAAAATTGGACAATTTCCCCACAGATAGGGGGCGTTCAAAACTTAAAATATTGTAAAAAACATAGATCTTNGGGGGTCAAAACTTGAAACATTGTATAAAAAATAGAACTTTTTTAACTTAACTTTTGAAAGTGTTCCGGAAATACTGCGTCCTTTAGACATATATCAAATCAAAGCTTATTTTATGTACTATAAAATAAAAAAAAAAATTTGTCCCGCACATCTTATCTACTATGTGCAAATGGCTGTCAAAATTTAAAAAAAATGTAATAATTACGATAAAAATCACCTTCTATAAGGATGTTTTTTGTACTTAAAACTGTCATAACTTTTTCAAATATTAACAAATCAACATAATATTTTTTTATATTGAAACCTTAGGTAATTTCCTTTCGTTTCATATCACTTTTTTTGAAAATCTAACACTCATTCTGGTTACAAGGTGGATATAAAATAGCAAATTTTTTACAAAAACTAACTTTTTCAACTTAATTTTTGAAAATGTTCCGGAAATACTGCGTCCTTTAAACATATATAAAATTAAAGCTTATTTTATGTACTCTAAAATGAAAAATAAATTTGTCCCGACAACCTATCTTCTATGCGCAAATGGCTACCGTATTCAAAAATATGCTATTTTTGTATTAAAATTATGGATTTTGTATTTTATTTTAATAGAAGTTGATGTTACTTTTGCAATTATCCATCAATTTTTTAAAATTAAACACTATCTACAGATTTGCATCGAAGCGTTTCTTATGATAGTGATTTTAATCACTGTCAGATTAAATCTACTGGATCCAACTATGTAATGTCTCCACTATGCCGCGACCCCACTGTACTATCGTCGGGACAAATTTTTTTTTTCATTTTATAGTACATAAAATAAGCTTTAATTTGATATATGTTTGAAGGAGGCAGTATTTCCGGAACATTTTCAAAAATTAAGTTGAAAAAGTTATTTTTTGTAAAAAAGTTGCTATTTTAAATCCCCCCTGTGAGCAGAATAAGTGTTAGATTTTCAAAAAAAAATGATATCAAATGAAAGAAAATTACCTAAGGTTTCAATATAAAGAAATATTATTTTGATTAGTTAATATTTGAAAAAGTTATGGCAGTTTTAAGTACAAAAAACATCGTTATAAAAGGTGATTTTTATCGCAAATATTACATTTTTTTTATAATTTCGACTGCCATTTGCACATAGAAGATAAGGTGTCGGGACAAATTTTTTTTTTTCATTTTATAGTACATAAAAAAAGCTTTAATTTGATATATGTTTAAAGGACGCAGTATTTCCGGAACATTTTCAAAAATTAAGTTGAAAAAGTTAATTTTTGTAAAAAAGTTGCTATTTTAAATCCCCCCCAATGAACATGTTAAGTGTTAGATTTTCAAAAAAATGATATCAAATAAAAGGAAAATATCTAAGGTTTTAGTATAAAAAAAAAATATTTTGATTTGTTTAGTTTNCTAAGGTTTTAGTATAAAAAAAAATTATGTTGATTTGTTGATTTTTCAAAAAGTTATGGAAGTTTTAAGAAAAAAAAGTGAAAAAATTTTGAAAATTAGCGATTTTTAAATTTGTAATTTTTTTGGATATTTCCCCCATTTGCGGGGAACGAGGGAATTTTTTTCAATTTTTAAGGGTAATGTCTTCAACTAGATACGATTTGTGATCTTTTGACGTATTTTTGAAAGAAATCGGTCCAGTAAGAGTTGAAAAAAAGTGGCAACAGACATAAAAAAAAAAAAAAACACATCATAGTAAAATTAATACCTTCTCAGCTTCGCATCGAAACTAAAATGATTTTTAGTTTCACCTGAATTTAACAATGGATGAAATAAAAAATTTACTGTAAATAGTAATTATAAAATTTCCTGATTGCATATTAATCTTAACAATACCATTTTTTCTATTTAATGATGTCAATTTCAAACTTGCAAATTGATCTAAAAGTTATTGTAATTTTTTTTTTTATTATAAACTTTCACTTTAAAGGACAAAAGTAGATTAAAAATTATTAAACTTTTAACATATTTAAAATCAATAATAATTTGAAAACAATTAATTATAAAAATTATATAGTTTATAAGTAAAAGAATTACTAATCTGGATATAATTAAGGAAATAGAATTTGAAGTTGCTTTTGTAATTATCCACCAATTTCTTAGAATTCAACATTATCTATAGATTTGCATCGAAGCGTTTTTTATGATAGTGATTTTAATCACTGTTAGGTATTATCAATATTCGTCCCGTCTATGCCTAGTCCACACTGTGCTCGACTCCACTGCGCTACCGTTTTTTTATATTTATTGTTGATTACAATATAATAGATACTGCAGCGGCCAATACGATCCAAGCGTTTTTAATTTTTTTGTACGTATACATTTATTTATTTACACGTCTATGGTTTAGTTATGTGATTATTTATTGAATTGTGTGGCGTAGAGTTCCTCTTATTACATAAGCAGCAATTGTAGTTGATATGTATATTTTTTTGATGAATTTATAATGGCTATGACGTGATTATTTATTAAAATGTGTAATTGACAATTGTACAGCAAATGAAATATTTAAATCTTTTTTTTTTCGCATTATAGTTGTGACCGTATTAATTAATATGATTTATAAATTTTAGATTATACGGAGCTTCTAGTAAAGCTACAAAATTTTCAATTTTGTCGTTCGCACGATGTGATTTTTCCAAAATGTTACTGTAAGTTTTTCGTTAGTTATCTTGGATTTTATTTTCATTTATATTGTATACTTTTCAGCCTGTCAAACCTCAGTTCCGTAAAATCATGCCATTCGACAACGGAGAATGATACTCTTCACAATTACTATGTGCAGTCTGCTCTCGGAGTGTTTTTAATACATATTGTTGTATCACAATTTAAATTTCATGCATGGCAATTGTTTATTTTTCTAATAATATTGATGATTAATTAATAATTATTATATCAATGTATTCAAATTATATCTTGAGTACTGTATTATATGAATGGAATTTATTTTATATGTATTATTGTTCAATAAAGAAACGTGAGTTTTCCTATTTAAAATAATTTTTTTATTTGAAAAAATAATAATAATTTTTTATGTGTGCATTATTTTTAAAGTCTTTAATTAAAAAAAATATCTTATCAGATTTTAAATTTTATGCATAGAAATTATCGTACATGGTGACTTTTTTACTTTGTCAATTATTATACATTTAATTTCTGATTCGTATTTGTTTTATTCGAATGACAAATTTATTATTTTCAAATTTACAAGTTTAAATATTTATTCATTTTTGCGAATACTTGCAATATTCATTTTTGCCTACTCCATTAAAAATCAATGTATTTTAATTTAAAATAAACTAATTTAACATGAAATATTAATCGTATATCACTAGAGTTTTCTATTTATATTTCCCCCTGAAACCTGATTAGCATGCCTTATCCGGCCCTGTTGGATAACCCCTCTGTAATCTCTGTAAGTTTCACTACATTCTATCAGTCAAAAATATCAAAGATTTCTAATGAAGGTTACCAAAATATAAAAATAATTTTCCTGAATATATAAAAATTTGCATTAGAAAACCTTTTTATTCCAAGGCGACGAATTTTATGATTGATTATTGTAATTTGCTGAAGATTTAACTTAAGTATACAATTAGCAAACATTTATTACAAAATACAACATTAACTATTCAAAATATTGTTATTTCAACACATACACGAAACGACATAGAATAATATATATATTAATGACAATAGTAATATAACGTGTTTAATAAAATATTGAAATAAAATGCGGGTACAAATTAAATGTACATAACGTCTTTATCGGATGGCGATAAAAGTACACTTCCAATCATTTATTTCGCTAGACGCCAGGTAAACTCTTGACGTGTTGCACTTGCAGCTGTACGATTCTAAATCATTAATATGTAGTTTTACTACGATTTTTTAGGTAACTCATAAAATTCTCGAATAAGGCTAATACAAGAGGAGCGAATCTATAATTTTTCATGTGAAAACATCTTAAGTTACATTTATAGTTATATTTATAAGTTTTTATATAAAATATAATTCAAAATATTTTATACTAAGTTAGGTTAAATTCAAATGCTAATAAATAATCTCCGTTTATATGAATAATTAAATACCGTTCTAAAATAAATAAAACCGTTTAGATGATACAAATAAAAGTTTACTAAAACTAACATAACAAAATATCATACTAAATATTATAAAATCATGAGAATTATCACTATCTTTAATAATTCATTGTATTCTTTTACCAATAATAAAATAAAAATAAAAAATTATTGTTTATACTAAATTTATTTATAATTGGCTGATACATTTTTTTAATGGTTTTTTACAATTAAGTTTCCTTGACAATTAGATGTAAATGTTGATTTTATCGACATTTGAGTTCACTTCGTTTTTTCCCGTGAAAAATAAACTATCGTCTTGTGTAAATATTAAGATTTATTTAATTAAATATTGATATGACAAGTGAAAAAATATTTTTGGTCAAACAAATGAAAAAAACTTACATAAGGTCATACGCAGAGTTGAAGAAATATGGAATCGTCTTTTCATGCATTCCAATTACGTTTTAAATAATCCAAATAAAGGACAAATATCAAATAATTCAACTAAAAGTGGATGAATTATCTGTTAACACTGTTAAGATTTATAATTAAACTAAATATTTCGAATAGAGAAAAAGTTTTTTAATATAAAATATAAGAAAAAATAATAATAAGTTCTCATATTCATATATAACAATAATTCAGTCGCTTTACTTTAATTTAACTATTTTAATTTTAAAAAACTTTTTTGAAATGGATTATTTAATTAATACCTATTAAAATGATATTCAATTTGCAGTAATTATTAACAAAAATATTTATCCTATAAAAAATTCCATTATTCCAAAAAAATGCACGTATAGAGAAAAGAATAAAAATGATAAAATGATTTCAGAAAAATTGGTAATTATAATTATATTAATATATACATTAACAAATCTAAAAATTATAATTTTGTAAAAATGTAATGTATTCGATTTAGCTGTGTAATTGGGGTATGTCTGATACAAAAATGTAAAACAAACTATCAACCCCCTTAATATAATTGCAATAACATAATTGTACGCGCTGTTTAAAAATACAAGATAGCGCGCTAATCAGTTCGGTCCACTCGTCCTCCCTTCCTCTCCCGGTCGCTGGCCGTCGTCGGCCGGTTATCATGGCCGATCGACATGTGTTTTTAATAAGTGTTAGTATCATTTGTTCGTGTTCTTTTTTCTTTGTGTTGTTTTCAGTTGTTGAATTTTTTGTTGTAAGTCACACGGATGACATTTTTTTATTTTGTAAGTCACACGGATGACATTTTTCTATTTTGTAGTCACACGGATGACGTTTTCTATTATTTTATTTAAATTGCACGGATTATGTTTAATACGTTCAATTGCAAATCATTAGATTTAAGTATTTGCCTATGAACATTGGTGTATAATAATTGTATATAAAATTTTGATTGGTGAGTTTGGCAATTACTGTTACATTTATGTAAATTATTAGCACATATTATATTCATTATTGTTATTTTGATTATTGTTATACCACACGGATGGATTGATTATAAAATTTGTCATTTTGTACGAAATTGTTTATTGTTTTGTATAAACTTATTTTTATGTAAACCAACAATCACAGTCTTCTTTCTATATAAATTTAAATACAAAGAACCTTTCTTATTAATCATCAGGTAATCGAGATATCATTTCTCATCCTGGTATTAACAATAATGTTTAATATTATTCAGGACTGCTATTTTTTCAATAAGATTTTATGGAAAATTCAATTTTTATTGAAGATAATAATATAATATTAAATATAGTTTATTTGTTTATTTAAATATCTCGTTGGTTACCTAGAAATTGATACAGCGAGGAGAATTCGGAACACTTATTAATAATGAAAAATCTGGAAAATATAAAAATAAAATTTTAAATTTAACACAAAAAAAAAAATATAGCAATTTCAAAAGACAATCCGCTATTAATACCAGCTGATTTGTTAGAAAAGGTATATTTTACTATGCTTTTTTTCAATAAAAATATTATAGGGTATACCCTAAACTATTTTTGAACTTAAAGCAGATTTTTTAAATAAATTTATCATATAATTAAATATATTTTTATGATCCGTTAAGTGTTTTCATAGGAAAATCTTGCAATGCAAAAAATCCGAAATAAAAAAGCAACACTTTAAGATATCTTCTAATACTACTGCTCGACTAAATTTAAAAAGAAATTCATCCGAAGAAGATGAAAAAGTCATAAAACGTATACAACTTTAAAATATAATTAATTTTTAAAAAATAATATAATAAACGTTTNTTACCTTAATAACTTCTTAGTCTGCAAAAAAAATTCCTTTTTCGACTGCGCCAATGTTGTGTTGTTAGGTGATATTTTAATAATTATAATAATTAATTACACCGTATTTAACTTTATATTAATATATATTTAACTTTTTATATATAAGAACTTAAACAACAGTATTACAACACACTAGAAAAAATTCTATATGGTCAAACATTAATTTTTTATATGTGTCTTGTTATTGGTAGTGGCCGGCGGCCTGGACCGGTTCTAGCCGTCCGTCGGCCACTCCGTATGGCGCGACCTGCCGGACGTAAAGGGAAAGCGCCGCGATCGCCATCCAGTGGTAAAGCTGGAGTCGCGATGCGACCGCGACATACTCCCCCCCCAGTCCGGCCGGTCGGCCCATGAGCGCCTAGGACAGCTGGTCCGTTTGCCCGTCCTCCAACTCCGGGAAGTCGGGAACCTCGATGATCGGGGCGTCCAAAACCGCATCTTCGGTCTCCATTCTCTCCGAGAACCGGAACTCTACATCTATGTGCTGCGGGTCCACCTGGTCGTCCCCAAGGAAAACAACTGGTTGAACGCTGCCGATAAAGCGTTCCACACCTTCGCCGGAATGGGACTCACTCCCGACGCCACTTGGTGTCGCGGTGGTCACCTGGGTGGTTGACGCTTCCGCGGTGTTTTTCGGTCGAAACCGGCCATGTTCGTCCCGTTGGCTGTGGCGATGGTTTGGCCGATCTGTTTCCAGCCTGCCCTGTGCCGGCTGATTAAGTCGAGCGGAGGTTTGGCCGGGTCGATGTCGCCGCTGGTTCGACCGCCGGCTAGGTTCGCCCTGCTCCGCGCGACGTTCCGTTAAACCCCGATCGAACGCAGCCCATAAGAGGGGTTGGGACCGAAGTTCCCCAATCCCCGCCGTACGGACTCGTTCTCGGGTCCAGGTTGGGAGTTCCTCATATTCTTCCCCCAGCAGTGCCGCCGCTTGCCGCATCAACCTGCGAGCCTGTTGCCGCATGAGGTTTGCGGTTTCGGCCGCAAGCCGGCGAGATGGCCGAAAGGAACGGAGCTCCGCGTTCTGTCTTTGGTTGCTGGACATGCTGTAAAATAGAAAATTTATTAGGATTACCTCCTGAGGCGTCATATTTTATGGCGGTGACATGTAGCTTTAACTGACGCCTTCCTTTAGTCACAAACACTCCCTCACCTAGCCTTTTGGCTAGTTGCACTGGCCCCAGCCATTTAGGGGCAAAGCCGGCGTGAAACTTTTTATCAGCGCTGGATAAGGGATGCGCGCGATAATACACCCAATCCCCTTCTTTAAAGCGTCTGCGGTGATTTTCGCGGGGTAATTTGTGACCAGTATCTTTTTTATCGGAAGATAACCCGAATTTTTGTGAGGGTTGTTCTCCCCCCCCGGAAATTTTCGTTTTCCTACCGAAGACACCGGAGTTTTCGGTTATCACACCGGAGTTATTGTTATTGTCCGGAGTCTTTACGGTAACAATATTTTTCTGTCCGGTCATTTCTATTTGTTTCGGGTTTTTACCCGTAGAAATAATGTCCAGCAGCCAATCGCCGGGGGCTTTGGCTTCTCGCCCAAAGGCCCGCTCAGAGGGAGTGCTCCCTGTTAGCCTGTTCCGACGATTTCTTATTGAAAAAAGTATATTCGGAATACAGCTGTCCCAGTGACTATGTGGTTTGTCAACCAAAGCTGTCCGAAGACCTTTTTTCAAATCCTGGTTTCGGCGTTCTACAGGATTTGCTCTTGGATGGTAAATTGGCGTTGTCCATCCTTCTGTGCCCCACTTCTCCAGTGCTTTCTCCATTGTTTTGGAGACGAACTGTGTTCCATTATCTGAGAGAAGTACTCTAGCATAGCCGAAACGTGAGAAAAATTCTCTTTCTAGAGTGTCGGTAATCGTCTTAGCGGTGGCTTGCCCTAGGGGATATGCTTCTACCCATCTACTGTAGCAGTCAGTTGCTACAAGTAGGCAAGTCTTACCGCGTTGAGATCTTGGGTATGGCCCCATAAGATCAATGCTAACAACCTCCCATGGCTGGCGGGGCTGTCTTGGTCGCATTGGGTCGTCTTGCTTCCGGTTCAACGGTTTAACGCAAGCACAAACGTGACACCTTGCGACATATTGACGTACCGACTCTCTCATACCGGTCCAGAAGAAACGATTACCGATGCTCCGGTAAGTTTCTTTCCATCCTGGATGTCCGGCAGAAACATGATCATGATACCTCCATAGCAGGTGATCTGACATGTCCGACGGAACGACGATAATCTTTCCGTCCGTTCCGTTATTTACCGGGCCTTTTAGCAAAATACCATCTTGCAAGTGGTATTCCTGGTGTAAACGCCGGTAAATTGGTTTGTCACTCCGGAGTTTCCGGACATACTGGGCCAAAGTTGCATCTTCGGCTTGCCAGGTTCTAATGTCGGAAATAGCGATATTCTCCGGGTGAATATCCTTTTTTATAGCCCCTAATTGACTTTGTTCGGATAAATCTCCGGTCAATGGTGGATCATGGTAGTTTCTTTCTAGTTGCTCTTCATCTACCGGAGTTTTCTCCACAGGGCTTCTTGATAGGGCGTCTGCTGCTTGATTTTCAACTCCAGGCACGTGCTGAATATCAAAGTCGAACGCTCCCAGCTGTAACGCCCAGCGGGTCAATTTACTGTTGGTGTCCCGCGTGTGGTGTAACCACTTAAGCGCTATGCTGTCCGTGAGCAAAGTAAATTTTCCGTCTAGGTATGGTCGGAAGCGATCAACGGCCCATACAATGGCTAGACACTCACGTTCTACGGCTGAATACCGTGTCTGAGCGGGAGAAAGTTTTCGGCTGGCATATGAGATAATCCTTCTCTGGCCGGTTTCTTCCCGCTGAAACAGTACGGCACCGACTCCTATTTCACTTGCGTCCGTTTGAACATAAAACGGTTGTCCTTGAAGTGGGGGATAGAGTCGGCGCGCAGAGATAAGTGCTTCTTTAAGCTTTTGGAAAGCGTCTTACTCTTGTACCGTCCATCGCCACTTAATTCCATGTGCCAAAAGATTAGTCAGCGGAGCGGTAAGTTCGGTGTATTTCGACATGAACTGACTGTACCAACCGCATACTCCGAGGAACTTTTGTAAATCTTTGACTTTCTTCGGTACGGGGAATTCGGCGATTGCAGTTAGTTTCTCCGGTTCCCGGTCAATTCCCGTCGAATCAACTATGTGTCCGAGGAAATTTATACGGTTTACACCGAAACTGCATTTTTTCGGTTGAATTGTCAACCCATGTGTTTGTAACCGTTCCAAGACTCGTTGTATGTGGTTGAGGTGTTTCTTCATATTCACCGAGTACACCACGATATCGTCTAGGTACACAAACACAAATTTACCGACATATCCACGCATAACCTCGTTTACCAACCGTTGAAAAGTAGCCGGGGCGTTTTTAAGGCCAAAGGGCATTACTTTAAATTGGTAGAGGCCCATTTGTGTGCGGAATGCGGTGAGTGGTCTTGACTCCTGAGTCAAACTGACCTGCCAATAGCCAGACTTAAGGTCGATGGTGCTGAAGACGTTAGCGCCACCCATTCCACGGACCATTTCGTGTAAGTCAGGCATTGGATGTGCGTCGGATTCTGTTTGGAGATTCAGTCTCCGGTAATCCACGCATAATCGCTGGGATCCATCTTTTTTCTTGGCAAGAACTACGGGAGCTGCCCATGGCGAGGTACTAGGTTCTACAAAACCTTGCTCCTCCATTTCTCGCACCATACGTGTGATGGTATCCTGTTTTTCACGATTATAAGGATATGCGTTTAAAGTAGCCGGAGTTTTCTCTTTTAACCGGATGTCATGTTCAATGACTCGGGTCCTCCCGACTTCTCCGGAGAAAACCTTCGGGTACTTGAGTAATATTAACCGGACATCTTCCGGAAACTCCCCTTCCGGGATAACCATCTTCGGTTCGGTTTCCCGTTTGATTGTCGGTTTTCTCCAGCATACCGTCGCTCTTCTTTCTGTACCCATGTGGATTGTACATGCTCGGTAGTCCCATGCCACTTCTTGTTTCACCAAGAAGTCATGGCCCAGTAACACGTCACCGATAAGATGGTCGAGTACCGCGGCTCTGAATTGAACTTCAATGTCAGACACCTGTGCAGTGAACTCCGCGTACTCATGAACTTGCAAAGTTCGGCTGTCAGCCAATGTGACCATACTCGGCTCTCCTTTTATTGGTTTACCAAACTCATGTGCTACCCACGGTAAAACATAAGATCCAGTTGCTTGTGAATCTAGTAGAGCCACCACAACTTTAGTCGGAAACTCAAGTTCAATGGCCGGCAGTGGCACATCGTACTTTTTCGGTGCTCCGGTAGTTGTAGCTCTTTTACCGTTCGTGTTTGGGTTAGAAGAGGTAATATTACCTTGTGAGATTTCTTTCACCAGCTTTTTCTCGGGTAACTTATTGTATTTTGGGTCCTGGTCGGACGCTGAACAATAACCCTGTTCGCTAGGAAAGTTTTCTCCGGTAAATAAATCTGCGGCTCGGACCCTGAGGTCATAAAGTGAGTCCGTATCAGATTTCCTTCGGTTCCGCGCAATACCAGTGATAGGAGTCAACTCCTTCGGAAGTTTTAACGGGAAAGACTGTGGAACTGTTAACAACTCATGTGTTAACTGGTCTTGTTCCAGGTCTTCCAGAGATTTGTTCGGCAAA
The DNA here is from genome assembly GCF_025091365.1 of Daktulosphaira vitifoliae. Classification (NCBI taxonomy): domain Eukaryota; kingdom Metazoa; phylum Arthropoda; class Insecta; order Hemiptera; family Phylloxeridae; genus Daktulosphaira; species Daktulosphaira vitifoliae. Next base: position 25,120,058 of record NW_026099572.1, on the reverse strand, counting down.
CTGTTCTCGGAGAGAGCCGCTTGTGTTCCTTGGTCAGGACGTTTTGCACTACTCTCCTGTGTTTCCGAAACTTCTCTTTTTGCCGTACGTTTCTTCCGTAAGTATNCGAAACTTCTCTTTTTGCCGTACGTTTCTTCCGTGTGTACTCCGTTTCTCCGGATTCGATAGCGGCGAGCTGCATATTTTTGCGCTTCTCCGGTGCCTTTTTGGGTTCCTGGTCGGAAACTTCGGTACCGGGCTTGCGCTTACGGTTCTTTGGGCGGGCTAGTTTTTCTTGTCCGATCGGTTTCCCGTGCTCGTCGTTTTTCTTTCCGGGCAATTCGCCCACCAGTGCCCAGTCCGGTTGCAGTTTTTACAACGTGCCGCTCCGGACGGGCTTTTTTCCGGTCTAATAACCTCTTTCTCCGGTGGCGGTTTCTTATTTGCCCATTTGAAGCTATTCCCTTCCGCGGAATACTTCTTTTCTTCGGGCCGCCGTTCCAGAGAAAGGTCCTCAACGTCCAAGTCGCTAGCCAGCTCTAGCAGATCTTCCATTGACCTCGGGCGTCTCACTCTTGCGTGGACCCGATAGTCACTGCGCATAAGCCCTATGATTAGGTCGACCAACTCGTACTCTGTGAGCCTTGAGTCGAGACGACAGGCTAGCTGGCTCTTCCACATTACAAACTCCCCTAGGGATTGACGTTCGCCTTGGTGAGCACTGTGGAGATCATTGCGTACTTGGGTAAGTATAGCAATGCTATTGAACCTCCTCAAAAATTGTTGTCGGAACACTGTCCATGTGGGGTTCAAGCAGCGTATAGTACCCCACCAGTTACCTGCCTCTGCTTTTAACTGTGGGGACAGTACGCGTACCCACTTCTGGTGTGGTACGTTCGCTTCGGTTAGGACCATTTCAGCCTCTTCAATGAAAGCGTTGGGGTCCTCTTGTTTCTTTCCGGAAAACTCCGGCAGAGAATCACGCGCCAACGTTAGACTGTCGTGGGACAGTAGCGACGTTTCGTTAAAAGTAACGTGTCGTTGCTCCCTGGTCCTATTGTCCGGATGGGAACGACTTTCAGATCGTTCTACTCCGTTATTACCGGTCATTCCTTGGTTTGAAACAAAAATGTGGTGTTTCTGACCGAAGGAACTCGAATTTTCACCGGAGAACTGTATGTTCTGGTGATGTTCCTCGGTCGTCCGGTTACTTTCACCGGCAGAATTTTTGTTTACACCGGAAGAACAGAAACTTTCACCGGAGAATTGTCTGTTTCGGTGCTGTTCTTCCGAAATCCGGTCTAATCCACCGAAGAAAACAGAATTTTCACCGGCGTAGGGGGGTCCCGGTCGGTGTAAATTCTGTTTTCTTTTATAAAATTACTTTTTGTGCCGATGAATATACATGGGATTCATTGGACAGTGGTTAATGTACCTGAAAAGACATGGACATTACAAATAGGCGAGACATCTTGACAAACTAATGGATATGATTGTGGGCCATTTACTGTTGAGCTGGCAGAAAAAATGTCTCGAGAAGATACAACACCAATAAATGCAAATCTTATGCCTTTTATAAGATTAAGATACAAAAATGAAATTATTGCTGGACAACTATTCTTTTAATATTTTTATGAATGATATTTTATTTTTATATTTTATAACAATTTTCTTAATATTTAAAAAATTGAAATTTTTATTTGTATGCCACTAAAATTTTTTTTACTTTTTCTATGTTTAATTGTTGTTTTTTTAATTTATTTTTCTTTGTAACATTATTTCATTAAAAAAATTCAATTTTTACTATACCCACTAAAGGACGGTTAAGCCCAAACACTAGCCAGCTCGTACACTAATTATTAAGATTGACTAAAGGACCAGCAGTCCAACCTAGACTCTAGCCGCACACACACACACACACACACACACAATTTCGAGATCACCGTGAATATTAAATATTTGCGCTAAGTCAAGATTTTTAAATAGCTATTTTATTTACGAAAAGTATTAAACACAAAAGTCAAATATAATATAATAATTTAACACAAAAATTAATTAAATCTTACAAAAAGTATATAGTTATTCTTACGCCAACAACCTTACCCGCAACTCGACGTTTCTTCGACAAAAACGTCCAGTCTCGTCTCGCTCAGTCTCCCTATCCTCTTCATGTTTCCCTTTTATATTCTTTTTCCCACCATTATTAATTTGCTTACCCTGCATTTCCCTTTTATATGGAATTATTTTATTGCTTAAGAGTTCAAAAATTGCTTACTACTATTGTAAGGCTTATATTATACTAAAATCGACGTAATTCAATACTTCCTCATATAATTACTACACATTATTTCATCAAAGAAATTCAAATTTAATATAAATTTATCTTAACTGAAGTAATTAAATGTTCTTCTTATGTGAATATACAAATATTATAATACAGCTATGGATACAATTAAGTTAAAAAGTCAGCCAATTATACATTTTTCAGTTAACAAGTGTATCTTCTATTTTAACAACTTAATTTTACTAAATGATGATTCATAAAGAATTTCATAACTTTTGTTTATTTTTTAAATACTATTTAATTACAAAAAATTATTTTCTGTATTTTTTATGTACGCGATATATTGAATAGAGGTAATTAGGTACTTGTATTTTAATCCCTTTATATATTAAGTTGTATATTTAATAAATTAATGGTATGTTAAAAATTCAAATCCCATTTACCATAAAAATAAAACCTTAAACATTTTATTAAATTAAAATATGTGTTCCCATTTGAAAAAAACAAATTTGACACCCTTACAAGGTATAATAGATGAACTCAAAAAGTATTATATAGTTAGTAATTAAGAATAATATGTAACTGAAGGTAACCATAAAAAAAAAGTTTAAATTTTTTTTAATCTGTATGTAATTGAATGGGTTATGATATNGCGTCGGGCGCTCAATATACGAAAAATATAGCACAAAGCACCCACGCTTTTATCACAATAATACTAGTACTTTTCGTTCATTATTGTTTTACGCTTATTTTAAAAATTATTTTTAACTTTTTAGTTCGATGTTCTTTAAAAGCGTGTTTTTTAGTTTTTTTAAACTATATTTATTTTTCACTTTTTAGTTACATGTTATGATAGTAGTTACTATCAATATCATGGTTGTAACGGGTAAAGGGGAATCAGGGTTCGATTCCGGAGAGGGAGTCTGAGAAACGGCTACCACATCCAAGGAAAGCAGCAGGCGCGCAACGTGGAGGTAGTGACGTAAAATGACGATACGGGAATCATCCTTTGTAATCGGAATAAATACCCTATATATCTCTTAATGAGAATAAAGCGTATTAATATATAAGTTTTAATAGTAATTAGAATATATATTTATATATATATATATATACATGTAAAGCGACTTAAGTACGTAAACGTATCATGCACGAGGTATAGCTGTGTTTTGTTGGCGGGCGGGGCGCGAGGCATATATGGCGGTAGCGGCGTCGGCTGTAGGGATATATAAATGAATATTAACATATACGTATATATAAATAATAATATATATATGTATATATATATTAATATTAGCGGCGATGGTAAGAATATATAATCTTCGCATAATAACGTAGCACTTTCGTTGGCGTCGACGACGCGATGTCCGGCGTGATCCTCGGGCGTCAAAAGGTTAGCAGCGTTGATGGCGACAGTACGCGAGTGGAGATAGGTTTATTGACGTTGCCACTTTGACAACAGGAAGAATACTACGGTATCCTTAGCGGCGGTACGTCGTCGGCCGTGCGGCACTTGCTGGACTTTGCACCGCGGCGTATAACGCGCGGTGTTGGTCAGTCAAATACTCAAAATTATACAGAAAAAAATAGTGTTGGCACCGACTGGTGAGCGGGGTGGGGTGAATGCGTTACGACGGTCTAGTCTCAAGGTCATAGACGACGGCATACGCGACATAATAACACGTGCCGCGTGGAGTTACAAACTTACAACATACAACATACAAACAATATACATGTGAAACTAATATAAGCGTGTTAAAATCATTCTGTACTATTCACGGAGTCGTAGCATGATTTTGTCTTCTCCTATAAATTACTTCTATTTATTTTAACAAAATAGAACACGACGGTTTCAAAATAACAACTGTTAGAGGAAAAATTTTTTTTTAATTTTTTTAAAAATATTTTTTTAAGTTTGAAGTTGATCTTGTAGTGGGTAGAAAGCGTTGATGGTAACAGGTAGATATTTAATTTTAATTTCACCACAATTTTGTGATGTCTAACTCTAATTTATCATTTCATTATTTAATTATCAGCAATTGGATAAATTAATTTTTCATTTTATTATTGGTTTAATTTAGGTGGTTCAATTCAGATAATATCTATTTTTTTTTATATATTATATGAAATGAAAATCAATAAAAGAAGCTATAGAGAGCCTTTAGAAATAGGGTTTGACAAAATAACGAAAACCAATGCCGTAAGTTATCAAGAAACATTTTAAAATGTATATTTATCAAAAGGTGACAATGTAGGAGGTGAGTAGTGCAAATGACGTTCAAGAGGAGAAAAGAACGGGGTGATTGTACACACTAATGCCGTATATGAGTTGATTTGAAGTAATACACAGCTGACACATCTTGAACGCCCACAAACAAATCACATCACCTTATCATAGTACGGTAGATAATAAACATGTGTTGCAAAGACGTTTATTCGCTGTCGACTCAATCAAAGGTATTCCATCGTGATTCTGTGTTGATGGCCAAGGCATGCACCACCGGTTTCGGTGGCGCTGTTGTCAACACCGACAACATCGCGCGTGTCTGTACCTATGGACCAGTTGCATTTGCACCACCATCGGCGCGGGCTGATGTAAGAATGTGTTTTTTATTGATTGTTGTTGTTACTTGGTTTGGTCAGTAACGGACATAACAAAATCATATACACAAACGGCACCTATTACATGTTTTTACCATTCACGGAACATATCGAGTTGCAAGGCAAGGCGGCTACAGGTCGGTTCATTTATATTTTTAATGTATTAAAAAAATATATGTACCCTTATTTGCTATTTTTAACTACCCATTTTATAATTGGTTAATTAATTTAAATAAACCTAGATTAAGTATTACTTTGTCTTTTAATTTAGGTTTTTCTGTAAAAAAAACAGTGTTTGTTTTATATTAATGTAAAATTATAAAAAATAATTAACATACAGTCCAAAATATTGGGTTTTATTTTATTTCCTTTTTTTTATCTTAGAATAATTTCCAACAGTTTTTAAAAGATTGTAGTTTCAAAACAAAAGGAAAATATTAATAAAACATTTGCAAAACATACAAACAAATGAGGGCTCCATTTTTGTAACGTCTCAAGGTATAAATTGATCATGGCAGATAAAAAAAGAACTGTAAGCAATTCGGAAATCGGACGATTGGTGTTTGAGATGCAAAAAAACATTGTAAACATTATGAATAGACGAAGTGACAGATGACAGTCGTGGAAGATTCTCAGTTGATGATATATGGACTTGACTGAACCATACGTAAACGAATGGTAAGAGAAGATCAGATGATAAAAATTATCGTTCTCTATCCAACAGACTACTTAACTAATCTAACCAAAGGGTTAGTCAAATTTTAGTTTGTAAAAAAAAACAAAGCATTTTTTAAGAGTGATTAAAGGTTAGTAAAACAACAGAGATGTTTATTTTATATGTATATTTAAACATCTGTCTATTATAATAATTATAGTAATAACTCTTTTAAGCTTAGTAAAAAGAAAAAAAATGTTTTTAATAATTCTAGATTTTATTTTGAATACAATGTAAGGCGTATAAATTTTTTAATGACTTCCATATCTATAGATTCATTTTCAGTTGTCCGTTTAAAATTTTTTAGTGTAGTTTTTTGAAAAGTATTATAAATTAAGCTTTTTGTTTTTCAAATTAATCTTCCTTAATGTTTTTTAAAGCATTTTCATAATACTCCATAGAATGAAATATCAAATCCTTTTCTGGTCGTATCATCGAACGCTAAAACAAAAAAACCTATTTAAATTCTTCGAAAATATCATTAAAAATAAAATAACAACATTATATTTATCATATTAGCGCTTAAAAATACACTGTTAATGTTACATGCAAACGATCTTTATGGCTTATAAAATAAGTTTGCTGTGAAATTCCTTTCCAATAATAAACCTAAATGATATATTCCAAATAAAGTATAAAAAGTATAAACTATAAAAACCCATCACCACAGTGAGATCGTGGCACAGTTGGGTTCAGTATAGATGTAATCTGACAGTGATTAAAATCACAATCATAAGAAAAGCATTGATGCAAATCTGTAGATAATGTTTAATTCTAAGAAATTGGTGGATAATTACAATAGCAACATCAACTATTTCCTTAATTATATGCAGATTAGTAATTCTTAGATTCAAAAATATAATATAAAATTATATACTATATAATTGTTATGTTGAACTGTTTTTAAATTATTATTGATTTTGATATTTAATATGTTAAAAGTCATAATTTTTAACCTAATTTATTTCGTCCTTTCAAGTGAAAGTTTATAATAAAAAATGAATTTATTACCATAACTTTTAGATCAATTCGCAAGTTTGAAATTGACATTATTAAATATAAAAAAATGAAATTGTTAAGATTAATATGCAGTCAGGAAATTTTATAATTACTGTTTACAGTAAATTTATCAGAAAAGATTTTTTTTTTTTACATTTTTATCTTAATAGAACACTTAAATACAAATCATGGTAATCATTTCTAATTAACTTTTGGTGTTTAATAAGAATCTACAATGGAAATATTCAGAATTTAATTAATTTTAATGATTATTTATCTAAAAAAAAACAATAAAAAAAAAGTTGTTAAAAGATTTACTCAATTGAGCGTATAATAAAATTTGATTATAATTGTAAAAATCCATCGCTAAATTCAAGTGGAACTAAGAATCATTTTTTGTTAATTTATGATTTATATAGCAACATGTTACAAAAATATTTGGAATATTATAGACTGGTAGTAGCACACACAAATAGAGTTAAAAAATTAATAAATTACAAAGTAAAATTATTTACTTTTGTAGTTGAATACTTTTACCATATCAAATCTAATTCGACAATAAATACTTTAAAAATATTAGAAATTAATAATTTTAATTGTTTGTAAGGAAAAAGTTGATTAAGCTACTCTTTATTTGAATAAGGAATATTTTTTTAAATTTTTTTCAATTTTTAAGGGTAATATCTTCAACTAAATATGAATTGAAATCATATGACGTATTGTTGAAAAAAGTAGATCAAGTGAAGGTTGGCAAAATAAACTGTAGCCACAAAAAAATTCACATAGCAAAATAATATTAACATAAATAAGAAATTTCTTCTCACTATGGGAGACTATAGTGATGGGATCCTTGATATTTATTGACGTTATTGAATCTAAATGAGATAAAAATTAGCAATTAAGGCTAATTCAAATTTAAAAGTTACTTTTTCAACTTTAAAAAAGCAAAAAAATTTAAATAAGTTTAATTTTTTATGTCTTATGAACTTTATTCTATGTCAATTAAATGATATAATATTCATGAAAGTAGTGTATTGCCCTTTTAAGATATTTTAAAGTAAAATAAAATACAAAACCCAGGATTTTAACACAAAAATAGTATATTTTTGATGACAGTAGCCATTTGCGTATAGAAGATAGGTAGTTGGGACAAATTATATTTATTTGTTGATTTTTGAAAAAGTAATGGAAGCTTAAAACAAAAAAAGTGAAAAAAATGACAAAATTTATCAATTTTAAAAATTGTAATTTATATGGAGATTTTTCCCATTTGCGGGGAACGAGAGAAAATTTTTCAATTTTCAAAGGTAATTTCTTCAACTAGATACGATTTGTGATGTTTTGACGTATTGTTTAAAGAAATCGGTCTAGTGAGAGCTGAGAAAAAGTGGCAACAGATATAAAAAAAAAAACATCATGGTAAAATTAATACCTTCTCAGCTTCGCATTGCCTCTAAAATATCATACTATATTGATATACCAAAATGTTAAATAATATGAATTTAGATGTATGAGTCCTCTTAAAATCATAGTGTTAAATATCTCTAGTTAATACTTAGTAGTAATTAAATCACAATTTATTTTAATATGTGATAAATAAATAAAACCATGAATAATAAATTAATTTATCATACATTCTTAATTATTCAGATTTTTTCAATAATAATTATATATTAAATACAATTTAAATAAGTATTTAATAATTGGCGTCGAATACAAGTCATTTGTAAATTTTACTTACCCAAATTTTATTTGTTTTGTCGTTTTTAATGACAAACAAGTATTTATAAATTTCCAGTGTACATTTCTTAACATGTTTGAAGCAGACATCATTTATATTTTTGTTAACGCATAAAATCGTCTCCAATTTTTTACATTCTTCTGACATATTGTATTCTTTTGTCAAAATATTGTTAATGATTATTTCTACATTAGCGACTACTAGACTCACATTCATTTTTAATTAAAATGAGAAACATATTCATATTACATTAATATCATAGCAATAATATATTATTATTTTTTTACTATTAAATGGTAAATTGGCTAAAAAAATTTTCATTAGTCGATAGCTAGATTTCTATTATTACTATAGATAATAAGAAAAAAAACTACTAATCTGTACGTTTTCATGAAAAAAAAAATCGGTAAAACAGTGAAGTTGTAGCAAAGTGTGGATGTTGATTAGTTTTTTTTTTTTTTTATTAGCCTTCAATTCAGAAGTATTACTATAGCTAAACAATTAAAATAAAACTATATAATAGAAACTAAGAGTATACAAAAAAATATTGTTATTAAACACAATTAAACATATCGTTAAATTAATAAATTAAACGTACTCAAAATACTAAAAAGGAAAGAACAAAACAAAATATACCTAGGACATTAAATTAACATACGAAAAAATATTATATAACGAAGCCAACTGAATGAACGAAGGACATTATTTGTACAATTATTGAGGAGGATTTTGTATTAAGGATATTAAAACTACTAATGGGTGAAATATTAAGGGAGGACAGGAAATTGAACAAGAGTAAATGGTTATGTTGTAAAGCTGGTCATCAAATAGTAAATGAGGAAAATTATAGGGGACTTCATCATTGTGTTTGGGGCAGAAGGGGGAATGGTTTAGTGACATGTTAAAGGCATGAAAAGGTAGCCGATAATACCAAATATATGTCTGGAAAATGAGGTAATATTGAAACGGGACAGAGGGAGGTTGTAAAACCAAGGATGTTTAGGAATAATTGGAATTATAGATTTATGCCAGTTAGCTAAAGAGAAATTTGACCATTTATCTTGCCATGCTTTATTAATAGTTAGATTATTAGAGGGAATGAGATCGAAAGAGGGAAATTTTAGGATAGGTGGTTGGTTGAAGGAGTTTGTGAGTTTAGCTAGATGGTCTGCTATCTCATTGCCAAAGATTCCGACATGACTCGGGCACCATAAAAATTCAACATTAATATCAATTAAATAGAAACTAGAAATTAAGGCTTTAATTTTGATTGTGAGGAAGGATGTACTTTTTTTAAAAGGTACTGAGGAAAGAGAAGATAAGACTGACAGTAAATCTGAGACAATCAAAACATTTATTATAATGAGTGATTTGACGAATTCGAGAGCCGAGGATATCGCATAAGATTCGGTGGTAAATGAAAAAGCTTTTGAGGGGAGATTATTTAAGAAATTCATGTTTAGACTAGGAATAAAAAAGGAAAAGCCGGAAAAATTAGTATAAACTGATCCATAAGTGAATATGAGGCAATAGTTAGCAAAACGAGAGGAAATGAGTTCATCAAAAAGATAATTAACAAAATTAGTTGGGAGAGATTGTAATTGAGGTTTGTTATAAGAAAAAGATGAATGATTAAAGTGAATTTTTGGAAAATGAGTCAGTGCATGAAATGGAATGTCATATATAGGTAGGCGATTGATTGAGGTAATTATGGAATTAAGGTAGAGAATCAAGGTAGTAGAAATAGAGGCAAGTAGAGAAAGAGTTTTGGGTACATATTGCCTAAGTGAGCTTAGTGAATGAAAATAATGAAATATTAAATTGGCAGGACTGGATATCTGTGATAAGGAATTTATGGGCTAAGTAAAGAGATCGAATTTCAATAGGAGTGCATACACATTCTTCTTCTAAAGTCATATTAGGGGTAGAGTAAACTGCACCTATAATTGTGCGTAAGCAAGTAGAGAGTAGAGAATTGATTTTTTTACGATGAACAGTGGAAGCCGAGGCGTATAAAAAGGAACCATAGTCGATTTTAGAGCACATAAGAGCTTTTAAAACAAGTAGGTGTGAGGAGGGGTGGGAGCTCCACCATGCACCTGCAATGGAACGTAGAAGATTACACCAGCGTGATATGAAAGATATGTGGTACTTAAAAGTGAGGCATCAAGCGGAGTTTTTGATCTAGTTTAAGTCCAAGGTAACACAATCAAAGAAGGATAAGCTAACCCCATCAAGCAAAATTGAAGGGTGTTGTAGAATGTGTTTTCTAGTAAATGTAATAGCTTTGATTTTTTCTGGGACAGATTCAAAATAGGAAAGCTGGAGTACAGAGTGCATTATTTATATTCGATACAGTGACCTGGAGTGAACTATGGGATGAGAAAATAACTATATCATCGGCGTAAAGTAAACTAGAAAAATTATCAGATGTGAGTGATTTGCTTATAGCAGCAGTATATATGTTAAATAAAATAGGACTGAGACAGCTATCTTGAGAAAGATCTCTATAAATAATACGTTGGTAAGAGGGACCAAACGACGATTTAAAGTGAAGGAGGCGACATTTAAATAAAGAAAAGATAAATTTGCACAGCGATATAGGAATATTGATGGAGAGTAGACGTGTCACAAAAAGAGGGATGTTAACAGAGTCAAATGCACCAGGAATGTCAACGAAGACGGCTGTAGTAAATTGGCGGTTACAAAACGAATGGTACACGGGACCAACAAGAGAGGATAGGCATTCCATTGTGCCCAGTTCACGTCGAAAACCAAACGTGTTAGATGATAATAGAGAGTTGGATTCAAGATACCAATCCAGACCGGCTTTTAGCATAAATTCTGTTAATTTAAAGAATGCAGATGAAAGGGCAATTGAATGGTATGCGTAAGTAGCAGCACCACTTTTAGGAATAGGAATTACTTTGAAGTGCTTTCAAGACTCAGAAATAATATTGTTAATTCGTAAATCGTTTAAGATAGTTAAAAGAATATCAAAGGCTTTTATTGGAAGATGTTAAAAAAAAAAATGAGAAATATTATCCAAACCAGCAGCAGCAAATTTCCTAAAAGAAATAGCAAAGGACAGTTCGTGACGACTGAAAGGAGCGGAAAGGAATCTATTATTACTATTATTTGCTAAATATGCTTAAAAATGTAATATAAGTTTATCAGGGACAGGAACGTAAGAAGGTGCAATTTTATTACAAAAATCGTCAAACCAGTCATTGTTGGCGATGGAAGAAGGACAATTTATACGGTTTTTTAATTTTTTAGCTATGGTCCAAAATTCAGAGATGGACGGTGAAGGATATAGAATGTTGCATAAATTTAACCAAGAGTATTTTTTTCCTATTTTAGAATTTTGGTTGTGTTGGAGTTTGATTTTTGATATGTTATGTAGTCATGAAGAGAACCTGAGGATCTGTATTTTTTGAAATGAAAGGAGCGCATTTTAACTGCAGTAGTGCAGGATGAGTTCCACCAAGGAGGAGAATGGCTAAAACCTTTTTTTTTCGAACGCTTACGCAGGATTGAAAGTTTTGCTGCTCTTATTAGGATATCAACAAAATTGTTATAATTTGTTGTAGGGGAGGTGGATTCAGACCAAGATTCGAGTAAGATAGAGACAATTAGAGAGAAAGAGGTCCAATCTGCTAAGTCTAAATTAAACCTTTAATTATCTGAAACAATAGAGGAAGAGTCACAGTTAAGGCGACCCGAACTCTGAGTGGGCTGCATAGAAAGACTTGTTACAATAAGATAGTGGTCGCTATCGTGAGTAACACACAAAACGTACCGAGGGGAGGACAAGGAAATGTTAGGGGAGCATATTGTTAAGTCAACAGCAGTATCCGGGAACGGTAGCCGGTTAGCTCTAGTTGGAGCGCCTGTGTTCAGAATTTAGAAATTATGCTGATTGATAGTTGAGTGAATAATATTGCCTCTATAATTGGAGTTTAGTGAACCCCAGGCCATGACCATTAAAATATCTTGTAATAATAGAGTTATTGGAGAGTAGTTTAAAAATTTCGGAAACTACTAGAGTAGAGGAATTAGATGGAGGAGGAATGTAAATAGTTGAAGAGTGTTATTGTCCGGCATTAATACATTGATACCAACTAAGTCAATAGAAAAGGTATTGAGCATTTGTTTCAGACTGTTATTAAGTGTAATGGGACAAAATTGAATGAGGAATGGATCAAGATGGCGACACCACCATAACCATCTTGTCGGTCAGAGCGGACTGAGTTAAAATTTAGAAGGTAAAAATTTTTATATAGAAGTAACCAAGTTTCTGAGAGTAGAACAATTTGACATTTATTTTGGTGGATAAGAAATGCAAGGTCTTGTGTTCTAGATAAGATACTTCTAATATTCCATTGCAAAATATTTAACATTTAGTTATTGTAGTAAAATTAAAAGGAGAAAATGAAAGGGAATAAATAAATAAATGACAGATACATATAAACCTTATGTTGATGTAAAATAATATATAAATAAAAAGGATATAAATAAGTAAATAAAAATATACACAGGCAAGCGAAGAGACAAATATATGTACATGTACACACATGCGTGTATATATTAAACAAATACGCACATAGACAAATGCATATACATGAAAAGTCAAAGGACAATAAGTGAAAAAAAATAAAATAAATATAATAATAATGATGCTAAAAGGTGATTAGATGAGGAAGTTACTGCAAACTGACATTAGAAGATAAATAGAGAAAGTTAAGGATGCGAGACTCAATTAATTGATTAAGAGTTGAGGGGGAGGATAATGTAGAGGAATGAGTATTGTATACAGTTGAAGAGAGTTGATTAGCCCAAGAAGTGATTCAGAATTTCTCAGCAGGTTGAGCATAGGAGTTAGTGGACATGTATTTGAGAAACGAGCCATTAGGAGAAGTCTAATCATTACTTTTATTAGAGACAAAATGATAGTTGATAGTTTAAAAAACGTACAAATTTCGTTCAAGTTGCTCATAAGTATTTAGAGGGGCTTACAAAAATAGGATATATATATAGAGAGAGAGAGAGACAAAAGTTAGCCTCGCATCTAGCGAAATAAATGCTTAGAAGTGTACTTTTATCGCTATCTTATGAAAACGTTAGGTACATTTAATTTGTACCCTCATTTTATTTCAATATTTTATTAAACACATTATAACGAGGACGTTTCGGTATCGAATGCAGAGATAACGACGAAAAGGCGGTAACTCGAGTTATCGAATAGGAGGCGCGCTCCCCTAATTGACGTCGTTTTCCGTTCCACAGAGTACGAAAAATCGCAAAAGTAAAAAAAGTACCGGTCTCGAGACCACAGAAGAAAATCAGTAATTTTAATCAAGAAAAAACGTAAAATTTTTCCAGGTGGCTCATATATAGAAGGACTTTGTAAAATAGTATATAGAGTGAGATTGGTTTTTAAGACTACGATATTTGCAGATCAAAGTATTTATTATCAATGGTAGTAAAGCACATTGTTGTGAGTTTATAAAAACACTAACTGATAATACAGAAAACATATCTATTGATAGTCATAATTAACAATAAACAATCTGTGACTGTGATAGCGACGTCATAAAAAACCAATTAGCTACCTGTATTTGTAATCCGTGTTAAATATTGATGTTTTTTTAGGTAGTTTTGAAGAAACTTGAGCTCTACTAAGTTAGTTTGAGTTGGGGTATTTGAATTACGTTTTGTGAATATGCGACGAAAACCAATAATAGGAACCGGCGATTCAACCTTCACAAAATTCCTCCTCTGTTGAGGTATCCAGGCGGATGATACCGTGAGAGTATATTAAAATAAGCGGGATTGAAGCTTTTACGTTCATACTAGTTAGAAGGCAAGCATTGGCAGATTTGATAGAATCAAATAAAACTTTAACTCTGGAGTCAATAAGAGTTATTTGTTTCATACCGCCGAATTTGTTGTGGGAAAGTTTCCCAATTTTTAGCGGGCGTAATTTGGCGATACTTTGTCGCTGACCATGGATACAACGATAATTACCGGGGTCCCGTTAAAATTGTTCGAAAAAGATTTCAGGTTAGAATTTACACTCGAATTATTAGTAATTTTTTTTTACGGTACACGAATGTATTGTTTCAGAATCATTGTTTACTATATTTGGCGTATTTGTGTTATATATATCAAGGTCGCTATTGTTATTCATAACATTATCGATATCCATAGTATTAGAATTACTATCCAACGTTAGAGTAATGGCATCACTAAGATATGCCGTATTAGTTTCATTCTTATCGGCCGATTCTTTAATATTGTACTGAAATTGTATGTTAGCTGGGAGTAGTTGCAGTTGATTATCTAATAAGTATTGTAGATTCGGAGAAACCGGGCTGGTAGGAAGTTTTTTAGACTTACGTTTCGCACTGGCAGATGACCATTCGTCGGAGTCTTTTCGATTTTTGTGCAAAGTTACTTTTAATGGGGCCAGAACCGTTATTAGGTGGACGGCCCGGTCCACCCGGTGAATTGGGCATACGGAAACTTAAAAAGAAGAAATTATGCAAGACTACTTATGTGAGTTAGAGATATACATCTAAACGCGATAATACTATTCGTATAAGGAAAACCGGATTCACAGGTGCGTAATAATAACACGACTTATCGCTACGATAGCTGAAGCCGAACTGATGTTGAATAGTTGGGACAAGTATAAATGAAATCTGACAGAGATAAAATTACTAATGAAATGCTTCCATGCAAATCTATAGATAGTGTTTAATTTATAGAATAAATTGTTTGATTATCCCAAAAGCAAAATGAAATACTATTTTTCAGAATTATATCCTGATTACAAGTTTTATAATTTATAAGTATAATAAATGAATAAATACTTATAGTAATTAAATTTAGCATGAAATTGATATTCATTAATTTAATATTGTAATTTTTACGTAGAATTTAGGATATAGAATATAGTTCTAAATATTTCAATTATTGCATTTATTTAAACACCAAAAGCTAAGAGTAAATAAAATAATTTATCATAATAATTTTATTCATTATTATGAATTAAATCATTTAATAAAAGGTACTCACCGTTATTCCATAATGTGTTATCTAAAAAAAAAAAAAGCCAGGTCATTAAGAAATAAATTTAGTTAAATGTTTCAATTTTGTTTTATTCTATTACAAATAGTAAAAGTACAATGAGCATTGACAACAGTCAAAATATTGCCCTAGTACTGGTAACTGACCATTGGCTAGCCCGTGTACTAATATAGTACAGCCTGCCGTTTTATTTAAATACTGTTCCAATGTTGGTGATCGATACTTTATTGTCTTTACTGCCAGTGTACTGGCGTAATACTCATTATAAAAAACCCCCATTATTAATCTGTCAGTGCGGAAAATCGTTATTATCCCAGACACATGCCAGCATTGGTTGGTTGACAACTGGTTGCCGCTACTGCAGCAGAACTACCAGTGCTAGTATATATCTAGGATGAAAACGCTTTTTCAAACATGTAGACAAGTACTGGAGGTTTTGTATTACAGTATTATGCTAGTACTCTGTCAGCAATGGCGTTATGATGACAGCCAAGTATTAATTGCCAGTATTGAATCAGTTATTAAACAAGACGTTATCCAGATCAACACCAGTACGGGTTAGGCTAGCCAATGCTATTTCTATTACTGGCATAGTACTACGTTCGTTGTCAAAACTGATACTCATCAGAAACGTATGCTTGGGCTCCATTGTATTTGTTTGTATGTGATATAATTAAGTAAATGAATTAACGACAATAACTATTGGACTAGTATTTCAGAAGTTATTCACACTTTTATACCTAGACTGGAGAAAGGAGTGAGGTTAAGAAATTTCTAGTTACAAAAATAGAGGCACCCTCTTTACCTTCAATCATAATTTTAAGTCGATAACTTTTGAAACACTGGTCTAAAGTTGTTATCTTCATAGATAATTAAATAATCTAGTTAACTATGCATGTTGTTATTTGAAAACATAAAGTTGTTACTCTTATAAGATATAATTGATGAACATAAAAAATACTTGATAAATTAAGGAAAACGTGAAACTTAAAGAAACCAAAAAAAATTTATCAATATTATTTTTATTTTCCCACTGAGCGGTTTATGATAAAATAATTACTCTGCTAGTAGCATGAAATTAAATATTACTTGACCTATAAAAGGAAAAAGTTACATAAAATATATACCATGTCGAGAAACGGTGGGATTTTGGTAGTCCATAACTTTACCAATAATGTAGTTATAAATTATAAATCACTCAAGTATAATTCAAAAAAGTATCAAAGATTAATAAAAATAATTTCTGTATAAATTTTAATATTACTATTTATAAAATCAGTAGGAATAGTAAAGTAGTCGGCATAACAATACATTGTTTTCGTTATTGCATCAGTTCTATTCACATTCACTAAATTCGACGCCGTTGTGGTTAGGTCGAGGTGTATAATTTCTGGCGTGCTTGCTGATGCACACGTTAAAACCTTGAAAAATAATTGACACATTTATATACAAGATATGATTCTAAAAAATCTTAATGCTTATATTTTTAATTATAATCTTTACTACAAAATAAAAATAATAATATATAATATAATATTGAAAAAAATTCCATTAACATTCAGTCCCTTAAGAGAAAGAACATGTGTTACTTAGAAGTGCTAAATTAATCATTTACTAATAAAGTTTTATTTTTTTTGTAGAAGAGCTTTACAAACAAAAAAAAAGGTTAATTAACCAATCTAATGTTTTTCCAAAGCTTCAAATTTACGCTAAAAGTAATTTTACATATTATTGATGGCTAAATTGAAAAAAAATATTTTATCANCAGATGGCAGCACATGTGCAAAGTGTGAGTTGGATTTCATCGGACTAGTGTAGGTTGGGTTTCATCGGACTAGTGTACGTTGGGTTGCATCGGAGTAGAATACAAGGGGTTTGCTCCATTCCCCTCCCCTTCCCCCTCACCCTACTAGGGCGGGAGGGGTATGTAAGGCAGAGGGGTATGGCTGCCATACATTATTATACTACTATCAATACTTACGAAAATTGAATATATTAAAGGAAAAATGATATTCATGTTGTTTCTCTAACTTGAAATTTATTCTATTAAATAATTTATTTAAAATTCTATACCTTTTTAAACAAAATTTTTTTTACAAATATTTCAAAGTAGAAATATTTACAACTGAATAAATATTAAATTGTTATATCAATTAATAGCTTCATATATGTAGATCAAATTTATATTCATAAGATTAATCACATTTTTTACTCATAATTATATTTAGAATAGTATGTTAAAATGTTTAAATGACATAAATATTTTAAATTTAATATATTTGTAAGTAAATAGAAAACAAAACTTAATTCCTATAATAGTTTTCTTTGTGTCTAACTTTAAAATATCAATGTGATAATAAATTTTGTAAAAAATTCTTATTTTATTTTGATAAAAAAAAAACAGGTTGAATTTAATATTAAAAAACGGTAGCACAGTGGGGTCGAGATACACTGTGGACGAGGTATAGATAGGACAAGTATAGATGATATCTGACAGTGATTAAAATTACTATCATAAGAAACGCTTCGATGCAAATCTGTAGATAGTGTTTACTTTAGCCTAACCCGTACTGGTGTTGATCTGAATGTAATGCAAGATCAGAACACAAAATCCCGTGATCAGTATAATGCACCTTCATTTAAGTCGCCTACATCTTGGTATACTTCAGACACAATTAATGAGTACATTAAAATGATAGTAACACGGTCAGAAGGTGAAGTTTATGCAGTTGTCACTGATTTTATTGTACGTATATCTTCGAGGAGGTTATCCAGCTGTAAGAAGATGGATAAAAAAAGATATTCACACAATAAAATTACTTTTTGTGCCGATGAATATACATGGGATTCATTGGATATTGACAGTGGTTAATGTACCTGAAAAGACTGTGACATCATATGATAGTCTTAAGTCGTATGAGGGTCCTTATTCAAAGGTATTCAAAAATTTCTTAATTGAATGGAAGATGGACAAAAAAGGAAAAGCTTCTACATGGACATTACAAATAGGCGAGACATCTCGCCAAACTAATGGATATGATTGTGAGCCATTTACTGTTGAGCTGGCAGAAAAAATGTCTCGAGGAGATACAACACCAATAAATGCAAATATTATGCCTTTTATAAGATTAAGACACAAAAATGAAATTATTGCTGGACAACTATTCTTTTAGTATTTTTATGAATGATATTTTATTTTTATATTTTATAACAATTTACTTAATATTTAAAAAATTGAAATTTTTATTTGTATGCCACTAAAATTTTTTTTACTTTTTCTATGTTTAATTGTTGTTTTTTTAATTTATTTTTCTTTGTAACATTATTTCATTAAAGAAATTCAAATTTAATATAAATTTATCTTAACTGAAGTAATTAAATGTTCTTGTTATGTGAATATACAAATATTATAATACACAGTTATGGATACAATTAAGTTAAAAAGTCAGCCAATTATACATTTTTCAGTTAACAAGTGTATCTACTATTTTAATAACTTAATTTTACTAAATGATGATTCATAAAGAATTTCATAACATACTATTTTAAATATAAAAAATTATTTTTAAGCTTTGTCCACCGGCGAGATGTTCCTTAGAATAAAGACATTAAGCTCTAAGACTGTGTACCCAATAAGAAAAGTTCAGAATAAATATTTAAATTTGGGTTTATTTTATTGTAAAAGTAAAATAATTTTAAAATGTTTGAGGTTTAAAATATTAATTGACATTTGTTTCCGTTATGATAATAAAACATTATTACTTAATGAACAATTAAATTTAAAATAAAAGATTCACCAAAACAAAATTCACTTTAAATTTATTCAGTCTGATTTGAAAAAATGTTCTAAGTACATAAAATTAAAAAAAAAAAACCAAGTGGTTTTAAAATGAAAACCATTCCGCCGTGTCTATGTTATAATTGTATAAGAAAACAATATCTACTTATTTAAGAGTGTTTACAGGATATATCAAGGTAGGAGACTAATCATTTCATAAAAAAATTTTTCTATAGAATTAAATTTTAGGAGTACATAGATTAAGTAGGCATAAAGAAAAATCAAGTTATTAATTATAAGAGTTATTTGACAGAGTTATAGCTTTGATACGTGTCTATTACCGAAGTTAAGTAGGAGATTCATATTAAGCCACTATACTGTTTTGGGTAGACACACGAGGTGACTCAGTCCCACCTATCATCAATAACCGTCAAAACTGGAGGCATTATTGATATTAAAGAGTTGACAATTAATTACAATAAATTAATAAAATAAAGATCATTTTATTTTTCTATCATCTTCTAACTTTCTTATAAACACTTGTACTCATACCCCGAGTAATTATTTACTAATACAATAAAAATAGTAGCCCAACCAAACAACCTTCTCATTTTATTCTTTCTTTTTGAGTTACTACAATATTGTCCATCATTGATAAGATCTCAAAGCTGTACATTTTTTCCACATGCGTTTTTTAAGCGTACGGTTAAAACGTTCGATTATCCATGCCTTTATTGCAAAATTTGTAAGGAAATGATGAATACCTCTCTATATTAGAAAAATTACAAACATTTTAATCATAAAAAATTATTTTCTGTACTTTTTATGTATGCGGTATATTAAATAGAGGTAATTAGGTACCTGTACTTGTAATCCCTTATATATTAAGTTGTATATTTAATAAATAAATAATAAATAATGGTATGTAAATAAAACCTTAAACATTTTATTAAATTAAAATATGTATTCCCAATTGAAAAAAACAAATTTGACACCCTTACAAGGCATAATGGATGAACTTAAAAAGTATTATACAGTTTATAATTCAGAATACTATGTAACTGAAGGTAACCATAAAAAAAAAGTTTAAATTATTTTTATTCTGTATGTAATTGAGTGGGTTATGATATAAAAATCACTCTGTATGCTTATTAACTGAACATAAATATAACATCAACATCTGAATTATTCATGGGGTCGCAGCATGATTTTGTCTTCGCCTATAGATTACTTCTATTTATTTTAACAAAATAGAATACGACGGTTTCAAAATTACAACTGTTAGAGGAAATATGGTTTTTTAAACATTTTTTCAAGTTTCAAGTTGATCTTGTAATGGGTAGAGAGCGTTGATGGTAACAGGTAGATATTTAATTTTAATTTCACCACAATTTTGTGATGTCTAACTCTAATTTGTCATTTCACTATTTTATTATCAGCAATTGGGTAAATTAATTTTTCATTTTATTATTGGTTTAATTTAGGTGGTTCAATTCAGATAATATCTATTTTTTTTTTTTGTATTATAAGAAATGAAAATCAATAAAAGAAACTTTTACTAAATTTTATATAATAAATTTTCTGTTTTTAATTTTTTTTATTCATATATTTAATTTCTATAATGTTCAAAATAAAGTGTCGAAAAATTATGAAAACTAAATATGTTAAATTAATTTGGTACCAAATACATTTTTTTTAAATAATGCAAAATTGTATTTGTGTAGATTACTTACTATATTTTTTTCTAAATTATTGAAGAACAAGTTATTTTTTAATATAAAATATTTAAATATCGTCTCGGGTCTATATAGGTCTGATTTTTTTTGCTATCATCATTTTTTTTGAATCTAAGGTTGTTCTTATTTCATTCTAGTTAATTTTCCTGAGCTGAGTTTTTCATCGTAACTGGATTTTTTGTTGGTAATGTTTAGTAGTTTTCGGGAAAATTTTGAGATATTTTTAAGGGCGTTTAACAATGAAACGATACATTTAAGGTATAACTTTCAAACTATAATAAACCAAAAGAAAAAAGAAGAATTGTTAAATAATATATAAAATATGAAAAGGAAAGAGCGTAATATAATTAAACAATATAAATAAAAAGGGGGTTTTAAAAAGGTGAGTAAACGGTGGCTGAACATATAAGGGCAATGGTCAAATAAATAAAACAAACATTAACGTTCATGACAAAGTATTTTGAATAAATGATGTTAAATATCTCTTACAATATTTTATATTTTATCTTAATGATTTATTACGCAATAGATTATTTGTAGTTTAAAAACATGAATAAAACTTACACTTACTTTACATCCAATGTCACGTAACGATATTTTTTAAAAATCCAACGTTGATTTTGTATTTCAAACTGTGTTTCACCACTGCGCGTTATAAAGTCAATGTAACTCTTAAAGCGATTTAATTTTAAATAATACGATCTCTTTTTAACAAAATATTATTATTATGATGATTTAAATTTCAATTTGAACTGAAAAATTTGTGATCTTTAAGCTTTTAAAATGAAAACAATTCTTATTCCAAATTAAATTTAAAAAAAATTAAGTCCCAGAGAGTGAAGATCTTGAGTAGAATTTCGCAGATTTTGTTTTTGAAATTACTGAAAGAACTGATATGAATAAGAAAAATTGGATTTTTATTGTCAGAGGAGGGTAGCGATTTCTAGCGTGATCTAGGATGCTGGACATTTTAATTAATTTGTTTAATGCGATTGGTTGGACTTAATTAAGGATCAATACATTGGCGTTATTTTAAATCTGTACAACAATTAGTTTTTATCCTCTAGTTGATTGGTTAATTTGTATTTTAAAGAAGGGAACCCTAATTTGGAGATATTGTAAATTCATAATATGTGACATATATGTATAAATGACAACATCATATTATATGCGAATAATATAAGTGATAATGTAAATTAACAAAATGCAGGATTAAAAAAAATGAAAAAATATCTTTGTTGGTACTACTTAAAATTTAAGTAGTTCTACTAAACGAAATGATTTTGAAACGTTCATTTTTGCATAAAATGTTACAAACAAAACATATAAATAAACGATAACAGCTGAAAATATCCACAAACGATTTATATTTGAACAAATTAAACGTCACTAGGTTAATTAATTTTTCTAGTTTATACGGTGCTGGTAAAATTATGTTTGTTCCTAAAATAATAGCTCAATTTTATACATGCACTACGTTCATAATGGATGGTCTGTGGTATGCTCATTATAATAAACACAGTATATAATGGCATATAGTGTTATAGAATAGACTTATATTTTTATACGAGGGCGCCGATGAAATGAGGTTAATAAGAAATTCACGGCTAATGTTTGTTTAGTTAACAAAAAAAAAACCATAATCTTTGATTCATTAGTGAACACATTTAATTAAGCTGAAATAAATTTTACTCGATTTGGATTTCTCTCGTTGAGACCGCGGGCTGTGGTGACTCCGGTTGTCCGAAACTAAAATACAAAATCCAATGATGCAATGTCTTTTGTCATACTCGTCGTTAAATTATTTGAATACACAGAGTACAGAACAATTATTAGAATATAATATATAATCATTTTTTTATAAAGATGACAACAGAATTAACCGTAAACCCTTAAGGGTTTGTTCTTGCTTACTTGGTTAAAATTAATATACTTTCACTCCGGAAGCTCATGTCCGATCTAATGCGATCACAGTAATTACTGTGACCGTGGCCGAGATATGTGCCAAACGATAATATTGTATCCTTCACCAATGGCATTTCTTTTGATAATTAATTAATCGTCCAACTCTCACATTACTCGAATTGTCTGTCGTAGTGTCTTTATTAATAACAACGATAACCATTATAGTAAAAAGGAGAGATTCGTCCATTGGTCATTATCAACGACTACTGTCAGATACGTCTACAGTAGAAATTATGTTATTACCACAGTAACTCGTGACGTAACGTTATTAGTCGGAATTTGTTTTTAATACATTAGTACACACAATTTTTTTTGCGCTATTTGAGCGTTATTACCGTTATGACGTTACGCTGTGGCAATAACGTTGTCGTCGTACAAGTTACACGGCTAGGCGCGACAAATGGAGTGCCTTGCGATATGATGTAACCGATTGTGTTATGGTCTTGCCGACGTCCTCCATGACGACCGAACAGTTAAAATCACGCGTTTGTAAAAGTGCGTTATTTTTTTCAATTATTGTAACAGTTTTCTTTGGGTGAGCACGGGCATTACGAGCACCAACACAACTGACCGAAATTAAAAAAATAAACCACAGAAAACGCTCTAGAATTCAAAGTAGGAACGTAACGTGACTTATGACGTTCGAAAGCAAATGTTAACCAGCAGACGAATTATGACGTGGTCATTTAACATTAAATATTTGGTGTGCATACACAGCTGGGTAATTTATACGCATAAGTGTCCAACAATAATAAACAACATTAATCAGGATTAATAGTAGTAATTTGTTTATTCTGTTTTAGGTTTAATAGTTTTTAATGTACTCTACTTATATTAACGTATGGGATATACACTAGATAAATGACAATAGTTACTTATATATTATTTTAAATCACCTTTATTTTTCAATGTTTTACTCTATTTTACATTGTGACAATTCAGTCTTGTGGCATATAAGCGTAACAATGACTCATTTTATTAGGGATAGAAGATGTTATACCAGAATGTTATCTCACTAATGTGTGGTTGTACTCGCTTGATTAGCTAGGAGGACTAGAAGTGACTAAGGGGGTAGAGAAGTGTGTAGCTCCAGTTAAAGAAAAAGTCTCCTAATATTTACAGAGTTATATTTATTGTAAAAAAAAATATATTGTTTGTATGGGAGAAAAAATAATCTAGCGACCACCAAAATTTGTATTCTAGTTGCATCTTGGACATCCCTATTAATATATAATAATAATTTGTAGATTGTGAAGATTTCACTATCGTTATCCTAGCTATTAAATTACTTCATGAATCTAAGAAAATACCTATCCATCATCTCGATATTGTTTAGGCATCTATTGTACTTTTGCGATAATCCTACAGGTATGCACAACACAATGGAAATTTTAATTATAATTCACGATCGTTGTCAACAAAACAAATACAAGAATCTGGTCGAATAAGACTAGCCAACATTGTGTTTCTTACACAATAAAAAGTAGGTGACGATGGGTTTTACAAAACGCGCCTAGTTAAGTACAATTCAATCAACATTTGATTGAAATCTTAACACTTAGTGAATTTTATAAGCGTGAGAAGCAAATCTATCCATGAAAAAGGCCAATAAAGAACAAAATAACAATATGTTAGCAAATGTGTTTTGAATAAGGTAATCATTATTTTAGATGTTTATTATATATTTCGATTAGTTCGTGTAATTGCTCGGTAAACTGATTGTAGCAATGAAAGTATAACGATGACATTTCGATGACAAGAAATGAGTATCCGGTGATGGCTGTCACGATCAAATAATGTGTTTTACGCAACACACTCCTGTTGAAAACCCAAAAACGAGTTGGGCGGGTCATAGAAAGTATTTAATCATTATCAGTTATCGTTCATTTCAATTCTTAAAAGAATTTGGTGAACACAATAAAAATAACCAAGCAATAGTATTATGCACTGAAGTATTAGGAAAAATATAAAAACACAACATTGGTAATACAATAGTTTGTATGGAAGCTGAAAATTAATCGATCATTTTACATAGTAAAAATGATTCCGCCGCATTAGTCATTGTTTCCTTTATCGTCAAAAGTCGTTCGGAAATTTCCAAAACGGACTTTTTTAAAGTTTGTCCGACTATTATTCATACTACATTTTATTGAATATGTCAGTTGAGTATGCATTCGAACAAGGGTAAATGTTGTCGGAGATGGCGACTGAACGACGATGCACGAACCGATGACATTATATGACCCGACTGCAGCACGCGGACAAGCGAGTCATCATCCACTTGGAGCCCGTCCGTTCGTATGTGTTTATACGTGTATACTTTACATACAGCAAATGCAATCTCGCGTGCTTGCAATCACGTTTCCGATGTACTTGGGTGACACGGATTATAATTTGTTCCTAAAGGGAAACACGGAACCGACAGAACGCACACATGGCGTAGGTAAATACGAGTACATTTATAATATAATACTGTCGATATCAACGCGGAGTTATTAATGAATCGAGTGCGTTTAAAAACTATACGCACAACGACCAATGTCGTAGCGAGCAACAGTATCGCTTCATTTTTAGTTTCTAGAAAAGTTTAAGCAATCGGTCGTATGATCTGCCCGAGTGGCTTGCGAATTTTCGTGGCTCGTTGTCATGTCCGGTAAGTGTCGTGCGCGTTTGTCTTAATACGAGTCCAACGTGTGTTTTATACAAACGCATAGAATGTTTAATATGTGCGCCTTTTGCGTGCCTCGAGTCGCCGTCACCTTCTACACAACGATCGGATCGCGGTTGCCTTCTGTTCGGCTGTTACCGTGACGGCACGAAACTGCTTCCGCGGAATGGCCTGCTGAAGTGCCATCGACGTCGCCTCATCTCCACGCGCGTAGCGCTCCTCATTAGCATCGCAGCCGGTCGGTGTATACGTATACTTTTTTCCTTCGTTCCCGTGTAACCGCTAATTACCATATTATTACACGACCGCGACACTCTGGCCGACTGCCACAGATGCGCCTCTGACGTTATGCCGTGTCGGGCGTGACAAAACGACGGTCGTGTGGTGCGAGCACCCGATTGATCGTCGTCCGATGGCGCGTGGTCCCGCAACACTCGACTCACGAGAAAATCGCGTGGCGCACTGCGCGGTCGCCATCGCCGCAGGGGGTCACTGCACTGTTTACACACAAAGGGTAAAACGATTTTTTATGCGGAAATTCCAAGGCATTGTTCTAGCTAGCAAATCTATATTCACTGACAATCTCAATTTACTCGCGTAGTTGACCGTAGAAAAAAACTGAACTCGTTAAAGTGTTAGACAAACGGCTAGAAGAAACTCCAGCGGGTACATGACCATATGAATACATCTAATCACTGTTTTTTTAAAACAGGAGGAAACTAGTGTAAAATTATTACAAGCGAATAGCAAAAAATATCTTTTCTTTTTGTTTGAATTCCATCATAACACACGGTTTTTTTTTAAGTATTTATGTAAGTTAAACGAGATATTACTAATTATTGTAGTTTTCAGTACAGTCACTAAAAATAAATCGATAATTATACACTACGTTGGATTTAATTTTAATGCAGATACCGAATATCCATCAGACTCATTTCATTATGATATACAAATGGTCATTAAAATTAAAAAACAACAAAAAAAGTTATCCATGTCATGACGTGTGTTACGCATAATTGAGTTTTATGGTAATTATATGGTCTATAAAATGCAATGTTTTCTAAAATAAAAAAGTAGATTGTGCATTACATAGTCTGATATAGCAACACGTTTGTGGTTGGGCTGTGTGTTTTCTGACTTTTCGGGAAATAGCTCAAAGCCATGTTGATCAAGTCGGTCACGACGTGTAAGGTTGTGTGTTTTCTTTATTCAAGCTTTCGTTTGTTTTCGATATAATTATTAAGTATAATATAATTCTACGCGTTCAATAAAAAAAAACACGATATCGCGCTAAAATAAGTTAATATTCAATAAATGTAATAATGTTATTTGTCAATATAATTGTAGCGTATTACTTTTAAAAAATACTTAGATAAATATATTTATATTTTAAGAGTTTTTATTCACTATAATTTTAATTAGTCTTATAAATTATGAGAAAAAAAAATGAATTTTAAACATTTTTGTATTGATTATTCAACAAAGATCAACTCCTTAGAAATCCGTCGATGTTTGTAGAAGCTCATCCAGATTGAGCTATTTATATTTTATTTGCATCACAAATGTTTTTATATAACAATAAACACATTTTTTTATTATTTGGGGGGTCTAATTCATTGACTAGCGGGTGGTCATTCATCCCTTTTAATGGCTCATGTGGATGTTTGTAAGAAAATACAACAACTCGACATCATTGAGGTGAAAAAATTCGTTATTGTAATATAAGTTCTTAAGTTGTCCGAAAATTAATAAAATAATCGTTTCAAAATCAAACATAATAATAATACTTTTTATTATTTAAAATTTCAAAATTATACAAAACAATAAAACATGAACTTGATAACTCATAATATAAATTATAGGTAATCATTGATCAAACAATTAATTATAAAAAAAATCAAAATGTTTTACATTAAAATATTACCTAGTGAGTTTAATTCATGTAGATTTTGTATATTATTTAAGTAGAATTGGGATTTACTTGTTGAGTTTATTTAGCTAATTTTAAAATCAAATCTCGACAATTAATAGTTTAAAATTATATTAAATAAATTAATTAAACACTTTAAAATATTATAAAAAAAGTAACTCAAAAAGCTACAAAAATTACTAAAAAATCGCGAATACGTGTTCGGAAACAACGTTACCATTTTCAACACTCTCTAATGCTAAAACACTATGTAATTAGGATATTCAGTAAGTAAGAAAAAGGGTATATATTGTTCTCATTGTTTGTAACAATTTACCTGTTTCCTTACTCACTGAACACTGAATATTATTATAGTGTTGATAATTATGATGTTATTTTGGTTTTTTGAGTTAAATATTTTTAATATGATTTTAACTTTAAATAATATTAGCCACANGGTTTTTTGAGTTAAATATTTTTAATATGATTTTAACTTTAAATAATATTAGCCACAAGTAATCAATTTTTATTATATGATCAATAGAGTTATTTAATAAATAGTATAACTATTGCATTTTGTGGAAATGCTTATTTTTCTGGGCTTGATTAATTAAAGTGATAAAAAAATTAGTATTTCACTTATAACAATATCAAAATAAATTAAATTATTTAGTAATTACAAAAGTAATACTAATTATAATAAATACTAGTAACACCATAGAATATATTCTCCACGATATTAATTTATACACTATCCTAAGAAACCTTAACCAGAGTCCTTACGTTTGAATTAAAATATTTTCGAAAAAATGTGATTTCATATAAAAAAAAAAAAAAAAATTCACCTAAAACTACAATCAACGAAAATAATAGTTGTACATGTTTTACATTTAACCTCATTTAAACTATTCTAAACATTTAACTGTTAATAGTTGTAAAAATTACAGCTAATGACCAAAACTGTTGTATCCTTTTTAAAATTTAAAAAAGAAATCTTCATTGATTTGACAATAAAATTTATCTGACATTTTTTAAAATACTGGAATTTTAGTATCATTGAATTCATATTTTCAAGAAGAATATAATTTTATATAGGTTATTTTTACGTATTTTGATTTATGTCACTTTAAAATACCAATTTTATACCAATATTCTTTACTAAAAATTTATCAAACGTCAGATACAAGTTATTGTCAAATCAGTAATATTACAAAAATGGCATGTAAATTAAATTATTTTTAATTAATTTTATAATTCTTAAATTTTTATCAGGCGAGAATTAAATCATAAAAATAAACGTAGAATTAATTTTCTAAAAAGTTAATCATTTTTAAATGTTAGGAATTATATAGGAGCAGTGGTCAGTAGATATTTGTCTTGGTGGCTGTCAAAGAAAAATCTTTGTCTGGTCTAAGAACTCGTAAATTATTTCATTTCCAGTAAGTCACTATAATATACAGCAAAGCTGTTAGTTCACGACTCTATGAAAGGTTGACTTCCGGTGGCTACAGCATTCGCTACCATAATATAAACCAAGTGGATGCGGGCGACAAGTATGTATAATACGTAGAAAAGCGATGTGACCGGGTGATAAACGCACGCAGGGTAAATGAATCATTCGATGGTTAGGTACATAATAATATAATATACACTATTGCGGAGTTGAGGTGCAAAATTATAGCGTCGCTGTCTTCAGCCTCTCCTTTTTACCTGAGTCTATCGATAGACTGATTTACGAGAGTTGTTGAAAAAAGTACAACCAGACGGACATGTGGGAGAGCATTACGGTGAACTACAGTAACGGCATTTCGCCATAGAAATCAATATAATGTCTGCACTCATGTGTTATGGGTACAATACATGCATACATCTGTACCGCATTCTTATTAAAAAAGTAAACGGGCCCAATCGTATACAATATTAACTTTGTAGGAATTAACATTATAAGTATAATGAAAATATTTCTTACTCAAATACCTATATCTAATATTTTGTTTGTCTTATTCGTTAAAATAAAATGTCTGCAGAAGACTTTCAAGAATAATTGTAATAATGAAAGTTGAACATTTTTAATATTGTTTTATCCTTGTTTATGAATTTATTTTATTTGTAACGTCTGTTTAAAAATTGCTAGCAAAGAAGAAGCGTTTTTATCTTATATACACAAACAGATGATTATCTACTTATTCGGATAGTGTTTCGTCTCTGAATAAAAATGTATTTCTATCATAAAATTCTGAAATGAATTTACGGTAAATTATGGTATTATTGGTAATTATTAAACAAAACTAATTAAAAACTTCCCGAGATTTTATTACACGTTTTCAATATTTTATTATTCAATAAAATATATACATGAAATTTTAAACTTATATTCATAAATATGAAATGCGTTACAATTTATTTTCCTGTGCTACCTGACTATCAATAAACAAAGGCTTTTAAATTGCTAATATATTATTAAAATAGACTTATAGTTATTAATAAAAATGTATGAATGTACATTGTTTTGATGATTGCGATTTCAAATATAAACTACTTCTAATTTATTAGAGTAACAACAAAATGGTCAAGTAACCAGTGAACACGCAACAAACGTAGATCATTCAGAATCAGCATCGGTACCGTTGACCGTTGAAAAAATAGAGCCGAGTACTAAATAGATATACATGTATATATATAACTTGGAAGGGCGAGGCAGAAATAAATGACGGGCACGGCTGTTATAGTTGGGCATGTATGTATGACGTGCGGCAATAAATTGGCAGATGACATTAGACCACCCTGTAGCGCTGATCGACCAGGTCCTATATTATATCGGTGGGCAATATATACTTTCATTGCTTTGCCGGCAGTACATCTCTGGGATAACATAATCATCAGACATGCAACGATATGATGACGACCGGTAAGACACACACAGTCAAGGCAACAAATTTTCCATTCATAAATAAGATAAAAAACAGAGACGCGTTATTTCTATTTATTTCATTTCACTTGATAAGACCTCTTGTACCATAAATAATGCATCAACTAGTCTTTTCTATTGTACCGTTGCACGCGGGAGAGGAGTTTATCAAGCCATCAATTTTTTTTTTTCATATTACTACTGTGGTTTCTGTCTACAGTATTTGTTGTTTACATAGATGATATATTATTGATAACATTATGATATTATTAATTCGAGAATTTATTAAACTTAACGTTGAGATGTTTATGTAGTGGTATTATTTGATCAGCACGTGATCTATTATGTCCAGCAAAATGCAGTATTGCTGACACCAGACACGCGATTACTAGAAGTCTTCAATTAAAGATAAAACTATTAATAATAAACCGCAATAGTTAACCATAAACGATCTGTTTTCTAGTATTCTTGCGTTTTATCTCAATAAATCCACCTGTTAACCATGGCGTATGTTTTAATCAGGGCTGTTAAAAAAACATGTTTCTTTGAAACCTATTTAAAACTCAAGTAAACCGTTTAAAGTTTTTCATTAGACCAACGTAAATGTTGATATTTTTGGTGTTTTGAACACGTTTAAAACATAATTACGCTGGTTTAAATTGGTTGTTTTAAGATATTATAGTACATAGGAATGTGTAGATATTTAGGTCGAAGTAGCAAAGACTTTTATACTAGTTCATAACATTTCTTACATGTCCTATTTAACAAAGAATATAACTTACCCTCTTAAATAAATTGTCCCCTAAAATATCACTGTGTAGAGTCATATAAAACCAATTAAACGTTGGGTTAATAATTGTTTTGTCTATCTAACATAAGTTTTCAACAGTCCAACAAACCTAAATCGGTTAGGATTTAACGTACAACACAAGTACCTTTTGTTAGTTTATTACAAAAACGTTTAAAACAAATTAATGACACCAAATTCTATGCGATAATTTTGTCAACAACAATACATCAATAATAAGATCATAGAAAAATTATCAAAACTACATAATAGCAAAATATCGTATTTCAATCAAACGTACATATTTTGTTATTTTAACAACCGGTTAACCATCTGAAATCACGAAGTTTGGTTACACTTTACTAACTAAAAAAGTAAAAAAATATTAATTATTTATAATATTTCTATAAACAATTAAAATTTTTCAATAATTTATTAAAACGCAGTCCAATCCACTAAAAGGTCTGCTCTAGATTTTTATAATGATACAATGTAAAAAAATGGTTTAGCACACGGTAATCGAACACAAATGACCTCATTCTATAAACGCGTTGGCTGGTAATAAATTTTCAACAGCCACACTGTGATGCTCACGATATTATTATCTACGCAAATTCACAATCAGTTCCTGTACACGTAATACAACGACCAACAGTTTATAGTGTTTTATATTTGGCCTCGAGCGATAGAATCTTCACTGGAGAATCTTCTCGCCGTCTTTGATTTTGTCTCTTTAATATTTACCCTATAAAATAAACGCCACAAGCTGTAAACATACACATATTATAGTTTACACAATTGATGTCGTTAGCCGTTAGTCGTTTCATGTCATCGTAGAAAAGAGATTAAGCCAAGAAGTTAGTCATATTAATCTTCAAAGAGATGTGGTTGCAAAGTGATATTATAACTATACAACTGTAAGTGTTGTCAATTACTTGTTAAAAATGATTATGTTGTCTTGTTTATCGGACACATGATAATTGCTCTGAAAATTACGTACGTGTTACATTGTTAACATGTTACTGAACATTCAAAGTTACGTTTTTTAACTAGCTAATGAATTCTAAAAATTCTGATACCATGTTTTTTTAATNTTGTTAACATGTTACTGAACATTCAAAGTTACGTTTTTTAACTAGCTAATGAATTCTAAAAATTCTGATACCATGTTTTTTTATGTTTTTCAATGTTTTTATAGCATTATTTTTTTTAATTTTAATGAATTTCATGTATAAATTTAAACTCTCCTTAATTATTCATAAACTTTAATTTAACTCGAATCATTCATATTGAAGGTACCTAAAAATAAGTCACACCATATGATTCAAATATTTATTGAGTCTTAAAAATAATATTTTTTACATTTTATCATAAAATTAGTAAAAAATAATTGGTTTTTAATAAAAAAAAAATAATAAGATAATTAATAATTCACAACATCCCATAATAATTTTATCACATTATATTTTTATCATAATCTTTAGCATGTTCACTATTCTTTATGTTTTACAATGTTTTAAGAACAATTTGTTACTTTCTTATTAAAATCTTAATTACTGTGATTTTTTATGAAGAAATAATATTCTATTAAGGATTGACAAATTTATTTTAAAATATTAAAAATACATATATCTAAATAAGGTTCCTGTTTAACATTACCACGATGAATTAAATTTTTGATTTCTATAAAACATATTCAAACGCCGCACACATTCAGAATTATCACATAGCAGTCACAAAGTAATAATAATCTATTTAGATTATGATCTAGACTATTTTACGGCCAAATGCTCAACCTGATTTTTATAAAGTTCTCTAGGCTTTCTCTTTTATCTTTTGCCGTTCGTCCATAGAAATGCCATCTACCGTTTTTTATGTTCAATGATACAGTTTAGCCGCCGTCATTGATCGCTTACGATCTATTGAAGAATTCATGTAATGTATTTAAATAGTACGGTAGCATAGTCACGTTTTACATTATTGTCTTTAACACGTGTCTATTTATTTAAATGCTAATACTCATTAATTTTTTTTCATTTATTTCAAAAGCTAATAAATTATTTTTATCTGAATATTATATCACTGATGTCACTTTTATCTTTAGTGCTTGTGTTATAAGATGTATTTTGGTCATTTTTTCATTTTTTTTGTATACACTAACTGACCTTTAAAAATAAATAGCTAAAAAATGCATTATTATAATTAATAAGAGTGAATAAAGTTTTACACTATTAGTTATTTCATGTGATACTATTGTTGATTATTAACATTAATTAAATCAAAATCTTTTCTACTATTTTTTAAAATATATAGTTAAACCTCTTCCTTAAAGTTTTACAGATTGTGTTAATATGATATTTTGGTAATTTATCGGCAAATTAACGCGATTTCAAAGGGAAAAATATATTCTAATTTATAACTGCATCCATTGAGTTGTGTTATATTTATAATTAACAATTCATTAAATACATGACTGATAATAAATAACTTTATTAATGTTTTATTATAACTTACAGAACTAGGATGCAATTTTTATCGGTTCATGATTTAATATCTAATTACACACTACTTACAAAAACGTATGAAAAAAATGTATAAATTTAAATCAGTTTACTCTACAATAAACTGTTTAAATTCATGTATTTATTTCTAAAAATAAATTTATTTTGCTAAAAATTAGTTTGTCTTCATAATCATTGATTTCTAAATTCTAAATATTGAACGAAATCTTTGATATATTTTTCAAACTGAATCGTTTTAGATTTTTATGTACAATTGATTATTACAACAATAGAATTCTTAGAGTTAGAAGTTATAGCTTCATTTAAAGTACTTCTAAAATTACATGGAATAAAAACGAAATTCAATAAAAATTATTAAATAAAATTCTTTTAAAATTAAATTTTTTATTTGGTTGATACGTTCCTCTAATACTATACCGACTTTAAGGGTGTCAACTTAATTTTATTAAACTAAGATAATTAACTAATCAAAAGTTCACAATTTTTCATATTAGTATAAGTAACTACGTCAGACAGTTTTTTTTTTTTTAATTATAAGTATCTGATATATTGATTCAGCTTTCATTTCATACAAAAAACGTTATTTTCATTTTAATAAATGATAATTCTACAATGAATTTAAACACATGTAAAAATATGTTAAAATTATAACCTGTACAAAATAAAAGCAATTATAAATAAAATTATGGACATTTTTTTTTTATAAATATAATTTTAAACTAAAACTTCTTATTAAGTATGATATAATATAATATAAATAATAATTTTAAGACAAACAAGTTCTTCGGAATATGGTCAAAGTAAAAAAAAACCCAGCACAGTGTGGTCGCGGCACATTAGGAACTTGGCATAGTTGGACCAGTATAGATTTAATCTGACAGTGATTAAAATCACTATCATTAGAAAGGCTTCGATGCATATATGTAGATACTATATAATTCTAAGAAATTGTTGGATAATTACAAAAGCAAAATATTTTTAATTATACATTATATAAATTTTATGATTAATTCTTTTCAAATTATTATTGATTTTTATTTTTAATATGTTAAAAGTAATAATTTCTAGCCTACTTTTTTCGTCCTTAAAATGAAAGTTTATAATAAAAAAAAAAATGAATTTATTACCATAACTTTTAGCTTAACTTACAAGTTTGAAATTGACATCATTAAGTAGAAAAAATAAAATTGTTAAGATTAATATGCAGTCAGCAAATTTTATAATTACTATTTACAGTAACTTTATCAGAAAAGTTCTATTTTTGTTTTAATTTTTATCGTAATAAATTACTTAAATATAAATCATAGTAATCATTTATAATAAACTTTTGGCGTTTAAAAAGATTCTACAATTAAAATATACAGATGTGAATTAATTTTAATGATTTAATTTAACTAAAATAACTAATCAACAAAAAGTTGTTAAAAAAATTTAAAAATCTATCGTTAATTCAGGAGAAACTAACAATCATTTTTTTTTAGAAATGATTTATATAGCAACTTGTTACCAAAAAATTTGGAATATTATGGTCTAGTAGTAGCACACACAAATAGAGTAAAAAAATTATTAAATTACAAAGTAAAATGATTTAATTTTGTATTTGAAACTTATCATATCAAACTTGATTCGTCAATGAATATTTTGAAAATATGAGAACTGAATGATTTTAATTGTCTGTATGGAGAACATGGAATAAGTAACTATTTAATTGATAAATTAAAATTTATCAATTGTAATCATTTGATATATCATTGAAAAAAGTAGGTCAAGTCAATAGAAAATAAATGATAGTCAAAAACAAATACCTTCTCAGCTTTGCATCGAAGCTAAAACCTAAAATATAGTAAAATAACTTTAATTTGAACAAGAAATTTCTTCTCACAAAGAGGCGACTACAGTAATGGGATCCTTGATCTTTATTGAAATTATTGAATCTAAATGAAATTGAAAATTTATTCTTACTAAAAAAGAATTAAGAAAATAATGCAAAAAATTCCTTGCTATACACGAGTAGTAACCCAAGCGCGTAAAACACAAGGTACCGACTCGGCAATTGTACGTCGCTTCTGCCGACTCAAAAAAATGGTGATTTAAACTAGTTCGATTTTTAATGTTATTTTTCTCTACTTTTCTACTACAAAAAATTTTTAATAAGTTTAGCTTTCTATGCTATATTAATTATTTATTTATATTTTAAATATATGTAAATTTATGAAAATCAGTGTACTCCCCTTGTCAAGATCAAATGTTTACAAAAATAAATCAAAAAAAGGTAAATACCTAGGGTATCTAAAAAAATAATAAATATGATGTAAAATTATAAATATAATAAAAAATATGAAAATTTTTTTCAATTGTTGAGGGTAATGTTTTTTACTAGATATGATTTGTGATCTTTTGAACGTATTGTTCATCAAAATCGGTCCAGCAAGAGCAGAGATTGAGCGTTAACAGACAAAAAAAAAAAAAATTAAAAAAAACACATCATTATAAAATTAATACCTACTCAGCTTCGCATTGACGCTAAAAGAAAAAGCACATGTTTTTTATAAAAATTCTTTTTTATATTTTTAATTTTATAATGCT
The DNA here is from genome assembly GCF_025091365.1 of Daktulosphaira vitifoliae. Taxonomy (NCBI): domain Eukaryota; kingdom Metazoa; phylum Arthropoda; class Insecta; order Hemiptera; family Phylloxeridae; genus Daktulosphaira; species Daktulosphaira vitifoliae. The sequence continues at coordinate 25,083,785 of NW_026099572.1, read as the reverse complement.
ATAATTTTTTTGAAAATATATGGATCAATACAATTTTTTCATGATAAATACTATTTATAAACCTTTTTCATTCGTCATACTATTTTTTAAATAATATCATTTCCGATTACACATTATATTTAATATATATAAATATATAATCCATCAATTTTTTAAAATTAAACACTATCTAAAGTATTTTTGTTATTTTTATCTTTTGAACTTAATAAATTAAATAATAAAAATAGAAAATTAAATTTTTATACTCAGTGTTAATATTGATTCAGTTTAGTATTGTTCACTTTTCAAAATTACGATCAATCTGTAAAAAATAGTTTCTAACAAATAATCGTCAAGCTAAATTTATAAAAAAATTATTTTTATGACCCTCTTTCATAGAAAATTAACTTATATATAGCTATACACAATACCGATCGCGTAATTAAATCAAGTTTTCATTTTTCATGAATTGTCATTTATTTAATATTTAAATTAAAGCAGTGAAAAATGATTTTTAATCTTTTTATCAGTATTGTATTTGTGGTGATCTGGGATACAATGCAAGTTAATACATGTTGTTCTAGAAAAGTTCCGTGTACAGATTCAGAACTTGAAAGAGCAGTCAATCTGATTACTGGATTTGAATATCCTCAGAAGAATGATTTCCCTAAATTAAAATTTAGTACTGTAAAGAAACTATTAAATATAGATTCATTACCAAAAGAAAGTAAAGTAAAGAATAACATTGATTTATTATACTGTGATTTGGCGTGTGGTAATATGCATTTACTTTCAAGTTATTTTAAAACGGTTGAAAATATAAATTCATGTCATTTAAGTGAAAAAGTTACCAAAAGCATGTTAGCTTCACTTTTAAAAATAAATAAAACGATATATATAAGGCCGTTTTGGCATGTGCATATGTTTTTGATGTATTGCTCGTTGTGCTATAGAAATTGGACTGATAGGAATTCTAAAACGATAACTTCGACCATAAATGTATTAAATAATTTTATTACTAAATGGTGTAGAGAAGGCAATAGGCATGGTATGATAGTGAATGGTAACAATAAACATGATTGGAAAATATCTTTAAAAAACATCGACAATATGATAATAGAAACACAAAATCATAATAATTTTCTATTGGAAAACGAAACAGAAAAAAATTGGGTCTCCTTAAAAAGTATTTACTTGTATAAAATAAAGGACGAAAATACTTTGAAATACATAATTATGAATTTTGGTGAACAAAGAGAAATAGTTTTTAAAGAAATATACAAAGAGCTCAACAAAAGTTATAATGAAGCTTTGAATTATTATTATCTAGAGCTTTGGACGGAAAATTTAGGAATTTATCAAATAAAAATGTTAAATGTTATAAGAACAGTAGCATTACATTTAATAAGAAAGCACATGGTTATTGCTAATAAATATTGGCAAATAAATCGTAAATTGTTTGCAAATATCAATGTAAGTAATACTGATGTGAAAAATTATCTTTTAGGTAATAAATTCTTTAAAGAACTATTTAGGTTTAATTACAATGAAATGATAGAAGTTTTAGAAGATTCCACTAAAAAACCACTGGTTGAAAAAGGTGTTAATTTAACACTTAATAAAGCAATTATATATATTGAACAAATTATGAAAACTCTGTTACCAATATTTGTTCCTATAAATTACAATGAAAAACTAATGGATGAAAATTTAGAACAACTAAGCTCTGAAAAGAAAAATTCTAGTAAGGATGACTTAGATCAAATTACAGATATAGCTTCGAAATCACTATGTCAAAATGTAGAGAATATCAAATCGTATATAAACTATTTAGACGAATTATTCTATGAATATAATATTGAGACTATTGTGTCTTTTATAGAACCGAGTTATGAGTATTTCGATCCAAATATTTATCATAAAAAAGCTCTTATAGATTTTGATGTATTAGAAAAATATAATTTTTATTAATTTATTATTTCAATACTTATTTGAACTTTTTTAAAAATACAAGGTTAAATATGTAATAAATGTTTCGAAAATAGCTGCGAAAATTCTTAAATTTTTATTATTATATTAATTTATTTATAAAAGAGGGGAATTATTTGAGTACCTATCATCCTTGTTTTCCTTAATATAAGTATAAATAATTGGCAAAAAAAAAATGATTGTAGAAAATTATAATAACACGAAAAACTGATATTTTTTACACAATTGCTATTTTGAAATTCCTGTGAGCCAGTAGGTAATAAAATTTAAAAAAATTTATACCTAATGAAATTTGTTTTGATTCTTTTTTTGATATTTTTTAAAAAGCTACGACAGATTAAAGAAAATAAGTTTTTCAACAAATTTGTAAAAAAAATTTTAGTTTGACTACCCCTTGATGGCAAGTAAAGGTCCATAAAAATGATATCAAACAATTGGGAAATAAATTTGTATAAAAAAAAATTGTTCATTTTTCATTTTATTTTTAAATTTGTATCACGTACATAATCTTTCATTTTATTGGAAAAGTTAACTTTTCGTGCCAAAGTTGCTATTTTTAATATTCACCTGTAGGCAGATAAAAGGTAAAATGAAAAAAAATACTTAAGGTATTTATATAAGGTAAAATTATCTAGAGTTATGACAGTTGTAAGAAAAATTTTAAATTTTTATGTAGAAATTTACCGATTTTAAAAATCGTAATTTTTTTTGGTGATTTACCGTGACAAGGTAAACATTACCAATTTTTGTGGGCAAGTTATCAACTAGATACAATTTATTATCATTTAATGAATTGTTGAGAAAAATCGGTCTAGTAAGTATATTACGAAAACATACAATGTCTTTGGTATAATCTCAAATTTGTTAAATCATTCAAAATTCAGATATTATAACTCATTACTGGTCTATTAATTTATAGTTCTATGTTTTACATAGCTTCTCAATTTTTATGCATTTAAATGGCTTCTTAATGGTAAATATTTTTTTAACTTCTTAAATTTTATGAATTTATAGGATTTCATAAATTGTAAACGTTCCTATGGCTTGTTAATGTTTATACTTTTTTATGTAATTTTGAAACTTCATATTTATCGTTGATGTTTTTTAAACATCAGCGTTTCTTAATTTTTTTTTTAAATCATTCAAATTTTAAAATGTATTCTATATCCCCAACTCATGTTTTCAAAAATTTCATTTACTTCTTTTTTGTGCTAAATCATCGAATTTAAAGTCGTTTTAAACGAATAATAAAACATTCTAACATGGTCCTGGGTTGCTTTGTGATACACGATACCCCGCGCCATCTTTACCAGGCCCAACTATGGGTATTTGGCCGTTTGACTGACCAACACCGCATGCCATACGCCACGGTGCAAAGTTCAGCAAGCACGGCCGACGACGTCCCGCTGCAAATGATGCGTTGAGTCTTGTTCCCAATGTCAAAGCAGCAACGTCCAGGATGTACGCCACCGACGTGTGTCGCACGACCGGACTTAGCGAACCGATCCGCACCGTCGCCATCAACGCTGCTAACTTTTTGACGGCCGAGGACCATACCGGACACTGCCGACGACAGTGTAAGTGCCGCGATATTACGCAAAGACTAATTAATAGTGTTTTTCATCATTAATAAACGGCCAACGGGTGTCTACCATCAAAATCAGTGTCGACTACATTATTGCGACGCGAGTCGTGTCAGTTCAATGAACCAATTTTTAATTTATAATTATTTTAAATTAATTTAACGCGACTTTCGATGTACATTTAGAGATTGTCGAAGATCGTTGATCAGCTGAATAACGGAAATGNTTTAGAGATTGTCGAAGATCGTTGATCAGCTAAATAACGGAAATGTGCGACTCTTGGAAAACAACGGGAAAACACTAATGAACATACAAGCGTAACACGGGGCGACGTGATCAAGGACAGATGAGTAGTTAGTGGATACTAGTTCAGAGCGGTAGTGCTCAAGGTTAATTTCCCTGACGCAGTGTCTATTTGGATGCCAAATGCTAATTAATTGCCGTTGTCATAGTTATGCGCTGAACAGCACCTCAGAATGAGAGGCGATTCGAATATAAATCAAATACGACGGGGCGCTGTTTGCTTTACAGCGAATTCCGTGTAAAAAATAAAAAGTTTGTACGCCCTCTCGTAAATAGATCAGTGTCACCTACGTCGCACTGTACATAGGAAGTGTAAACCGCCATACGTGCGTTTATAACACGCCTCCAAGGACATGACTTGTCCGTAAAAGGACACGGGGAAAGTTCTTCTTTAAAACATTAAAAAAGAAAAGAAGAGAAACCCTGGCTACGGGTTTGACATGTTATCGAGGTCGTCTCGAGTGCAATATAATATTCCAGTGTCGGTGTGACGGCGACCACAAAGTGCGCCGAAGAGCACTTCAAAGGCAACCGTCAATGATTGTCACGTATCATCACGTGTCACAATCTGCATTGCCGGCAAATAAACCGAAATATTAAAAGTAGAAAAAAAATTGTTTTGACTAAAAAAAGTTATCATAAATGGAAAGAAATTCGCACCGAAAGAGATGCCAATGTGTGATAGGCGACAGCAGCCGTAAGACGAATGATCATAGGAGCCGGTGACTTAATGTCGAAGAAAAAAACACCGACATAATAGTTTTTGTCACCTTCCGGTGGCTATTGACCGCGTGTGTCGCACAAATTAACCGAGTCGTGCGCACGTTCTTTAGTAGGGCACTTGTAAGACTGCATGTTTGTGCAGAAAAAAAAAAATGAAATAATAATAAATAACAAACAATATTACTGCCGGTTGTCTTTTAATCTCGTTGTTTTCACCGCTACCGCATATAGGGGGCCGTTATTTCAGATGATAATGTCGGTAATGTTTTATACATCTCATTTTGTGCACCACAGTTATAATAACAATTTCATAAACTATTTGAACGTACCACGAACTATTTTAGGAGTTAGTGCAATCGTAACAGTAACGGCCATAACGAATCGTTATTACCTGATGAGGAAACGGTGGTGGTTGCGTGATTCCAAAAAATAAGTTTAGATCATTATACGGCCTATTAAATAGATCACGACAAACAATGATTACCGCATCCGGACTGGGAGACGGAAAACCGCCAGAGGTGCAAACGATAACAACAGGTACGAGTGCGATCAGTTCCTGTTGTATAAGCGTAAAAAAGTACACCGAACTGTGTACCACGGCCATTATCATGTTAGCTGATTCGAGTTTTTGGATTTAACTTTTTTTTTCTGTGACAACTTCACTAAAACTACAGTCAAATATTATTTATGTGGGTATATCCACATAAGAAACAACGTGTAGCAACAGGATATACTTTATAACCAGTTTTATGTATTTACTTAGTACTTGCACTTATTCATACAATCTAATTTCGTACTGATATTATAATTGATATATTTTCTTTTTAAAGTAGCTATTACAGGAAAAATGACAATAATTTCATGAAATTCATATATTCAGAGCACATGCTATTTTTATCCAAATGTGTTTACATCTAGCTTTTCATCGGTTTTGAGTAAGAAATATCAAATGATATTAGGTACTCATAATAATATTTCTGTATTTAATACTTAATTTTAATACTCAGGTGTGGCACATAATATGGTAAGTTTTGAAAATTGTAATTATTCAGATGTGCAAAATATACAAGCCGTTTTTGGCAAATCGGTTGTTTTAAATTTGTTCAAACAACTCGTAAAATATAAAATTATGAACTCGGTATTTGTTTAAGTATTATCAGTAATTTTAAATCTCACAAGCAAAAGATTGTGTCGGGAACAGGTTTGAAAAATAGCAATTCACCGATCCATATACTTAGTGAATACATTAACTTACCAATCTCTAACAATACATCTCTGAAGAGAAAAAAAGATATTTATACGCGTTATATATTTTACGAGTGTAATTTTTTTAATGAACAGCATACAAAGTACAAAGATAACAGTAAACTTATATTTAATGAAAATAGTACATACGGATTGTTTTATTCGAATGTAAATTTCAAAAATCCTGCTATCGTTTTTATTATGATTGATTTTAGAAGAAAGGGGACAAATTTTAACATTTTTATTCGCATTATTTGAGCTAGTCGAACTTAACAACTTTTCTTATGAAAATGTATTTGAAGAATTCGTAATGTCGCGAAATCCCACGAAATTTAATACTGAGAAGAAATTTCTCAATAGTCAATCAATTATTGTTTGTTTAAAGTATATAAGAACATCGTGTAAATTTTATTGTAATATTAGCTTCCACAGAAACGTTACGTTTATAATATCAATGCGTGTTTCACCCACACTTACAGCATTTAAACATACTTATTATTATTCCACTGATAAATTAGAGTATATACATTTAAACGTGATCTAATGCACTATATATTACAATTAATTTAATATGTATGAGCTGTATTACAAATTACCATATGTATTAAAATTACACTGTTTATTTCAATACTCGAACAGTCGCATAATATATTTTTCTTTATTTATTTGTCACGATACACATATTTGCGTGGAAGATTATTCACACACCACACGATTCATACACCACTGGTAAATTGCGTGCAAATATTAACAGATTTTAATATTTTACACANTATTAACAGCTTTTAATATTTTACACAACCGTTGAACGTGATGTGATATTTTGTCAACTATGAAAAAATAGAAAATTCTTACAAAGAATAACTATTATTGAAAATTACACAAAAACTGAAATGGATAATTCTTGTTGTAATGGTTTTATTTTTTTTTGATATTGTTAACCAATTTAACAATTTATAATTTTGAAAATGTTTAAAGACATCTATGGTCTAATTTGAACAATTATAGTCATAATAAACTAAATGAAAGATGAAAATAAAATAAATATTGTAATCCGTTTTTTTTATTGGACTTTAAAAGTGGAAAACAGTTACTTCATTATAGTAAATTGAGGCAAACAAAACTAATCTGCTTATAATGTCAAATAAAATCATTTTGAGCTGTTTACGTACGACACTTCAACAGAAATCAGAATTATAAACAAGCAACTTAATTTTAAATTAGAGTTTTATCAAAATGTAAATGGACGATTTGTAAGAATTATTAAATAAAACAATCGTTTTAAAAATGCTAAAAGCTTTTCAAATAGTTTCTTTCAATAGTTACACATATTTAAAAAAATGTCTATATTTTCACACTCATGTACTGAAAGTACTTAATGCGTACATCGTAAGGTAAAATTAGATTAAATAGTCATAAAAATATTATATTTGTGTATGAATTTTCGATATCTTATGCCAAATTACACTATTTGTGTGTAAAATTACCGTATATATTATACTTATTTTCGGATTCATTCTAAAATTTAATGAAATTTCATTTAAAATATAAATTTAATTTAATTGCAATAAAAAATATTTAAACATTTTTTTAAATGTTCTTATTCGTATACATGAGAGATGTATTGTATAATTAATGTATAAAGAGATGTATAAATTTTAAAATCCGAATTTCTGCACAATTAAAATTTGTTCATATTAATAGCATAAAATTATGGTATAAATTTTCTTCAATAATATTAATAATAACACCATTTTAAACTTGAAATAATAAAAGCTTTGATAACCATTAATCAAAGTCTTGTTTTTATTTTCCATTATTATTGTTATATGCAATGAAAATATAAATACTTATTTCATTGCTACCTAATAAAAAACGTATGTCTAATGCAATAACGGGAAATTCTTGTTTAGAAATGTCTAATTTATAACGTGTACTACTAAAACTTTACGGTTTTTCGCGTTTCCAAAATAATTAAATAATACGTAGACAATAAGTAATTGCACCGGCTCCTTTAGTTTTGATTGATTAGCAAAAGATGTGTAATTAATACAATTTGTTTAAAACCAGCGCACAATGAAAACAATGCGGTAAATGAATTTAATGTTGTCACATGGGAGTTACACACTCAAGTTTTTCACAGACATTTCGGCACGTTGTCCTAATAGCGCGTTATATTTATGGCGTCATCGCTTAGCGTAATCCGAAAACACCCGTATCGGACACTGCAGAACGGGCAAACCTCGAATTACGTTGAGAAAAATTGAGAAAACTGATCCGACTGGCAGGTGTGTTTGCGAAACTCTATTGTCAGCCAAGTCCATAATGTCCAGCCGTAACCAGACGAACACGCAAGGTCGGATAGCCTAATGGCCAAATCGAATTTCCAGCGTCCACTCAACACCACATTCGAGTGCTTCCACGCGTAGCAGCGCATATTAGTTTATGCAATACTCAATGCCAATCTAAAATAGACAGTTTAGCGATACAACAAATTAGCTAATATGATAACACAGTAAAACAAACACAGTGTTTCCTAATGGTTTTTCAATATTCTTACTTTTATGTAGTTGAACGTGTGAAAAAACACAATTATTTAGGCACTAAAATAACTAAGTTGAGTAAATTATTGAGAACATTTCTTTAGTCAAAACCTTATAAATTTTAAAGCGATTTTCAGTAAAAAAAATTGCACGTGAAACTTTCTTAAAAGTGGTAATAATGAGGCGATTCCATTAGAATTGATGTAAGAAATTCAAACTTTGGGTTCTTCGTGTAAAGTGCAAAGTCCTAGTAAATCTTTTTATGTTAATTTTATACTATTGTTTAAATAAAAATAATCAATTACAACTGCCATCCAATTTTAATAGTGATATTACAATTAATTTGTCAATTTATATTGAGTTGTGTTTTTTTTTTGACGTATCGTTCAACAAAATCAGTCGTGCAGGACCAATTTGAAACTGAAAAAAAGTAGTGACAGACATAATAAGATAAAAATTATTACAATTTCAACTTCGTATGAAAAAACTCAAGACGATGCATTGTCTAAGGATAAAAATAAACTAACCAATACGTATATTTCGTTGCTTAAGAATGAAAAGGTCTTGACGTAAATTCGATAATTTATCACTAAACCGCAGTGTACTGAACGTTTTTAAAAACAAATTATCACACGTTTATATGAATATTTTGATTTTTAATTTGATTTATTTATCTGTGTAATGAATGCAACTACTTCAATAGTTGAAGTAGTTATACTTAATAATCGCGCATCTAAATATTAGACGCGTAATTATTATTTTTAAATATTTATGGAAAACAATTTTCTTTTTAATTGCGCTGTAACCTTTTCATTCTAATGTAACGATTTATTAATCTATTAGTCTATTGGTCTCACAAAAGATTTGATGAAGTTTTTTTTAACATCGCACGAGAATACCGTAAATCATACAACTAACTTAATACTGGTATAACTCTCGATACCCAACCTAACAGTGATGTTGAAAAAACTCTTTTTAATGTCAATACTGTACAATAACACCCCCGCATGTTACGGTGTTGCACTTTTAATACATGTAAAATAATTTCGATATTCACGATTCGACAAACAACATGTACTGCACCCGAAGCACACTCGCAATTAATCACCGGCTCCAGTCAACGTTCATGAATGTCGTCTTATGTGTCATGTCACGTTTTTCTCCGTAACATGGTTACTATGGAAATGTGTAAAAATTAAAATATAAACATGCAACACGCTAATAGAGAACAAAAAGACCGATGACATG
>NW_026099572.1:25039049-25073521 GCF_025091365.1 Daktulosphaira vitifoliae | reverse complement strand
ATAACTCAAGAAGATATCGAATGCCGCGGTGTACTTTAATATGCGCTCTATAATAATATTATTCGTATTACCGACGGACAGGTTTTTTTAGAGTACGGCGAGGATTCCTTAGCCAATTTATACGTAAATATAACATGTAAATTGTACGCCCCCTAAACTAAAGTCACGTATGTTGACGGACAATCTGAATTATAATGAACATTTATCGATATAAATGTCGACAAAACCAATTAGTAACTAAAAACTTGCGCCCACACACTTTCTGATTATAATCTTCAAATACTAAGTTCTTGAGCGCATTTGGATACGTTTAGTGATTAAATATAACAGTGAAACCAATTATTTAATCGCGATGAATTCAAATAAATTAATTTTCACAATGAGAATAAAATTTGCGAGTTTTTTACTGTGTTGAAATGTACTTATTGTTAATTTTTGGGACGTATTATATCGCTGTTTATTTATTAATATTAAACTGGTTTTGATTAATGAATTATCATTTTTTGTTCAATGGTCAAAGAAATTCTTCAACACTTGTAGACTTGCATTGAACTATTCAAACCAACTAACTAGACGACACATCTGTGATTATTATTCTCAATGCGATTTTCCATTAAATAAACTTCTGGAAATTCATTCTTGCTAAGTTCATGCTCATAGAAACAACTATTTATAGGTCTGCTGTTTATATCAGTCAGCTCCTACACGACGGATTTTGTAGCATGAATTTTTACGAATTTAAAGACTTTCAATATCCAATTCTGTGTATATCCTATTGAAAATACTGTTTTATGCTATTCAGATAAACATCTCTTCCTCCTATACCTATTAAGAAAAAAACAAATAAAATTTATGTCTAAAGACTCGAGTAACATTAATTAAAAATTTAAGAGTATCAAATCATATTTATAATATTTAGAAATTATATTTTGAAGAGTATAATATTGAGACTACTATGATTCATACAGAAAAATATGAGGAATTTATATGATTATATGAACATTAACCTGATAAAATTGTGAAAATAAAATAATAATTCTCGTAAAAACACTTATTATATATTATTAATTTATTTCGTTAGTTGTTTTAATAAATGTGTAAACATTAAGAAGACATGTAATTTATTATTTTTCAATTAAACTATGTTTTTTATTAATTATCTTTTGTATTCTTTGAGCTTGTAGACTGAAATTATAAATAATATGACATTGAAATACTAAATAACAATTTTGAGAAGAAAATAATAAATAACAAATAAAAAATTTAATTTTAATTTTAAACTATTAAATTTTTATATTAAGCCTTTATATTGATTTAGTTTAGTATTAGGTTTAGACTATTTTTCAAAATAATAAGTGAAATAAAAAAATATTGCCTTATTAAATATAAAATTTTATCATAAATCTATAAAAATGTTTTGTTCTTAACTACTTTTATAAAAAATTAACATATAAAAAGCTATACACAATATCGATAGAATTATTAAATCAAGTATTCGTTTTGTATGAATTATAATTTATTTTACATATATTTGTTTCATTGCAAACTAAAGTAAACTAAAAAATGATTTTTAATTTTTTTATAAGCATTGTAGTCACGATTATTTGGCATGCAATGCAAGTTAATACATGTTTTTCTACAAATTTCTTACCGAGTAAACATTTAGAACTTGAAGAAGCAGTCAAATTGGAAACTGGATTTGAATATCCTCCGCTGGATGAGTTACAAAAATTAAACATTAATGCTATGAAAAAGAAACTAAAAATAAATAAAACAATTATAGTAGATAATAATGTGGAAAAAACCATTGATATAATTTACTCTGACTTGGCTTGTGGTAATATGCATTTACTTTATAATTATTTATTAATCTGTCAAGATGTTAGGGATTGTCATTTAAGCGAAAAAGTTACCAGCAACATGTTAGCTTCACTTTTCAAACTAAATATAAGAAACGTAGCTCCGATTTGGCGTGTACATATGTATTTGCTGCATAGTTCACTCTGCCGTAGGAATTCAATTGATATGAATAACTATTATATAATAAAAAATGATACTGAATGTTTGTTAAAGTATTATATTGATCAATATTGTAGAGAAGAGAATACTCATAGTATGTTATTGAATCCTGACGCTAATAATAATTTGCGAGAAATTGAAATATTGATAAGCCAAATACAAAACCGTAATGATGGTATTCTATTGGAAAATGATAGAGAAAAAAATTGGGTTTCCTTAAAAAGTATTTATTTATATAAAATTATAACCGAGATAGATACCTTGAGAGATATCATTATTAGATTTGGTGATCAAAGTGAAGAAGTTTTTAATGAAATATACAAAGAGCTTTATACAAGTTATGATGAAGCGAGGAATTATTATTATATAGATATTTGGATGATTCAAATAGGAAGATATCAAGAACAAATGTTAAACGTGATAAGAACAGTAGCATTACATTTAATAAGAAAGCACATAATTTATGCTTCTAAATATTGGAAATTAAATAATACAGTTTTTGGAAATGTCGATGTAGGAATTAATGATATGAATAAATACATTTTAAATAATGATTTCTTTAAAACACTATTTAGGTTTAAATTAAGTAAATTGATAGAAGTATTACAAAATTCCGCTAAAAAGCCACAGGTTGGAAAAGGTGAAAATTTGATATTTGATAAATCAAATTTAGAAATTGAAAGAATTATGAAAATTCAGTCACCAAAATTTGTTCTAATAAATTACAATAGAAAACTAGAAAATGGACATTCAGATAAAATTAAAAAAGAAATTAAGGAAGAATTAATGCAAAATATTAAGAATATCAAATCGTATTTAAAATATTTAGAAAATTTATTTGAAGAATATAATATTGAGACTTCTGTGTCTTATATTAAGATAAGTGAGTATGTTTTAAAAAGAGGTAAACATAATATTCATAACAAAATTTTGTTAGCTTTTAATTTCTAAAAAAAACAATTCAATTTTTGGTCAATTATTTCAATAGTTATTCTATTTAATATTTGAACATTTATAAAAATACAAAGTTCAATATGTAATATAATGTTTCAAAAAATTGTTGTTGTTTAGTTTTATCTTTAATTCTTTTGATCTTATGGAAATAAATATCAAATAATTACAATACAATGTAGAAGCTAAAAATTTTTTAACCTTTTTCTTATGAAAAAGTGTAATGGGTTATTAACAACCTTAGGATATTATTTATACTTATATTTGTATATATTTATATTGTTATTATATAACCTAGTTCAATATGTATGTTGTTATTCAGCAAATAAAGTTGACACCTTTATAAAGTATAAGGAATGAAATAAATAAATACTTAATAATTGTATATCTGACACTAAAAAATTCCATAAATTGATTTTCTTAGTATAATTATTATTTAAAAAAAAAATGAGAAGCTAATATTAAAAGAATAATCGTGTACGCAATAACTGTGTATCATTTTAATACAAAATACTATTATAGTACTGATATTAAACAACAAAACTAAATTAAATTACAATAATAAGTATTTATTCTTGTATTATACATATAAATCATAAAACTTGGAAACTCTTTAATTTTTATATATGTTTTCCATAGAAGTAACGAAATATACAATTGTATTTTTATTTTTTATAATTTTCCATTAATATTTTTTTCCAGTATTAAACTTTTTATTGTATTTTAAATTATGTAGCCGTTTAAAACTTACATTTCCATGATTACGTGTTGCTATACTAGGAGTTCCTATGACGCTATGTTTTATATTATTGTAATTTGTTTTCAGCTGTATAATCTTTCAGTAGTTAATTTTTTTCAGAATTTTCTTTTAGTGTTTTATTAAATCGCTTCGTAACAGCAGCTTGCATTGTAGAGTATGCTGAATAATGATTCATATTTCTGTTCTTCATTAGCGACTGGAATGTTTGTATAAAAATTCTAAACCTGGATCCTGTACTAAACCTGTTAGTAAGTTCTTTGGAGATCTATCGACCATGACTTTTTTAAAAGCCGATTTATAGACTGTATTGTGATATATAGTTTATATATAAAAATTTAAATTGTAAATTATTACAGCAATAGTTTCAATTATTTATCTCGACCTAAATTTGCTTTAGTATGAAATAGAAAATTTTTTAATCCGATAAATCTATTAATTTGAATGTTCTAACTGAAAATTTACTTTTAAAAACCAATAGTACAGTAGGGTTGCAGCACAGTGTGGACGTGGCATAGTTGGTACAAGTATAGATGATATCTGACAGTTATAAAAATATTACCATAAGAAACGCTTTGAGGCAAATCTGTAGATAGTCTTTAATTTTAAAAAATAGGTGGATTATTCTAAAAGCAAAATTAACTCATATTTCTATCATTATTTTTAATTAGTAGTTCTATGATTTAATAGTATAATATATAAATAAATATCTATTTAAGCAATTAAACATAGTATGAAATTGATATTTAATAATTTAGTATTGTAATTTTTACATATTTATATAAATTATAAAAAATTTTAAAGTAGATATTATTTTTATGTAAAAATTTTTAAATTATAAACTTTCAGAAAAATCAACTTTAAATGATTAAAAAATAAGTTAAAAATGTCAATATTTATTGAAGGTATTGAATTTAAATCAAACAAACTTTGAATTTTTCTTAACCTCAAAAAAGAATTAAGATAAAATGTAAAATTGACGACATACATTTTTTCTAATTCATTTTATCTAATGAACATCTAATTCTAATCCACTGAATTGTTTACAAGCAACTAATCAGTATTTTCTTCATCAAGTACATGACCAATGTTCTAAAAATATAATAAGGGTTAAATTCGATCTAATTTATGAGAAGTTAATTTAAATTCATGGTTTTCCATTAATAAAAATGAAAAAATTAATACTTTCAGATGTATGTTACATAAATTAAAAATACCAACATAAATAATTTTATAGTTATTAATTATATTAATATGAATAGATCTTACTTAAAACATTTTACAAAATTAAAACCATTTTATGTGATACAAAAAAATAATTTATCTGAAATTTCAAACTGTGTGTATACTTCATCTATAGCTTTAACTAAGGTATCATATGTATGTGACCCTTCTAGTCTTGTCAGTGTTAAAAGACAATTAGTTCTTAATATATCCTCTTTGGTCTATGAGACACTGTTATTCCAATGTATGATCTAACAAAATATATTATATTACTACCTATAAAATCGGTTAATATGGTACCTATACAAATAAAAATAAATCTATTATTTACTATTTAAAAATCGACCAACTATCTGCAATCGTATCAATATAGTCACATTTAAACATCTCAGATTTTATTTTGAAGGATAATTTATGAAATTCATTCTCAATACTTATCATTAAAGGAGGCCGAAGATAAAATTTTCTGTTGTGGAAACCTCGTTCAATTATTTTCTTTTAAAATGGGATTTTCAATTATTCTAAATGGTAAATTAACACTTATAATACATTTTCGTAGTAGTTGATCTAGAGTATCTGAAATCAAAATTAAGTAATATTGATAACAAAGAATAATAGTTTTTACAAAAACGTATAATATAAGTTTTTTGATTTAAGCTAATATTATTGACAAATAACATATTTCTTTTATATATTATAAAGTTGGAGTCTTGGAATTCTTTCAACTAGAGACCCTAAACATTAAATATGTGAGTACACTAACATAAAAACTCATGTATTATGCAAGTAATTTCGTTTATGCTCCAACTTGATAAATGTGAATAAAATAAAAAATGACTATGCATATTCTTACTTTGGTTAGTAAACTTTTTTTTTCTCAAAAAATCCTCCAAAACTACCTGATTTATCTGTTTTTCTTAAAGTTGTTTTCAAGCATTAACATTACTGTTTTTCAGTGAACCATCATTACATCTCTTTGAAGTCTTTTTCTCCACTCCAATATGATCAATTATTTTCAATATTTTGGATGTTGATTCTGAATATAGTTAAATATAAACTTTAAAAGTTTTAATAAATATTTAAATTCTTAAATTACTACACTCTAGTGTGACATACAATAGTGAATTACCGGATTTTATTTTTTCAAATTTACAAAATGCAATAATAATTTCAATAATAGAAACTGTAAGTTATAAAAGAAAATATTTAAAGCAACAAGTTCATAAATATAATTAAACAAAACTATAAAACTTCAATGACATGTAGTACTATAAAAAATTTTATGTTGGACCTAACATAAATTAAGTAATAATTCTAATATCAAAACTTTTAGATTATAATGAAATTAAATTTTTTTGGCAATTTTATTTATATTATATTATATATAGTATAATTAATAACAATAATAATATTAATAATATGTTTGGAATTAATAGTGAGAATAATAAATAATAAATATTTAATAAATAGTGAGAAAAATTTAATTTAAATTATAAATCAGGCTCATAACTATTCTGTGTTGTAAGATATTTTTTGTGCAAATTATCTAGTTATATAGATAAATGATTGAAATCAAAGATTTATTTTATAAATAATAAATATTATAATTATTTAAAGAACCTTAAAGAGACATTGTCCAACACAACATTCTTAACATTCTTTAATTTAATATATTACTTTTATAATATTAATTGATAATATTACTGAACAATATTTACAATAAAGAAATGCTTTATTGTATTTGAAGGTTTGATAAAACAATAGTTAAGTAGTCTTAAAAATAAATGTATCACAAAGTGAGGCATTAATAATACATGTGTTGTATATTCAGGTAATTTCTTTAGAAACATAGGATTATGATCATAATTATGCTACTTAATAAATTAAAACAATTAAAAATTTCAAATTATTTTTCTAATAAAAAAGGATAGGATGCAGCATATTTCACTATCATTTATTCTATTGTTATATAAGCTAATTCTAAAATTGCTTACAATTTTAATATACTACTATACGTTAAAAAATAATTTAATTGCTTACTTTTGAGTTATACATGAAACAAATTATTAACAAGAAAGGCAAAAATTTTGTCAGTTCTCAAAGGAGCATTTATAAAAATGGTAATATTTGTCAATAATTTGCGGGAATGGCACACAAATCACAACTAAATTACATCACATTTATTAGAATTGTTGGTCAGTGGTTAGCAGCACGTCTAATTATTGAGCCATAAGCTCACCAAATAAATTCGCGCTAGTCTCAATATATTGACATTATAAAGTAATCATAGACTATTGTTATTATTTTATTAATTTATTAATTAAAGGTTAAAATAATATATAAAATTATAACTGTTTATCAATACTGTTATAACAATTATAATTATTCTATTGTACTTAAAATAAAATCAAGTAGTAAGTACAAATTGATCGAATGAACAGTACATCAACTGATAGCCAAGTTACCGAGTGCTATATTGAACATTAATTGTACCGTACAGTTCTATTTTGAACTGTCCTAGTACTTATAAAAAAATATTGAGTTACTTATTGAACGTTTAACTTTTACAGCATTCGTGGATCGCTTGAACCGACCGTGAACCAAAATAATGCTACTCGGGCTTTTTGAAAAATGAACATATTAAAATAATTTTTTTTATATTGAAACCTTAGATACTTTTCTTTCATTTGATATAACTTTTTTGAAAATCTGACTCTAAACCTGACCGCAGGAGGAATTCAAAAAAACAATTTTTGCACACAAATTAAGCTTTTTCAATATAATTTTTGAAAATATTCCGGAAATATTGAAAGCTTATATTATTATTTAGAATTAAGTTCATGAGATATAAGAAGTTAAACTTATTTAAATTTTTTTGCTTTTTTAAAATCAAAAAAGTAACTTCAAAATTTGAATTAGCTTAAATTGCCAATTTTATTAATCGGCAAAAGCGACGAGCAGTAGCCAAATCGGTAACACTTATTTATGTCTATATTAGTAATTTATGTTATTAAAGACTTATGTCTTTCAAGATTAGGATACCAGGTTCGAATCCGCCTGTAGCAATTAATATTTTACATTTTTTTTATTATAAAATATTTTCATATCATTTAATTTTTATCTCATTTAGATTCATTAAATTCAATAAATATCTAGGATCCCATCAATATAGTCCGTCTCCCTTCATAAGAAGAAATTTCTTATTTATGTTAATGTGTTTTTTTTGTGGCTGCAATTTATTTTTTCAACCCTTAATTAATCTACTTTTTTCAACGATATATCAAATGATTACTATTCGTATTTAGTTGAAGATATTATCTTCAAAAATTAAAAAAAAATCTCTTAATCAAATAAAAAGTACCATAAAATATTTAATGATTTCAATTTCAAACTTGCAAGTTGAGCTAAAAGTTATGACAATAAATTAATATTTTTTACTGTAAAATTTCACAAAAAAGTAGGTTAAAAATGTTTACTTTTAACATATTAAAAATCAAAATCAATAATAATTACAAAACAATTAAATATAAAAATTATAAAATATATAATTAAAAAATTATATGTTATATTTTTGAATATAAGAATTACAAAACTAAACACTATCTTCAGATTTGCATCGAAGCGTTTCTTATGATAGTGATTTTTATAACTGTCAGATTATATTTATACTGGACCCAGCTATACGACGTACCTACTGAGCGGGATCTCACTGTGCTGGGTATTTTAATTTATATACAAATTTTTATTTGAATATTTACTATTTATAGTATAAGATATAATAAGAAAATAGTCCAAATGTATTTTCTTATTTTATTATTATATAGAAGTTCAATAGGTAAGGATACGAGTTTATATTGTTCTCATTGTTTGTAACAATTGACCTGTTTCCTTACTTACTGAACACACTGTATAATAAAACCTTTGTAAAGCAAGTTAATATTAAAACAGGTTTAATACATTAATTTTTTATTATATGTGTAATATTGTAGTTATAATGGTATTAAATTTTAAACTGTTGATTTATTAAAAAATTGTTTTAAAAATAAATTAATTATGATAAGAACAGTCGCATTATATTTATTATGAAAGAAAATGAATTATGTGGTAAATATTTTAAATTAAGACATACATTTTTTGGAATTATCAACGTAATCAAATATTGATATGAAACCCAACCTTGTAGATAATTAATTCTTAAAAATATTATTATCACTTCATTATAGTTAAACCTACAATGAAATAATAATTTTTTTTTTAAATATTCCAGTAAAAAACCAGTGGTCGAAAATGGTGTAAATTTAAATTATTAAATTTAACTAAATATTAAAAATTTAGATTAATCTCTCCTATACCTATTAAGAAAAAACAAAAAAAATGTATGGCCAAAGCTGACACTTGAGTAACAATAATTAAAAAATTTGAAAATATCAAATCATATTTAGAGTATTTAGAAAATATATTTGCAGAGTATAATATTAAAACTGCTGTGTTTAATACAGAAACATATAAAGAAGTTATATGATTATATTAATCTGGTAAAATTATAAAAATTCTCGTAACAATTCAAATTATATATCAGTCAACTATTTCGTTAGTAATTTTAAAAAATGTGTAAACTTTAAAAAAAATTGATAAATCATTTATTATTTTTCAAAAAAATTGTGTTTTTTTTTATAATCTTTTATATTCTTTGAGCTTTTAGATTAAAATAAAAAATAATATGACATTGAAAACACTAAATAACAATTGCGAGAAAATAATATATAAAGAATTAAATATTTAATTTTAAACTATTAAACTTATATATTCAGCGTTAATATTATTTCAGTGTAGTTAGGTTTAGATCATTTTTCCAAATAATAAACGAACTAAGTGAATTATAATTTATTTGATAATTACAAACTAAAATACTAAAAAATGATTTTTAATTTTTTTATAAGCATTGTAGTCACTATTATTTGGCGTGCAATGCATGTAAATACATGTTTTTCTACAAATTTCTTACCGAGTAAACATTTAGAACTTGAAGAAGCAGTCAAATTGGAAACTGGATTTGAATATCCTCCGCTGAATGAGTTACAAAAATTAAAATTTAATACTATAAAAAAAAAACTAAAAATAAATAAAACAATTATAGTAAAAAATAATATAGAAAAAACCACTGATATAATGTACTCTGACTTGGCTTGTGGTAATATGCATTTACTTTATAATTATTTATTAATCTGTAAAGATGTATGGGATTGTCATTTAAGCGAAGAAGTTACCAGCCACATGTTAGCTTCACTTTTCAAACTAAATAAAAGAAGATATGTACCTCCGTTCTGGCTTGTACATATGTATTTGTTGCATAGTTCACTTTGCCGTAGAAATTCAATTGATATGAACAACTATTATATAATAAAAAATGATATTGAATGTTTGTTAAAGTATTATATTGATCAATATTGTAGAGATGAAAATACTCATAGTATGTTATTGAATCCTGACGCTAATAATAATTTGCGAGAAATTGAAATATTGATAAGCCAAATACAAAACCGTAATGATGGTATTCTATTGGAAAATGATAGAGAAAAAAATTGGGTTTCCTTAAAAAGTATTTATTTATATAAAATTATAACCGAGATAGATACCTTGAGAGATATCATTATTAGATTTGGTGATCAAAGTGAAGAAGTTTTTAATGAAATATACAAAGAGCTTTATACAAGTTTTAATGAAGCGAGGAATTTTTATTATATAGATCATTGGATGATTCAAATAGGAAAATATCAAGAACAAATGTTAAACGTGATAAGAACAGTAGCTTTACATTTAATAAGAAAGCACATGATTTATGCTTTTAAATATTGGAAATTAAATAATACAATTTTTGGAAATGTCGATGTAGGAATTAATGATATGAATAAATACATTTTAAATAATGTTTTCTTTAAAACACTATTTAGTTTTAACTTCAATGAAGTGATAGTAGTTTTAGAAAATTCCGCTAAAAAGCCAGAGATTGAAAATGGTGTAAATTTGACAATTCATGAAGCAATTGTAGATATTGAAAGAATTATGAAAATTCGGGCACCAAAATTTGTTCTAATAAATTACAGTAGAAAACTAGAAAATGGACATTCAGGTAAAATTAAAAAAGAAATTAAGGAAGAATTAATGCAAAATATTAAGAATATCAAATCGTATTTAAAGTATTTAGAAAATTTATTTGAAGAGTATAATATTGAGACTTCTGTATCGTATAATGAAATAAGTGAATATGTTAAAAGAAGAGGTAAACATGATATTCATAATACAATTTTGATAAATTTTTTTAATTTTATTTAATATTTGGATATTTATAAAAATAAAAAATTTAATATGTAATATAATGTTTCAAAAAATTGTCGTAGTTTTTTATATTTTAATTTTTTTGATCTTATGGAAATAAATATCAAATAAAAAGAAGAATTTACCACATGATTATACAGGGTGATTTTTTTATCATAACCCACTCAATTACTTACAGAATTATAATAATTTAAATATTTTTTTTTATTATTATCTTTAGTTACACATTATTCTTGAATTATTAACTATGTAATACTTTTTAAGATCATCCCTTATGCCTGGTAAGGGTGTCAACTTTGTTTTTTTAAATGGTAACACATATTTTGAATTTAATAAAATGTTTGAGTTTTTAATTTAATAGTAAATGGCATTTGAATTTTTAATATAACTTTATTAGTTTATTAGATATAAACATTTAAAGTTTCAAATTTTTGAGTTAATATACAGGTATAATACACAAGGGATTACAAATACAGGTAGCTAATTGGTTTTTTATGACATCGATATTAGCAGGTACACAGCATTGTTATTATCAATGATAGTAAGGTACATTGTTGTGAGTTTATAAATACACTAACTGACAATACAAAAAGTATATCTATTGATAGTCATAATTGATAATAAACAATCCGTGACTGTGACAGCAATGTCATAAAAATCCAATTAGCTACCTGTATTTACAATCCCATGTGTATTATACATGTATATTAACTCAAAATTTTGAAACTTTAAATGTTTATATCTAATAAGCTAATAAAGTTATATTAAAAATTCAAATGCCATTTACTATTAAATTAAAAACTCAAACATTTTATTAAATTAAAAATATGTGTTACCATTTAAAAAAACAAAGTTGACACCCTTACCAGGCATAAGGGATGAACTTAAAAAGTATTACATAGTTAAAAATTCAAGAATAATGTGTAACTAAAGATAGTAATAAAAAAAATTTTTTAAATCATTATTATTCTGTAAGTAATTGAGTGGGTTATGATAAAAAAATCACCCTGTATGTTTATAATATTATATATTTTTTAAAAGATTCAATTTTGCTTATAAAAAAATTATATTATTACCGTCTTATCTATTATATTATTTTGTTAAAAAAATATGAAAAGTTTTTCATCAGATCTTTTTTGTAATGAATACAATGAGGAATTCAATTTTAAAAAATAAACGATGTGACAAGGTTTAAATTATAATTAAATCTAAGTCGACAAAATTTTGTTATCAATTTTCTATTTAAATTTAAGATTATGAAACTAGGAATGTAAAATTGTTACATGGTATATATTTTGACATAAGTTTCGGAAGTGATCAATATTTTTATTTAAATTATTTTTGAGTGACTATACATATTATATTTCTGGTACATAAGAGTCGCTAATTTTGAAAGTGAAGGGGCTAAACACTTTCAAATTATTTTTATTATTAAACTTTCAAAAAAGTTTCTATATTATTAAATAAAGGGACATAAAATATTGAAGTCATAGGATTATATACCTAAAATGTTTTCAAACGGTATCAATGTAAAGGATGTCGTGTCTGCAATAATGGCATTGCAGATTCGAGTTAATTTATGCCTTATATAATATACATTATACATTATGCGATGGCGTCTAGACGGATATCAAGTTGAATTAATAGTTTTCCGTGATTATAATTTATTATAATAATAAAATGTAATAAACAACAAAGAGGATGGGCATATAAATTTCCAAGATTTATTATCAATCCTAATCAACGACACCTTTATCAAAAAAAGCTTCTTCTTCGTTTTTATGCAACAATGATATAATATACTTGGAACGTATTTTCTCACCTAGAGGTAATAGTTTACAAGTATATCACTATATTACAAAAACAACCGTCAACGACAGCGGCATGCCGTACTCACAAAGGAAGTGGAAAGGTATAAGTGGCGGATCAAAAAAAAAAAAATTACCGTCAGCTTGAATTATGCGCGTTTGGCTACGATAAACACTATGCTGGCGAAACAACAACTATAACACGACGGTCTAAGTCGTCGGGTTAGCTAGGGTCGCTCATTTACATGAGTATTTTATTATTGCGTACATTATGTTATTATCGAGAGCACACTAACACTTGCTTAATGCAGCTGTGTACTAAGAACCAAGGAAGTTTATCGGGGCCAAGGGGATACCAACCTCCTACGACTATGACACCTATCGAGGGGGTCTGCACACACATTACCGGCATGCAACATACGTTATCGAGATGAACTGGTTTGAGGCAACGAAAAAATCAAAAGTTTTATTTGTTATTTCCAGGTATTTTATCGACCAGTTTAGTGGGCGAAAAGGCTTATGAAATCGCGCAGTACTACTGTCACTTGTATTCAATACTATTATTGAACTAATCGACAGTTTCCATTTTTCTAATTATATTCGTGTTAGTGATGAGCAGAATTACTCTTGTTCTTGCGGTCTTGGCTTGGTCTTGCATTTCTACGAAACCAAGAACAAGACCAAGACTGTAATAATATCAGCAAGACCAACATCAAGACTGTACTCAATTGACAAGAACAAGACCAAGACTTTTTTAGCAAGACCAAGAACAAGAACAAGACTAGATTTGCAAGACCAAAACCAAGACCAAGACTGAGTTAGTAAAGCAAGACCAAGACCAAGACTGAGCTATCAAGAACAAGACTATGACCAAGACTTTGACAGTCTTGGTCTTGTTCTTGTTTTGCTCATCACTAATTCGTGTAAATTTTTATTTTGTTCAGTTCTACGAATTTCACTGTCATGACAATTTAAGTGATGTGCCACTTGGGTTATGGATTTTTAACTTTTCTTACGTTGTAATAGTCAAGTTTATAAAGATCATGTACACAAATTATTAAATTTAAAAGTAAAGATTTCATAAATGTATACTATTTTAATATTTATAGTAGACAGATTTCAAAATATTAATGCAAATACCTATAAATTATTTTCATTTACTTATTTCTTTGTTGTTACTTATGTTGTGCACGTTTTTTAAAAATGATAATAGTTCAGAAGAAACAACACTAAGACTATTAATCATTTACAATTAATCTATACTTAGAAATAATAGAAAAATAGCATATGTGATATTCTAACCTAAATTTACAAATATTAATATAAAATATTTGTAATAAAATAATTATTAAATTGATTAGATTATAATATATTTTAATAAATCATATTAATCCTTCAAATTTTTTTTAGAAATGTTTTATAAAGTACTTGATTAATTTATATTAATCCTTTTAAAGGATACTATAGTTTTGATTATAAGTATAAAAATATTACGAGATTTGAAAAAATTCAATTTAAGTTACTTATCAGTAATCTACAAATAAAAAACCCAGCACAGTGGGGTCGTGGCATAGTCGAGTCCAGTATAGATGATATCTGACAATGATTAAAATCACTATCATAAAAAACGCTTCGATGCAAATCTGTAGTTGGTGATTAATTAAAAAAAAAAATTTGTTAAAAAAGTAGGTCAAATGAGAGCTGAGAAAATAAATGATAGCTACAAAAAAAAAAACCACATAATAAAATAATATTAATATGAATTTCTTCTCACGAGAGGAGACTACAGTAATGGAATTCTTGATATTTATTGAAATTATTGAATCTAAATGAGATAAAAATCAAAGGAATTGAACATTTATTCTAACTAAAAAAGAGTTAAGAAAAAAATGCAAAAAATTCCTAGCCATACACGAGTTGTACCCCAAGCACGTAAAACACAAGATTACCGACTCGGCAATCGTACGTCGCTTCTGCCGACTCAAAAAAATGGTGCTTTAAACTAGTTCGAATTTTAATAGTAGTTTTCTCTACTTTTCTTCTACAAAAAAAATTAAATAAGTTTAGCTTTCTATGCTTCATTAATTATTTATTTATATTAAATTTATTAAAATCAGTGTACTCCCCTTGTCAGGTATTTTAAAATAAAATAAAATACAAAACCTAGATATTAACACAAAATGGCATATTTTTAATACGGTAGTCATTTTCACCATGAAAACAAATCCAGAGATCAATTTTTTTTTCAAATTAAAGTATATTACATTAGCTTTAATTTAAGGTATATATAAAATTGTCAGTCTTTCCGGAACATTTTCAAAAGTTGAAAAAATTGATTTTTTGTGAAAAAGTTGCCATTTTGAAACTCTTTCTGTGGGCTGGTAAGGGATCAAATGTTCACAAAAATGAATCAAAAGATAGATAAATACCTAAGGTATCTAAAAAAAATAATAAATATGATATAAAGTTATAAATATAATAAAAAATATGAAAATTGTTTTCAATTGTTGAGGGTAATGGCTTTGACTAGATATAATTTGTGTTCTTTTGAACGCATTGTTCATCAAAATCGGTCCAACAAATGCAGAGATTGAGCGTTAATAGACAAAAAAAAAATAATAAAAAAAAAAACATCATAATAAAATTAAAATCTTCTCAGCTTCGCATTGAAGCTAAAAGAAAAAGAACATGTTTTTTACAAAAATTCATTTTTATATTGTTAGACTTATAATGCTATAACTTTTTAAAAATTATATGGATAAATACAATTTATAAACCTTTTTCACTCATTATACTTTTTTTTAAATAATATCATTTCCCTTTACACATTATATTATATATATATATTCAGATATTACACTTATAAAACATAAAACTTGTAATCAAGATATAAATAAGGAAATAGAGATCATAAAGCTTTTGGAATAATCCATCAATTTTTAAAATAAAACACTATCTACAGTATTTTTATTATTTTTATCTTTTGAACTTAATAAATTAAATAATAAAAATAGAAAATTAAATTTTTATACTCAGTGTTAATATTGATTCAGTTTAGTATTGTTCACTTTTCAAAATTACTATCAATCTGTAAAAAATAGTTACTAACAAATAATCGTCAAGCTAAATTTATAAAAAATTATTTTTATGACCTACTTTCATAGAAAATTAACTTATATATAGCTATACACAATACCGATCGCGTAATTAAATCAAGTTTTCATTTTTCATGAATTGTCATTTATTTAATATTTAAATTAAAGCAGTGAAAAATGATTTTTAATCTTTTTATCAGTATTGTATTTGTGGTGATCTGGGATACAATGCAAGTTAATACATGTTTTTCTAGAAAAGTTCCGTGTACAGATCCAGAACTTGAAAGAGCAGTCAATCTGATTACTGGATTTGAATATCCTCAGAAAAATGATTTCCCTAAATTAAAATTTAATACTGTAAAGAAACTATTAAATATAGATTCATTACCAAAAGAAAGTGCAATAAACAATAACATTGATTTATTATACTGTGATTTGGCGTGTGGTAATATGCATTTACTTTTAAGTTATTTTAAAACGTGTAAAGATATAAATTCATGTTATTTGAGCGAAAAAGTTACCAAAAGCATGTTAGCTTCACTTTTCAAAATAAATAAAACAATATATGTAAGGCCGTTTTGGGAAGTGCATATGTTTTTGATGTATTGCTCATTGTGCTTTAGAAATAGAATTCATATGGATCCTGAAATGATATCTTCGCCCATATATATATTAAAATATTCAATTACAAAATGGTGTAGAGAAGGCAATAGGCCTGGTATGATAGTGAATGGTAACAATAACAATGATTGGAAAATATCTTTAAAAAACATCAACCATATGATAATAGAAACACAAAATCATAATAACTTTCTATTGGAAAACGAAACAGAAAAAAATTGGGTCTCCTTAAAAAGTATTTACTTATATAAAATAAAGGACGAAAATACTTTGAAATACATAATTATGAATTTTGGTGAACAAAGCGAAATAGTTTTTAAAGAAATATACAAAGAGCTCAAAAAAAGTTATAATGAAGCTTTGAATTATTATTATCTAGAGCTTTGGACGGAAAATTTAGGAATTTATCAAATAAAAATGTTAAATGTTATAAGAACAGTAGCATTACATTTAATAAGAAAGCACATGGTTATTGCTAATAAATATTGGCAAATAAATCGTAAATTGTTTGCAAATATCAATGTAAGTAATACTGATGTGAAAAATTATCTTTTAGGTAATAAATTCTTTAAAGAACTATTTAGGTTTAATTACAATGAAATTATAGAAGTTTTAGAAGATTCCACTAAAAAACCACTGGTTGAAAAAGGTGTTAATTTAACACTTAATAAAGCAATTATATATATTCAACAAATTATGAAAACTGTGTTACCAAAATTTGTTCCTATAAATTACAATGAAAGAATGGATGATGAAAATTTAGAACGACTAAGCTCTGAAAAGAAAAATCCTAATAAGAATGACTTAGATCAAATTACAGATATAGCTTCGAAAACACTAAGTGAAAATGTAGAGAATATCAAATCGTATATAAACTATTTAGACGATTTATTCTATGAATATAATATTGAGACTATTGTTTCTTATATAGAATCATATGATATAGCTGAAAGTACAGATGATTATGATTATCGTAATAAAATTCTCATACAATTTGATTTGTAACAAAACAATATAACTTTTGTTAATTTATTATTTCAATACTTATTTGAAATTTTATAAAAATAAAAAGTTAAATATGTAATATATGTTTTGAAAAAAGCTGCAAAAATTCTTAAATTTTTATTATTATTATAATTTATTTATATAAGAGGGGACTAATTTGAGTACCTATCCTCCCTGTCCTCCTTAATATAAGTATAAATAATTGACAAAAAAAAATTATTGTAAAAAATTATAATAACATGAAAAACTGATATTTTTTACACAATTGCTATTTTGAAATTCCTGTGAGCAGGTAAAGGATAAAATTAAAAAAAATACATACCTAATGAAATTTGTTTTGATTCATCTATTTTTTAAAAAGCTACGACAGATTAAAGAAAACAAGTTTTTTAAAAATACCGATTTCAAAAAATTTTTCAAAAAACTTTTAGTTTGACTACCCCTTGATGGCAAGTAAAGGTTCATAAAAATGATATCAAACAATTGGGAAATAAATTTGAATATAAAAAATTGTTCATTTTTCAAAAAGTTATTGCAATTTAATGTTGAAAAATAAAATAAAAAGATTTTAATTTATGATTAGTGTGTTATTTAACTACAGCAGACATTTGCACATAGGAATTAAGTCATCGAGATGATTTTTTATTTTTAAATTTGTATCACGTACATAATCTTTCATTTTATTGGAAAAGTTAACTTTTCGTGCCAAAGTTGCTATTTTGAATATTCACCTGTAGGCAGATAAAAGGTAAAATGAAAATAAAATACTTAAGGTATTTATATAAGGAATAATTATTCAGAGCTATGACAGTTGTAAGAAAATTTTAAATTTTTATGTAGAAATTTACCGATTTTAAAAATCGTAATTTTTTTTGGTGGTTTACCCGGACAAGGTAAACATTACCAATTTTTGTGGGCAAGTTATCAACTAGATACAATTTATTATCATTTGATGAATTGTTGAGAAAAATTGGTCTAGTAAGTATATTACGATTACATACAATGTCTTTGGTACAATCTCAAATTTGTTAAATCATTCAAAATTCAAATATTATAACTCATTACTGGTCTATTAGTTAATAGTTCTATGTTTTATATAGCTTCTCAATTTTTATGCATTAAAATAGCTTCTTAATGGTAAATATTTTTTTAACTTCTTAAAAAAACCGTCTCATTCGTAAAACTTAATAAAAATGGAAATTTAGCTAGTTCAAATTTTAAAGTTATTTTTCTTGACTTCAAAGAAACAAAAAAATTTATATATGATTAATTCTTTTTACTATGTCATTTAGATTGATATAATATTTATGAAAATTAGTGTAATCCCCTTATAATATAACATAAAATACAAAACCAATAAATTTAACACAATTATAGCATATTTTTAAATACGATAGCTATTTTCACCATGAAGATAAAATAAAGTCCAAAATTTTTTTTTTATATTAAAGTATATTACATAATCTTTAATTTAAGATATATATAAAAGTGTCAGTATTTCCGGAACATTTTCAAAAATTAAGTTGAAAAAGTCAATTTTTTGTGAAAAAGTTGTCATTTTGAATCCCCCCTGTAGGCAGGTAAAGAGTCAGATTTATAAAAAAAATATACCAAATGATAGGTAATGATATGCACTTTTATGTTTTGAACTCCCTCTGTATAAAGGGAAATGGTCCAATTTAAAAAAAAAGTTAGTCGAATTAAAGAAAAATATAAATATTATTTCTCATATAAAAATTGTATTTATCCATACATTTTTCAAAGAGTTATAGCGTTATAAAGTTAAAAATATGAAAAATAATATTTTTACAAAAATCGTATTTTTTTTTTATAAACTTTGATGACTGTTTTCATCATGGAAACAAAATAAAGTCTGAAATTTATTTTTTCCATAATAAAGTATATTACATTTTCTTTAATTTAAGTTATATATAAAAGTGTCAGTATTTCTGGAACACTTCCAAAAGTTAAGTTAAAAAAGTTAATTTTTTGTGAAAAAGTTGTCATTTTGAATCCCCCTCTGTGGGCTGGTTAAGGGTTAAATTTATAAAAAAATATGTCAAATGATAGGTAAAGACATCAATCATCTATAAACAAAAAAAATTATATTGATATGTTCATTTATGAAAAAGTTATGGCTGTTTTTAGTAAATAAAGTTAAAAAAATTTCGAAAATTAGTGATTTTTAAATTTGTTATTTTTTTGGAGATTTCACCCATTTACGAGGAACGAGTGAAATTTTTTCAATTTTTGAAGGTAATGTCTTCGACTAGATACGATTTGTGATCTTTTGACGTATCGTCGAAAGAAATCGGTTCGGTGAGAGTTGAGAAAAATTGGTAACAGACACAAAAAAAAAAATAATAAAAAATAAAAAAAAAATTACATCATAGTAAAATTAATACCTTCTCAGCTTTGCATCCAAGCTAAAACCAATAAAAAAAAGAAATTAAAAAGATTTACTCAATTGTGAGCGTATTATTAAAATTGGTTATAATTGTAAAAATCCATTGTTAAATTCAGGTTTTTTTTTAATTTATAATTTATATAGCAACATGCTACAAAAAAAATTGGAATATTATAGTCTGGTAGTAGCACACACAAATGGAGTTAAAAAATTAGAAAAGTACAAAGTAAAATTAATTACTTTTGTAGTTGAATACTTTTATCATATCAAATCTAATTCGAGAATAAATACTTTAAGAATATTAAAAATTAATGATTTTAATTGTTTGTATGGAAAAAGATGGTTAAGCTACTTTTTATTTGAATAAGGAATATTTTTTCGATTTTTAAGAGTAATAACTTAAACTAAATACGAATTTTAATAATTTGATGTATCGCTGAAAAAAGTAGGTCTAGTGAGGATTGGCAAAATAAATCGTAGCCACAAAAAGAACCACATAGTAAATTAATATTAACATGATTATAAATTTGTTCTCACGAGAGGAGACTATAGTGATAGGATCCTTTATATTTATTGAAGTTATTGAATATAAATTAGATAAATATCAAATGATTTGAAAACTTAATTCTAACTCAAAAAAAATGCAAAATTTTGTTGGCCATAGACGAATGAATTTGAACCTCGAATCCTAGACATGTATTACACAGGTGTTGCCGACTCGGCAACAGTACGTTGCTTTCGTTACATGAAAAAATTGGCTATTTAAGCTGACTTAAATTTAAAAATTACTTTTTCGATTTTAAAAAAGTAAAAAAATTTAATTAGTTTAATTTCTTATGTCTTATGAACTTTATTCTATGTCAATTAAATTATATAATATTCATGAAATTCAATATATTCTCCTAATAAGATATTTTAAAATAAAATAAAATACAAATCCTAGAATTTTAATAGAAAAATAGCTTATTTTTGAATACGATAGCCATTTGCGCATAGAAGATAGGTCGTCGGGACAAATTTTTTTTTTCATTTTATAGTACATAAAATAATCTTTAATTTGATATATGTTTAAAGGACGCAGTATTTCCGAAACATTTTCAAAAAAGTTGAAAAAGTTAGTTTTTGTAAAAANCGCTCATGATTTTATAAGTATACGCAATAACAGAAAAACAAAGAAGTGAGTATACGCCGTATACCCGCGTATACGCTCCACGACACCTCTGGATAGGATCCTTTATATTTATTGAAGTTATTGAATATAAATTAGATAAATATCAAATGATTTGAAAACTTAATTCTAACTCAAAAAAAATGCAAAATTTTGTTGGCCATAGACGAATGAATTTGAACCTCGAATCCTAGACATGTATTACACAGGTGTTGCCGACTCGGCAACAGTACGTTGCTTTCGTTACATGAAAAAATTGGCTATTTAAGCTGACTTAAATTTAAAAATTACTTTTTCGATTTTAAAAAAGTAAAAAAATTTAATTAGTTTAATTTCTTATGTCTTATGAACTTTATTCTATGTCAATTAAATTATATAATATTCATGAAAGTCAATATATTCTCCTAATAAGATATTTTAAAATAAAATAAAATACAAATCCTAGAATTTTAATAGAAAAATAGCTTATTTTTGAATACGATAGCCATTTGCGCATAGAAGATAGGTCGTCGGGACAAATTTTTTTTTTCATTTTATAGTACATAAAATAATCTTTAATTTGATATATGTTTAAAGGACGCAGTATTTCCGAAACATTTTCAAAAAAGTTGAAAAAGTTAGTTTTTGTAAAAAAATTTCTATTTTAAATCCCCCCCAATGAGCAGGTTAAGTGTTAGATTTTCAAAAAATTAATATCAAATGAAAGGGAAATATCTAATGTTTTAGTATAAAAAAAAATAATGTTGATTTGTTGATTTTTGAAAAAGTTATGGAAGTTTGAAAAAATTTAAATGACAAAATTTACCGATTTTTAAATTTGTAATTTTTTTGGATATTTCCCCCATTTGCGGGGAAC
The DNA here is from genome assembly GCF_025091365.1 of Daktulosphaira vitifoliae. Lineage (NCBI taxonomy): Eukaryota > Metazoa > Arthropoda > Insecta > Hemiptera > Phylloxeridae > Daktulosphaira > Daktulosphaira vitifoliae. The sequence continues at coordinate 25,051,274 of NW_026099572.1, read as the reverse complement.
GAGGGAATATTTTTCAATTTTTAAGGGTAATGTCTTCAACTAGATACGATTTGTGATCTTTTGACGTATTTTTGAAAGAAATAGGTCCAGTGAGAAATGAGAAAAAGTGGCAACAGACATAAAAAAAAAAACACATTATGGTAAAATTAATACCTTCTCAGCTTCGCATCGAAGCTAAAAAACATATACATGTTAACTGAATACAGTCTGTAGGATTGGTTAAACTGCCATTAAAACTATGCTCTTTTATTATCATTGAAAATTACTATTTCTATAATGTTTGAATTACAATATCATAACAAATTGAAATTGTTGGTTTAATAAACCTACTATAATATTGCATAACATTATTTATTTTATATTATTATTACAATTTTGANTAATATCAAATGAAAGGGAAATATCTAATGTTTTAGTATAAAAAAAAATAATGTTGATTTGTTGATTTTTGAAAAAGTTATGGAAGTTTGAAAAAATTTAAATGACAAAATTTACCGATTTTTAAATTTGTAATTTTTTTGGATATTTCCCCCATTTGCGGGGAACGAGGTAATATTTTTCAATTTTTAAGGGTAATGTCTTCAACTAGATACGATTTGTGATCTTTTGACGTATTTTTGAAAGAAATAGGTCCAGTGAGAAATGAGAAAAAGTGGCAACAGACATAAAAAAAAAAAACACATTATGGTAAAATTAATACCTTCTCAGCTTCGCATCGAAGCTAAAAAACATATACATGTTAACTGAATACAGTCTGTAGGATTGGTTAAACTGCCATTAAAACTATGCTCTTTTATTATCATTGAAAATTACTATTTCTATAATGTTTGAATTACAATATCATAACAAATTGAAATTGTTGGTTTAATAAACCTACTATAATATTGCATAACATTATTTATTTTATATTATTATTACAATTTTGATATCAGATCGATCATAATTTCGTGGACTTAATATTTTATTATAATGCTCGAATTGGGGAGGTGCGCAGGGGGACGTAGCTCCTCTACTTTTTTTTAAATTTTTTTGCGCACCCCAGCTACTTTTTTTTATTGAGACGGGAGGACGGTGGCAAATACCACCTCTTTTTTTATTTATTTATTAGTAAATACTAAATAAAGTAATGAGAAAAAAAAAAAAAAAAGGTCTTCAAAATGCTAAGGACGAAGTTGTTAAATTTTAGTAAAGTTGACAAATTGTTAAGTTGAGCTCCCCTACTTATTTTTGGCCAATTCGAGCACTGGTTACATTCATTAATTTTCTGGTAAACTAACAGTAACATTATTTGAATGTTAAAGTTACATTTTCAATTTTGTTATAATATTAAATTAATGCTTTGTGCTGTCTGGAATAAATGGTTAAATCATTTTACTATTATTGGCAAAACTGTCAATGTTTAGTATATGATATGATGATAGGTAGTAAACTTAAACACTCGTAAAAGGTAGAATTTTGACCCGTTTCGAATTTTCAAATTTGTTCACGTGTCCCGTCGCGTGTAGATTTCAGTTGTATATAACATATTACAATGACCGAAACGGAAAAAAAATCGTTTTAATTGAGTAAAATAACTCGAGAAATTCGGCCAGCGCAATTTTTGAGTGGCCATCTTAAAAAAAAAAGTTAATTTGGTAAAAATTAATGAATTTCATAAAAGTTTTCAGGCTACTTTTCAAATTAACACACAAGCCTGGTACAAATTTTATATGATATATCGAAAAACGCCATCTGTATTGAACGTTTTTTTTTTAAATCATTTTTCAACGCTAGCGGAATGCTACAAACATTGTTTTTCATCTACGCGAATGATTTTTCCTACGTAATGTTACCGAGAACTTTTAATAAAATAAATAATTTGAAAATCAGAGCTCGTTAAGTAATTTTGTAGCATTAACAATTTTTTCTTATTTTATTATTATATAATGAGTTTAATATGTAAGGATACGGGTTTCTATTGTTCTCATTGTTTGTTAGAATTGACCTGTTTTCTTATTTACTGAACATACTGTTAAATAAAACCTTTGTAAAACAAGTTAAAATTATAACAGGTTTAATACAATAATTTTTTATTATATGCCTAATATTTTCTGTGTAATTTTAATGGTTTTAAATTTTAAACTATTATTTATTATAAAATTGTTTTTAAAAAAAATTAACTATGATAAGATAAGTCACATTACATTTTATAAGAAAGCAAATAATTTATGCTAAATGATTTATGATTTTAAATTGACACATACATTTTTTGGAAATATCAATATAGTCAAATATTGATAAGAATAATTATCTTTTAGATAATAAATTCATAAAAGTACTATTATCACTTCATTGTACTTAAACCTACAGTGAAATGATAAATTTTTTTTAAAAATTCTTAAAAATGATTGAACTATAAAAGAATACAATATTTGATATGTAATTTATTATTTTTCAATAAAATTGTGTGTTGTTTTTTTTATTATGTTTTATATTCTTTGAGCTTGTACATTAAAATAATAAATACATTGACATTTTAAACACTTAATAATAATTTTGCAATAAATAATAAATAACTAATAAAAAATTTAATCTTAAACTATTAAATTTTTATATTCATCGTTACATTGATTCAGTTTAGTATTAGATTTAGACTATTTTTCAAAATAATAAGCGAACTATAAAAATAGTTTCTAACAAATATTTATCATAAATTTATAAAAATATATTGTCATAACCTATTTCTATGAAAAATTAACATATAAAAAGTTATATACAATAACGATCATGTAGTTAAACCAAGTTTTCATTTCGTATGAATTAAAATTTATTTGACAATTGCAAACTAAAGTAGTGAAAAATGATTTTTAATTTTTTTATCAGTATTGTAGTTACGATTATTTGGCGTACAATGCAAGTCAATACATCTTTTTCAACAAATTTCTTACCGAGTAAACATTTAGAACTTAAAAAAGCAGTCGAACTGAATACTGGATTTGAATATCCTCCTCTGGATGAGTTACAACAATTAAAATTTAATGCTATAAAAAAGAAACTAAACATATCTGATACAGTAATAGGAAACAATGTTATGCTGGAAACCATTGAAATAATGTACTGTGACTTGGCTTGTGGTAATATGCATTTACTTTATAATTATTTAATAATCTATAAAGATGTAAATAAATATCATTTAAGCGAAGAAGTTACCAGTCAAATGTTAGCTTCACTTTTCAAAATAAATAAAAGATTATATGATAGTCCATTTTGGCATGTACATATGTTATTGTTGCATAGTTCAATTTGCCATAGGGAACCAGTAATAATAGATTCATCAATAATATATAATATCATAGACTATTTAAAGCATAAAATTGATCATTATTGTAGAAACGAGAATAGTCATAATATGATATGGAATCCTCACAATTATATTGATTGGATAATGGAAATACAAAAACATAATAATAGAATTCTATTGGAAAATGATATAGAAAAAAATTGGGTATCATTAAAAAGTATTTATTTACATAAATTCATAAGCGAGATAGGTACCATGAGACAAATCATTATAACATTTGGTAATCAAACCTTTGAAGTTTTTAAGGAAATACACAATGATCTTTATAAAAGTTATGATGAAGCTTTGAATTATTATTATATAAATCATTGGATGATTCAAATAGGAAAATATCAAGAACAAATGTTAAACGTGATAAGAACAGTAGCATTACATTTAATAAGAAAGCACATGATATATGCTTTAAAATATTGGAAATTAAAAAATACAGTTTTTGGAAATGTCGATGTAGGAATTAATGATATGAATAAATACATTTTAAATAATGATTTCTTTAAAACACTATTTAGTTTTAACTTCAATGAGGTGATAGTAGTTTTAAAAAATTCCGCTAAAAAGCCAAAGATTGAAAATGGTGTAAATTTGACAATTCGTGAAGCAATTAAAAATATTGAAGATATTATGAAATTTCGGTCACCAAAATTTGTTCTTTTAGATTACAAAAGCCAACTAGATGGTGCACATGCAGATGACATTATAAAAATATTAAAGAACAATATTAATCAAATCAAATCGTATTTAAATTATTTAGAAAAATTATTTGAAGAGTATAATATTAACACTTCTGTGTCTTATATTACAATGTCTGAACATATTATTTGGAAAAATATTGTAATTGATCCAAAAATTAAAGAATTGCAAAAAATTGTAATTAATTAATTACTATTAATTAAAACTAAAGAAATTAATTTTTGTCAGTAATTTCAATAGTTATTTTAATTAATATTTGAACATTTATAAATATACAAAGTTTAATATGTAATATAATATTTCAAAAATTTTTTTTAGTTTTTATTTTTTGATTCCTTTGATCCTACGGAAATAAATAATACATAAAAAAAAGAATATACCACATAATTATATTTCATCTCACATTTTTTGACAGACTTAATTTTACTAATAAAAAAATTATTTATCTTCAATGCGAAGTTGAGAGTGTATTAATACCTTCTCAGCTATTTAGATATTATAGAAAAAATCATTTTTCTATAATGTGTTTATTTTTTATATGATAAAACTCTTTTTATTAATTAGAGGTGATCGAAAAAATCAAAATGCAAATTTGAATGAACATGAATAATTCGTTTAAAAAAGTATATATTTGTCATTTAAGAAAATTCCTTATAGACCAGTTTTAACCAATTTATTTTAATTGATGTTCTAAAAAGTATTGTATCAAGCCTTTTAATTTTTATAAATGTTTGCCAGGGAAGTAACGAAATATACAACTACTTTTTAATTTTCCCATAAAATTTATAGTATTGAATTATGGAATATCAATTTTATAATAAGATTAATTACTATATTTATCAGTATAGATTACTATCATTATTATTATTAGTACTTATTCATATATTAAATTGATAAACCAAAAAACTACTAATCAGGATATAATGAGGAATAATAAAACTGATATTGCTTTTTGAAAAATACACAATTTTTTTAAAATTATACACTTTGTACAGATTTGCATTAAAGAGTTTATCTCACGCCCCCATTGTACCACGATCCCAATGTGTAATCGTTTCTTATTTTTTATGTTATAAAATTATAACAGAACAAAAAAATATATTTATTTTATGAGTATTTATCAAAAATGCATGTATTAAAAGATTCAATACTTTGCGTCAATGCAAGTTTAACACTAAATTTTTCAGTTTCCACAAATACAAATCTATTTATTTATGTGACTATTTTTATCAAATTGATAAAATATAAAAAAATCAAGTAATATAAATAATTCATTTCTATGTAAAATGTAGAAGCTAAAATTTGTCTAGCCTTTTTTTTAAGAAAAAACATAATATGTCATTAACAACTTAAGTATATTATTTATACTTCAATATTTTGTATTTATATTATTATTATATAAGCTAGTTCAATATGTATATTGTCATTCAACAAATAAAGTTGACACTCTTATAACGTATAAGGAATGAAATAAAAAAAAATACTTAATAATTTAATATCAATGAATATCTGAAACTAAAATTTTTTTCCAAAATTGATATTCTAAGCATAATTATTGTTTTAAAAGAAATTGGGAAGCTAATATTAAAAGAATAATCCTGTACGCAACAATTGTATATCATTTTATAATTTTTCCGTAAAAATCACAACACCAATACTAATATAGTACTGATATTAGAGTACAAAACTAAATTTAATTACTATAATAAGTATTTATTTTTGTATTATAAATATAAATCATGAAACCTGTAATCATATTATAAATAATGAAATAGGAGTTCATGTTACTTATTCAATAAATCCTTTTAATAATTTAACACTATCTATAGACTTGTACTGAAGCGTTATATGATAGTGATCATGTCAAATATCATTTATACTTGTTTCTACTATGACTCGTCCCCGCTGTGCTGCGATCCTACTGAATGGGTTTTTTTAAATTGTTTTTTGATTAATTTTCAATTTATAGAGCACATACAGGGTAGAAAATGAGAGTAGTCTATTTCTGAAATAAACAATATACAGTTAATTCTCAACGTAAGAATTATATTTGTATAAAAACATATTTCACTATATAACTTATTTAAGTTAAAAAAAAAATTCTCTTTTTAAGTAGTAGCTATACTAGCTACTTGTAAAGCTTTTATACATTTTTATTTTATTATTTATTTAGAATATTCACATACATATCCATGTCTTCAACTTTATACCGACGATTTGACCGCGTTGCAGAATTCACTTTTGGACCGATATTATGAATCCGGTGTTATAATTATACTGTCCCAGGTTAGGCCTACTATATTATGTAAGTAGAATTTAATAAAATATTCAGCATTTGAACTGTAACTCCTCATGCGAGACAGGCCATCATTTTACAGTATATTTTGTATTATGTTTTGTCAGGTCGTTTGCCCTTAACTTCCATTAATTTGCTTTAAGGCATATTGTAGTGCACGTATAGCCTGCTTTAAGTAAACCCACGAGAAATCCATCTGATAAATCATTTAAAAAGATTCCATAGGTGTCGTTGCCTTTGGGACGAGTAGACGGCAATAAATTCGCGATACTTACATATCTACTCCATGGGTCTTGTCACGCGTATTCGTTTACTGGTCTCCTGTTACACAGTGTCCGTCTCACGTCTTCGGGGTACATTACACTAGTCCATTTGCTTTATTATTACTAGTTTTTTTTTACATCGAAAACGTATTCTAGTTATGTCCGATACATTGTCTCTCAAATTCGTCTCGGTCCATTGCGAATATTTGTTGTGTTAAATTTTTTACCATAGTCTAACTCGCTAGAGGCAACAACCACTTTTCTAAAGTATAAGCATCAAGGATATTGCTGTAATGGCGTAAAAGGTCGGTGTGACAGTTCTGTCAATATCGTTTCCGAGATACCGACTCAATTACAAGAATTTTGAAATGATTTATGATCTCACCCAGGAGTCGTGACCTATTCTCTCCTAGGCTCGCATTGCGTTATTTAATGTAGCTGTCCCTTGATGACCTAACTCATACAAATGCGTACGAGTATGCAGAAAATCACGGTTGCCGTGTATCGGAATGTCGATGACAACTACGATTAATTATAGCGTAACAAGGACAATAATGAAAATTTCTTAACGCCGACGCATAATAAAAACATGCATAATATTTTAATTCTCGCATCGCCTGCCGATGAAAGTTATAGAAGTACACCCTTCTTATATAATCATAAACTGTTATTTGGAAAAAGTCGCGCTATTGAGGCACGACTAATATGAGTTTAAAATTTTTTTTTTTTATCTAAATTTGAGTTTTGACCAAGAAAAAGAGAAATGAATAATCGATTTCTGTACACCAGTACGACCTCGCGTAATAGAATTTTAATTGAAAGCATTTTAACTTTGCCAACCAATCCAAAAAATAAATACTTATCGTTGATATTTTTGCAAAACCAATGATTACATTACATATCGATCATTGACAGAAAATGGTAATGTTGCAATAAATTAAAAACAATGAAAACAAAATCCGTAAGAAAATATTAAATGCGATTACCGATATTGGATAGTATTTATCATTATCTTCTACTGCTGTGCGCACATAAATGTACATTAGATTCTGATGGATCGTTGCCGCTGTCCCACAAATCACCGTCACCACATGTACGCTAGCGATTGAGACGTTACGCACAGTCGTCACTCGAGTAGTCGCCCAACGTTTTTTTTTTGTTTCTATCGGACGATAGCCGGAGGAGTAGAAACAATGGCCAAGTGTACGACTTCATTATTTAGAGAACTCGACTGTGTCCCCGCGGCCGTGTATGGGTATGATGTCGTCCGTTCGCCGTTTGCCCGTAATGGACGTCGGCAAATCTTCATAAGCACTGCGTTTTCTCTCTTTGCGTTTCCAGTGTTTGTCGCCATCAAGATGAAACCCTAATTATCTCGGGTTTCCCAACGACAACCTCGACGGCATTATAATAGGGTTAATACATACATTGCTCGTAAGATGCTAAATAAGACGCGTTTGAAACATATTTATTCTTAGGACTACTATCATGACGTTTAAGCGCACAGATATTTTCTTGTCGCTATCAGGAATCGTTATCGTACTCGATCGTGTACATGTATAGCATATACAAAGAAAATTAGATTAAGAAAACTCCGGCGGAGCGCAAGTATCACTTTGCCCATTTTACAACAAATTGTGCTATAATTTTCCAATGCCCAATCGGTTGGGCATAGTCGGTAGGATTCCGTTTATTTCGCCTAGTAGATTTTTAATAACTATTATGAAGAATTCCATTGCATAGAAATTATTATTCGGATTATAATTTTTTATCAATAACACTCGTAATTTTTTGGGTAAATCTTCCTATCCTCGGGGAACGTTGAAAATTTTTTCATATTATAGAAATGATAAGTCCAAATAGATAAAATTCTGTGACCGTTAAAAGTATCGAGTAACAAAATAATTAACATAGTAGACGCTACAAAAAAATAGATTAAACAAAAATAACGCAACTCTGTAATATTTGTACTTTTCCGGATTGCATCATAACTAAAAATTAAGACACACATTGAAAAATAATTACAAATATAGCGTTTAATATTTTATGAAAATCTAAAAGTATGTACCATCCTAATCTCCTTATTTTTAATCAATTTTTTTAAATTTTCGTTTACTGCGCAATGGTTTGACAGAAAAATGACTTTTAAAAATGTTGAAATTCGTAACTTCAATAGTATTCACGTCACAACCACTCGTCAAATTAACGAAAAAATAAAATCATTGACTTATTACATAATGAACGTGTTAATTATAACACAACAATTCGTTACTATGGAGATAACCAAATAATTACAGTGCGCACAAACATATGATACGTATCAATAATAGGTTCTTATCATATGAAATAATATATAATGGAAGAAAACCATAATATAACAGGTCCATGGTACACCGGCCTCCCTTATTTATATCATCTATCAATACAAAACTATTAGAACATGTTTAATTTTCAACTTTTACTGCTATATCTATATTTTCTACACTCTTGTCTGCTAATTTTCCATTATTAATATCATCATTGCCTAATAGACTTTCATTTATTATTTTATCAATGGGCTAATGCCCAATACAAGTAGAAGAGAAGTAATTGTGAGTAATAATACGATATATAATAATACAATATAGAAACAACACGTTATACGTTAACAATCGTTCAAATAATATGTATGCGTGTTAATATGTAAATAGTGTTCCACCAGATTTTTACATAGTAAATTTTGAACTACATTAAAAACATATTTTTTATAATATATCCCTAAAAAAATAAAAATTCAAATTTTTATTTATACAAAATTACAAATAGCCATTTTTAGCCTTTTTCTTACAAAATAACATGACGGCCTTATAATTGTAGAATTAATAGTTATTAAGTTACTAGCTTTCTGATATATTGACTGGGTATATAGGGCGGGCAGAGTGCACATACACCAGTAAGAGCTGTACCCATCCTAGATGCTTCAACTGGGAATACGTATTTACTCTTGGTTTTAGGATACGTCAGAAAAGAGCTATCCAAGACATTCCATTGGCGACATTGCACTCTGTGCTTTCGACAGCTTGGTCTCAAACGCTTCTCCGCATCCAGTATTTTAAAAGAGACCCAAATTATGGCCCCAATATTAAATTATTTTATGTGTTGATGCAAATACGTATTCATTTAATAGAACATATAAATATGTTCAAATCTTTTCTATAAGTGTCTATTGTAAAAAATAAAAACGTCATCACCAGCAATAAAAGGCGACTAACAAGTGTTTCACTTGTAAAGTAAACCTAATTCACAATATTTAAATTGAAAATTGGGCATAGGTTTTTTTTACGAGTGTATTTTCAAATGAGTACAATTGAAACTAAATAAATATAAATTAAATTAATAAGTAAAAAATGATAAAGACCAATGATAATAAATCAGATCAATATAGAAATCGAATAATAATTATACCAATATTGTTAATTAAAACAAAATGAAATATTTTTAAATCAATATCAAAATCATAAAGTTATTATTTTTTATTGATCATACATTTTTGACAGTAAAGGCAATTAGTTACAATGTTACATTATTTACAGTATCTTTATTTTGATATTAAAATTTGAATATAATTTTCTTAATTGGGTTTAGCTTCGAGTTTCGTTGATTCATACCTTGTGCCATTTTTTAATTATATTATTTTTTATAAATGTTATTATGTCGTTGAATGGTATAAGTCTAAGCAAAGGTATATTTGGATCGGTAGCTGCAATTTTAGCGTGTTTATCGACGTCCGTTGCCTTTTTATACCTAAATAGCCGAGTATTCATAGAATTGTGACGAGTTTAGTGTCGGCTTCTTTAAGTTTATTGTTAATGTGAGTTGAGATGTCACTTTGGTGGTAGTTAATTTCTATATTGTTGATGGAGCTTAAAGAGTTGCTTAGAATGATTTAGTGGGAGTGTTCTTCATTGATTATTAGCTGGATTTTACTAGAATCATAAAGAAAATCATTTACAATTTATAAAGAGAATAATCAAGCATAACAAAAGGTGTTAAAGAACAAAAGTATAAAGGCTCAGTTAAAAAGTTTTTCAAGGTAGTACAAATAATTTTGAGCCGTAAGAACTTTATTTATAGTAACTAGTCTTACAACAATATTTCAAGTAATTTCGTATGACGACACGCTTAGTATATTTATGAATAGATTTATACATATATTTATGCCACAATTCTAAAAGCAAGACTTTTTAATCTCTCTTTGTAATTTTTTTGTAGATTACTGTGAGTTATTTAACCTTGAATAAAATTTTGGTTGGTGAATAATACAAATATCTGACAATACAATTAAAAAAATGTTTTATTCTATAAGTAATAAACATTCACCGAGTTAAACTTAAGTGTGTTGTAATTGTGAATCCGAGAGGAAAATATCAAGGGCAAAATATCGTTGTTATTATTTTGCAGTGCTAAAATTGACACACCTCTTGAAAACTACGTATTCGGAATACAGCTTCTGTTTAAACTTATTAAACACTATCATCCATCTCGGACTTCTAAATTTGACCTTAAATGAATCGAATTATTCACGACTACGATAGTTCTAGGCTATATAGCGTACCACACGCACTACAAAGGCGTTAATATAATGTTGTTATTTCAGATTGAAATATATGTTGTGTGGTTGTATACAACTGCAATTAGCCGATCATTAATCAAACATCTATACAGACTTATGAATGTCTATAAATGCATCTCGCGTATTCATTATAAAAAAATAAATAAGCCACGGTAGCATCAACTACTTTTGATTGTCTTGATAATTATAACCATTATAACTAACGGTAAGCCTTTTGCTATAAAATATCATTAGTCAATGATGCTCTTTCACTGATTAACGATGTTTAATTGTTCCATAATAAACTATAATTTGTTAAATGTACTAGATAACGTTGTTATAAGTAGGTAATTCGTGTGCATGTAGGATGCAGTCGAATTAATCAAATTTTCAAAATATCCATCGGTTACTTTGAATAAAATTCCCCGTACCACCATAACTTTATAGATAGTTTGACAATTTTTGCAACCATAAATTAATATAGTCAAGTCAATGTAATTGTTTTATAAATTACAGACAATTTCATATATTTTATGTCTAACGGACTTTGAATGAATGTGCGATTATGTTTTTGAACAACTAAAATGTTTTTCACGTAGTTTGAACTCAAAAAGATGATGATAGAACTCAGCTTTTTTAGAACGATCATCACGGACAACTAGTGATATTGTTTAGACAGATTACGCAACTCGTAATTTCAGTTTGGTTTGTTATAAATGCGGATTCCAATGGCGGCGCGTTTCGAAACGGTTCGTGGCCGTTATCGATTTATCATCGACTCGCGTGTCTTAAATTAAATTGAAAACGTGTGCTCAGGTTGGCGCGAGCGACCCGTGATCTGACCTGATTGTAATATCACACTGGTCAGATGTTCATTTTTTGCAGAACCCCATAAAACACATAAACTATCGCGGGTGTTGCTGCGCGGTNGCTATTTCCCCCATTTGCGGGGAACGAGGGGAAATTTTTTAATTTTTAAGGGTAATGTCTTCAACTAGTTACGATTTGTGATCTTTTGACGTATTGTTGAAAGAAATCGGTCCAG
>NW_026099572.1:25005164-25038992 GCF_025091365.1 Daktulosphaira vitifoliae | reverse complement strand
AAAAAAAGTGAGGAAAACAAAAAAAAAAAAAAAAAAAATAAACACATCATGGTAAAATTAATACCTTCTCAGCTTCGCATCGAAGCTAAAACAATAAGAAAATATTTTACCTATATATAAAATTTTAATACATAAAAATAATTTATAGAAAAATTCAAGTCAATCATTCTATAAAACTGTGAACCATTATTTATTTTTTTTTTAATATTCTTTCAAGAATTTAAGGATCTTTTCACATTGCTATTTTATTTTTATACAAATTAACAACCAATTAAGTAATTGACACTATGATATCGTTATATTTTATTCTCATAATTTTTCAAATTTAGGTTTTACTCATAGCGGACGACGCAAAATTATTTTTATCCGTGAACTCAGAATTTCAACTAATTGTTTTCTAACTGATATATGTAAATAGAATGGAATTATTTTTAGTATAAATAAATATTCTGTTGTGTCTTTTACCTTGAAAAAAGTTTACTACATAATTATAAAAAGAATACCAGTCTTCCATCTAGATTAGAGTCAACAAATAATTTAGGTGTTATTTTTTATACCAAACTCACTTTTATACTAGAAAAAAAAATGTACAAAATATTAAAATTAAAACTAGACTTATATAATTTACTTTTTCTTCAAAAATGCTCTATAAATTTTATTAAGCTGATTTCTTTAAATCTGTTTATTTTTCTGTGTATAGAAAATTAAACGGCATGAACTAACTATAGTAGACCCTAACTAGATAACAACGTTATCCTGGAATTTTATTTTATTTTTTTTTATTAATTTGTTGAAAAAAATGAGGAACATTAATGATATAGCTTTTTTGTATTACCTTCTAATAGTAATATGACTATTTAATAATACTTGACCGTCGAAAATTTTCTCTTAAAAAAGTTTGAGATTTAAAGTTTAAATCCCTTTAATATGCACACAAATTACAGATTTATTTTATTGAATAAAAATTTTATTTTTAAAAATTAATATAATACATATTTGGTTTACTCAAGTTTTAATAATTTATTAATTTTACATAAATTATGATATTATTATTATTAAATTCAAAGTTCACCTATTCTCTCAGGATAAATTAGAGCTCATCATGTTTTTCTATAGTTAATATATTTACTAAGATGTTTAAAATTCTCTCTAGGAAAATCAAAGTTTTTTCATTAGTTTTTATATGAATAAACCGCCTCTAATTGTCCCACCCTAAATGAGTACGTGACATTAGACGTACTCGTGTTAGTCTCTAAGAGGTAAATTATTCGTGCACTAAGTTAGTCTGAAACCTGTCCGAAGATGCGAACACTATCTCCTAGTGTCTTCTTAGTCAATCCTCAGATAGTCGATCAAGGGACTCTTTAAACGTGAAGTGTACTCTGAAGATATTGTGAATTATCGCAAGGCAGCTGACGCGCACCCGCTTGTCGTTTAGACGATGCTCGATGACAGCGCACTTCTCTGGAGGGCAGTTAGAGTACATTGGAAGTACGAGATACGAGTTGCACGCGTACAAGTCTTTTCTCCTCTTTAACAGGACGGGAGAGGTGCGGGTGGTCGGCAAAGCACGTTGTATCGGTGTAAAAGCTAAGGAGAAATGTTTATAGCCGGCACTGCCCGAACATGTAAAATGGCCCGAGATTGTACGCGTGTGCATAATATTGTAGGCATTATAGTACGGGAGACTGGCGTGCATCAATTACCACCGCAATATAAATCCGCGGTATCTCGTTGACACGTCCGACCACCATTTACGTACGCACGCCGATTTATGTATCAACTCAAGTCGGTATTATTATTATTATTATTACAATTTGCATTCCTATATTATTATGTGCGGTACGAAACAGTCGCGGTGGTCATCGGAAAGTCCTCGACGCGAATAAGCTGTGTCCATATGAGATACACAGTAATAATACATAACCTAGAGAGAACCGTACTTATGCCACGATGCAATCTGCTTTTACACCGAGTTGTTTACATATTATTATACCTACGTCAATGCCAGATGTACCCTGACGTCGAACAAGATTAAAAGAGATTGAGGAACACACGAATGCCGTTTTAAAATTATAAATATTAACATGTACAACTATAAATTGTACCATAGTTATTGCCCACCGGAATAATGAATAGGCGAGAACTCCCAACGAAAAGCATTAACATCCATTTTATGCGCCAATAAACGTGGTAATGAAACAAGAACCCTGATTAACACGTGATACTGTAATCTAATTGTAATTACATTTACAACATCGTGATTTATACTTGATAACTTATACTTAGAAATCGACCTTTAATAAATGTATAACTGTTATTTATTTATAGGTCGATATCTCAGTAAAAAATTCAAAAATGGGGAAAAAACCCAATGTTTTCCGTTTTATTTTCTAATAAGATATTACTATTTGTTTGTCGATCATATATTATTTTTATGATATTTACTTGTGTTGTTCGATGGTTTTATTTTTTGTGGCTGTCATTTATTTTCAGCTCTCACTTGACCTATTTTGTTCAACGATACGTCAAATTATTATAATTCGTATCTAGTTGAAGATATTACCCTCAAAAATTGAAAAAAAAAATCTGATTTATCAATTAAACAGTTACTTAGCTCGTTTTCTCCATAAAGATAATTAAAATCTCTCATTACTAATATTTTAAAAGTATTTACTATTGAATTTGGTTTAATATGATGTATTTTAATATAATTATTTAAACTACAAAATTAATTAATTTTACTTTGTAGATTATTATTTTTTTAACTCTATTGTGTGTGTTACTACCAGTTATTAATATTTTACATTTTTTGATAACATTTTGCTATATAAATAATTTCTAAAAAAAATGATTTTTAATTTCACTTGAATTAAACAATGGATTTTTACAATTATAATCAAATTTTATAATATGATCAAATGAGTATATATTTTTAACAACTTGCTTTGAAAGTGCTCCGGAAATACTAAAAATTATATATATATTAAACTAAAGCTTATATAATATACTTTATAATGGAAAAAAGCAATTCAAACTTTATTTTGTCTTCATGGTAAAAATGGCTTCTGTATGCTATTTTTATGTTGAAATTTTCGATTTTGTATGTTATTTTATTTTAAAATAACTTACAAAGCTTTTGAGTTAAAAAAAAAAAAATTTACATCTTTTGATTTTTATCCCATTTAGATTTAATAACTTTAATAAATATCTAGAACCCCATCACTGTACTCCCCTCTCGTGTGAAAAAATTTCTTATTCACATTAAAGTTTTTTACTATGTGATTTTTTTTTATGGCTCTCATTTATTTTCTCAGTTCTCACTTTTTTTAACGATAAAAATTGAAAAAATGTCCACTTTAACAATTAAAAAGTTACTTAGCCCATATAGACAATTAATATCATTCATTTTTAATGTTTTTAAAGTATTTATTAACGAATTAGATTTGATATGATAATAGGTTTTAACAATAAAATTAAACAGTTTTTCTTTGTAATATATTAATTT
Source organism: Daktulosphaira vitifoliae (assembly GCF_025091365.1). Classification (NCBI taxonomy): domain Eukaryota; kingdom Metazoa; phylum Arthropoda; class Insecta; order Hemiptera; family Phylloxeridae; genus Daktulosphaira; species Daktulosphaira vitifoliae. The sequence continues at coordinate 25,035,484 of NW_026099572.1, read as the reverse complement.
TTTACTTTATTTATGTGTTACTAACAGCCTATAATATTCCAAATTTTTTGGTAACATGTTGCTATATAAACCATTAATCTAAAAAAAATGATTTTTATTTTCACCTGAAATTAACAAAAAATGTTTACAATTATAATTATTTTTGATAATATAATCGCTTATTAAATTACAGTCCTTATAACTTTAACTATTTCAATTGGTATATACAAATAATTTATTTACAATTGTTGTTTAAAGTGAGTGTTAAGTGTATTTTTGTGTTCAATTATGTGTCGTAGTAATCTTCGTTGGTTTGTTATATGCAATTATAAGTAGTTAAATAATTACGTCATTTTGTATATTAAGTCGTATTATCATTTTATATTTTTTTTTTTGTTAATATTGCTATCAACATATGCTACCAGCTATTTTTACAGTGACTTTAACTCCCGTTTAAAACATTACCTAATTTCTTCATCCACTTGTTGGATATTAACCTCTAATAGCTTACTTTGAAGAATTTAACCCCGAGTACTTTTTCTAATATGTGTTCTCCTAGTGCAACAAATGCAATTTCAAGAAAAGTTGATGTCCATTCTGGTGTTAGTACGAAATGTTCAAGTACTACTTCTAATGAATATTTAATGCAAATTATTTTGTCCTTCAAAGCTGAAGAAGTCCTCGCCTCCAATAAAGCACTTTCTGACTCGCAATCTTTGCAGTTAAATACACTTAAAACAGAAATATTAAGTTTCTGAGCAATTGAGCGAATTCATAGCAGAGAATATATAATATATAATAAGAGAATATAATACTCAAAAGAGATATTGGTTTACTTCAGGAGAAAATTTTTTTTAAAGAGAAAAAGTCTTGAAGAGAACAACTCTGCTAAACCATCCACAATTACTAGCCAGGTTTTACAAGAACTATTTGAACGAGATCGTTGTTCTTCCAATGTGATTGCTTATGGTGTGTTATAGTCTATCTCTTTAACTATTTCTGAGAGAGTTTTACATGATGAATCCATGATTAAAAATATCTTTTTGCCGGTTATAAATTACCTTCCAACGAATCTCAAATTGAATCGGATTGAGAAATCACGTTCAGGCATTACCCGCCCACTTAAGCTAACTTATACTAACAAAGAAGAAGCACAATCTTTACTGTACCATTACAACGAGCTTAAGCGATCAGGTACTCAATTCCAAAATGGTTTTATTCTTGTCAGGGATAAAACCAAATTTGAACGACAACTATTACGTCCTTGTCACAATGATCTGTCGACTCGTACAGCTCACGGTGAATCAAATCTACGTATATATTATGAAAGTGGTGTTCCATTTGTGGTCAAATCAATTCCAAAAAACCGGGTCCGTGAAAACAATACCAGTCGACAAAAAGTGATTCAGCAAATTTCTCAACTTGCATAGTTCATGTATATTTTTATGATAAATGTTCTTTTTGTATAAATACCAAGTCCACTCTTAGTACTTTTATATTAGATTTCAACAATTTAAAAATTAATAAGTCTTGTCCTTGTGATTTACTTACAATTAACTATACTACGCCGAATGATAATATGTCTATTAATGAAAATTATAACTTAACTCATAATGTTCCGTTTGGTTTTTATCAAAACTGTCGTGGTCTTAGGACTGAATTGTTTACTCTTAAGTGTAATCTTGCCAGCTTTAATTATGTAATTCTTGTTTTAACAGAAACCTGGCTTAATTCTAATATATTTGATTCTGAATTATGTTTGGATAATTATAATGTTTACCGATGTGATAGGAGTATTTTAATGAGTAATTGTACTAGAAGTGATGGTGTCCTTATTGCTGTATAAAAAGAATTTCATTTACAAATTGTTTCTATCTCTAATTTAAGTATTGAACAAATTTATGTTAGTTTTAGTTGTAATAATGATAATTTTGTAGTTGGTGGTGTATATTTTTATCTTAACTCTCCTAGTCAATCCTACGATACTTATTCAAGCACAGTTGAAAATCTAGTTTGTTGTTATAGCACCCATAGTTTTATTTTTTGTGGTGACTTTAACTTACCTAATATTAATGGGTGTAATGATAATTTAGGTATTTTATATTCAATGGCTACTGAAAATAGAACTCATCCTATCCCTGAGACTTTTGCTTTCTTAAACTTATTTCAAGGTAATAATGTTTTCAACGTGTACAATTCAATGTTACATCTAATATTTACAAATAAGAATCTCTTTAAAGTTAATATGGTGTATGATCCAATAGTTCCTGAAGATCGATATCATCCTGCATTAGTTATTGATTACCCAACAATTAAAAAGATCCCGTTCGTTCATGCCATTGAATCATATTTTAATTTTTCGAAAGCAGATTTTACACGTTTATTATACTGAAATTTGGGCATATCCCGTATTGAGAATAAATAAATAAATAATCAATTTTTATAATTTTTATAATTAAAGCTAAAGTAAATCATTAAAATTAAAATATTTCAATTTTAGAATATTTTTAAACACCAAAAGTTATTCAAAAATGCAAAAAAAAATTGAGCTTTACTGATAAATATACAAAAATAGTAACTGTTTATTTAATGATGTCAATTTCAAACGTGTAAGTTAAACTAAAAGTCATAGTAATAACTTTTATATTTCAATACTCGATTTTAACTAAATATTAATAATATCAAAAGTTAGTGCTGATGGAACAAATCTAATTCGAAGTGATCGAAAAAATCAAAATGCAAATTGGAAATCAGCACGAAAAATGGGATTATAAATGTATATTTTTAACTCTGATAAAAATTCATTGTTGGTCCTAAATGGTCTCATTTATTCATTTTAAAAAACAAATGAAAAGTTTTGTATTAACCTTCAATTTGTATACGATTTGCTATAAAAGTAACAACTACTTTATAATTTTTTATAATTTCTCTTTAAAAATTACAATCCTAAATTATTAAATATCATTTTCATACTACGTTGAATTGCTATAATAGATATTTATTCATATATTATTCTTTTAAATTATAGAAATACTAATTAGCAATAATGAAGAAAATAGGAATTAATTATGCTTTTGTTGCTTCCCTTAATTTCTTAAAATTAAGAACTATCTACAGATTTGCATCGGACCATTTCTTATGATAGTGATTTTAATTACTGTCAGATATCATCTATACTCTTATTAACTGTGCCTTAACAACACTATGCTATAGTTTTAATTAATGTTTAAATACTCATATTCTAATTAGTATTAATCTCAAACTATAGGCGATAGAAAAAATAACATTTGAAATCAACGCAATAACCTAATTTAACAAAGTATATTTTAGTCTGTGCTTAGTAATAAATGTTTTATTTTAGTCATATGATTTCACTGTGTAATTCAGTACAAAAATGAATTTTCGCTAGTATTATTTGTGAAGATATTTAATAAAACATTTTTTTTAAGTCACTATTTTTAATAGTAGTGTAATTTTGAAATGTTAAATAAAATTTGATCGATTATAGACTTTTAGTGGACCACACAAATAGAGTTAAAAAATTAATGAATAAAAATGTAAAATAATTCAACTTTGTAGTTAAACGTGAGAAATTTTGTTAAGCGACTTATTATCATTTGAAAATTTTTTTCGATTTTTGAGAGTGAGAGCTTAGAAAATAAATGACCAACAAAAAAAATCGTAGTAAAATTAGTATCTTCAGGACACCACATACTATTTGACAAAAATTTTACGCCAACCCCAAGTAGTTAGAATTAAGGCGAAGAAGAAGAATAAAATTAGTGTCCTCTCTTCTTCACATAGAATCAAAAAAATACATCCTAACAAAAATCCACTTTACTATTAAAATCAAAAAGGTTGTTTCTTAGTTTAAAGTAATTTAAGAACTCGTGTCATTGTTGGACGAAAAAAAATTACAACAGTTTTATCCTACTTCCATCGTAAACTTAATGATCGTTGACATTGAATTTTACACAACATTTTTTTTTTGTATATCGAGTAAAAATAAATTTATTGACTTATGAGTTAATGAACTTTCGAGGTCCTCCTCGAAATCCGACCTTATTAAGTGGTTCCCAGTCAGGAAAATTTTTTTTTTTTATATGATTGAACAACAAGACATATAATGAATTATTAAATAATTATTTAATAATTACATGATCGAGCAATAATTAACCAACATTAATCATTAAACATATTGTAATTTGAAAAATGTTAGGGTTTGCAAAAATATACTTTTGCTTCCCGTACTTACATCTCTAATAGATATTATAGGATATGTTTTTTTAATCATCCATATTGTTATCAGGAACTATAGTATACTTGTTCTCAATATTTAAATTGTAATTAGTTCACTTGAGTTTGACATAAATAGAAAAATTTGGATCAAACATCGACTATTGACTATTTCAAAAAAAACAATATGATACTTTTATTTTTCTTAAATTTTATCAGCATCTAATAATTATTAGCTTCTAATATAAACTTTTATTAATGTATTCTAATACGTCAATACAAATTTAAATATACCTTCTTTTTTTTTTAAATTCCACATTATACTAACATATTGTAGTCTACAACTTCATAATACTAAGTTTTATTAATATAGTTGATAGTGTTAAGATTGAAATTTGTTTATATTATTATGATGACTTCATTACCAAATGTCAACCGTATACTTGTTACATTTTACTATTAACCATTTTTAATTTTTTACTAACTTTAATTATTAAATGTTTATTATATTTTGTCATGTTACTATTTACCTAAAATATTTATCGTCACAGATGTACTTATACCAAAATCTGTAATGTATAAAGACAATTCCAAGTAATAACAAATAATAAGGACTATTTATTAGCCTTTTTCTTACTTTAAATTTTGATGGGTCAATAAAAATGTTTGGACAAGTATTTATTGAGTTACAAGAATTTTAATATATTGTATGGGTATTTAGCACAGATAGATCAACCGGTACTTGTGTACATGTACACTCCGCCCGTATTTCATATCTATTCTATGTATTGAAAGGCCTATTTAATAAATACTTATTCAAATATTATCATCAACCAACCAAAAGTTTTTATAAGAAAAGGGCTAAAAAATTAATATTTTAAAATATTGAAAAATAAGATAATTTTTTTTATTGTTAGTGATAAATAAAAAAAAATGTAATTTGAACAGTTTATGATGACTAAAATTATTTAAAAAAATGTCTACAAAAATATAATTTGATAAAATAAGAAAATGTTGTATTTCTCAATTATTCCTGAACATTTAATTTTTCAAATGTTTACAACACGATAATACTACAATTAATTGTAGTATAATAAAAATGTCAATGACTAACTATTTATTTGCAGAATAAATTAAGTTGAAAGCATAAAAAATTGATTTCATATTTTTATTGGAATTTAAAATAATAAAAATTGTTGGATATACATTCAAATTGTAATAATTTAAACTAGAAATCAAGTTAGAATTAAAATTTTATAATTAAAGTTAGTTAAAGCAAACTGATTTCTCAAAAAAAAAAAAAAAAAATTGTTTAGCAAAAGTAAACATATAATTCCAGTTAAAATAGAACTTAACAGAAATTGCGTTCATTTTTTTAATTAGTTTTTTTATTAAGAGGGTCTTTAAAAACATTTTAATCATACAACTTCAATGGTATTTTTTTGAGGGTTAAATACAAAGATATTTTATAGTTTTAACACATTATAATTAAATTGTACTGTTTGGGTGATCCTAAACACTTGTGTATTCTGGACAATCAAATATATAGGTATAAATTTCACAACATTCATTAAAATTAAGTATACTTAAATTATATGCCCATCAGTTACGAAGTATACTCCTAATGCGCAGTAATGAATAAACAAGATTTTTTATCAGTGGCCTCAAGCTTCTAAAGAAGAAAATTACCTTCACTGTGATATTAAGAAAAAATATGATTAAATAATACGTATAATTTTTTGATAATTTGATCATTACATTTCATTGATTATACAGTGTAATATATCATAACATTCCAAACGTTCAATATTAAATCTTTAGTACATATTGTAATTATAAACGCAAATTCATGAGGTGAAAACAAATTCACTTCATCTTATCATTTTAAAGATTTTAAAAGTAAAATTCAATAGTAATATATTTAAAAATTTATATTTTAGTATTATAAGATTTTTTACAAATGCCTAAGCAAATAACACGCATATATTATTTTGTTGAAAATAATTTATTTTTACACGTGTTCTTAATATATTTAAGATAATATAAAAAAAATACTAGTGATTCTACTAATGTGTATACTAATAAAATACAAAATTAATTTATTTTCAATGTCTATAGCCATGCAAACTATTAATGGTAAATTGCGTTTTATAGAAATATTGTTTGCGTTAAATCAAACTTGTTAAACATTTTATTAGACTCTTCTTCATATAATAGTAAAAAAATAAATATAGGTTCCTGTTTAACTTTTGAAAGTTACATTAAGTAATATGTTTATTAGAATAATACGAAATGCATTCCATTTGCGCGAGTGACATTTCCTATAATACTGTAAGCACAGTATTTAATAATTTAGTTAACGAGTTTGTTGAATTACCCGACCCATTGCCGATGTTCGTGTCTTTACATTATAAACTCTTTTATTATAAATAATCGTATACGTCTTATTATAAAAATAATTTATTTCATTCAACATTGCTGACGATGCAAATAATAATTTCCTATATTTTGATATTGAATTCAGTTTCAGATAAAAATAAAAGTGAATATTAGTCATTCTAGACATAATAACTGAAGTGAATCATCAAGTACACGAGAAGTTATAATCTCGTAATTTAAATACGTTAAGTGTGCGAGACAGATTCATTGTTAAACTTATTAATATCTAGTATTTTCATCCATATCGTGTATTCGAATGGTTTATCAATAGTAATGAAAGAACTATATTAATAATTAAACAAGATCTGTTACAAGATCATATACTTCAAGGCTAGTTAGATTTTATTTCATATTTATCATCTATAAATCGTAATTTCCTTATTTGGATTACATAATTTAACATCTGTAAAAGTGATACTTAATGAACCAATCAATTTAATGAAAATGTCTGTTACGGTGGTTATTTTACCACCATTCTTGCTAATTACACGATTAGTTTTTTTATGTTATTCATAAAAATATTTCAAAAGCATTTGAATCTTTAAAAAAAAACATGCTAAAATAGTAATTGTTTTTATAAATATTTTGAATCTTATGCGATAATTTTGCAGTAGTATAACTATGTCTAACGTCATTTTTATTTAAAAGTGCTCAGCTTTGTGGCGAAAAAACTAATATGATGTAATAATCTATACTATGATTAATTTATTGGTTGTATTTGATGTTTTTAAAATTTTGTCATGAAAACGGACGACATTTTAAAAATAACAATTCACAGAAATTTTAATTTTTACAAATCTTTTTAAGGTTTTCAAAAAAAAAAAAACATAATTATGTATATGTAATAGCAAAATCACGTACCTTGGATGCTATTAACGGTATGCGTGACCGTGTATAATGAAGTAATTATCTTTTTGAAAATTAAGATTGTTTCATACTAGTGTGTGTCCGTGGGATGAGACAAAACTCAAGACGGATCACGAATAATGAAGATGCAAGCACTGTTAATAATCATTATGTTAAATATTTAAATACAAATTGTAAGTTTTTGTTGCTACCGTCACCACCGTATACTCATTATTCTATTGTGTCTAAAATACAAAATATTTTTTTTATATTGTAGTTTATCTATGTAAGTAGAAGCTTTGTTCAATTTATAACTGTGCACATTTTTAAGTAAAATAGTCAAAATTTTAACAAGTTCAAAATCAAACCAAAATAAATAAATAATGTCGATCACCTAATGATTTAGCTGCAACTTTTGAATTCATTTAATAACAAATTATTTTACACTTTTTAAAATGATTTTTATTTTTAACATTGCTAAAAATGTATAACTTGTTATTGTTAATGCTGTTTCATAACATTATTTATTTCAATTCATATAACTTGCATTGTAATTTACAACTACATTACATATTTGTTCAAAATAACATAAATCGAAAAAATGTATAGCTGTTCTTATTGTTATTGCACAGTTCTTCGGTAAATAAGTTGTATCTAGTGAAACTATGGTGAGTTTGATTACTGTCTAGGAGTTTGTCTGTTATGGTTGTATACTTTAGACGTTTAAGGAGATAAATGCACATAATTCTTTCTAAGCAACCATTTCAATCACACTGTTGACGTTTACGGCTTCAACTCATATAGACTTAGAAATCGTTTTTTTTTAAATTCTTTTTATCAATCTTCAAAACAATATCATGCGTACCACAAAGGGTTTTTCTTGATAGATGTGTCGATATTATTTAAAAATTCTTGATAATTTCTTACATTGAAATTATACATTCAAAAATTCTTACATTGAACATTTAACTATTATATTTCATATCAATGAATTTTGCGTGATTTATTTATGTCGCCGTCAAATGATTTGATCTCTATAAGTTTTTCTTAGAAACAGTTTGTGGGTAACTTATGCATAGTAGATTTAAAGTGTAATTCAACAACAATCAACCATATTGATATAAAAGTGCCATGGGCATTATTTTGCATTTATTATATCCAAAGTGAGAGAACCGTACTAGTTAAATCATCAATAAGTGTATTCATATTAAAAAAGAATAAATATTAAATTAATAAAAAGCCACCATATAATGTCGTGACCGTTTGATTTTCTTTTCTAGTGTGTTTAAAACAACAATGGATCTACTATCTCTTGTACTATTATGGGTTGATAATGGATTGCACAAACGTATACTCACACAGTTCATACATTATAAATTGGAATCAATTATATATTTTATCGGGAATAACCAAGGATTCTGTGAGGGAGAGAGAGAGGTAACTCCTGAGTCTTTATCTAAATGCTCAATTCGATTTAAGTCTTCTGGTCTACCCAGAAGAGCGTATGAAAGTAGAATAATATAATACACGCATAAGTACATACCTTGACCTTATCGGGTGTATAATATAACAATAATAATTGTCGGTACCATTTCCGAACCAGTCATTAGCGTAATTCAGGGCTACTGTACATGAGAAACCAATTAGCTAATGTAAAAGATAACGCCTATTGAAATCATACAATATTATAATTGCTCACATTATAACGCTTTTTGTTTATTTATCTATTTTTTATAATATATTTTGTACAGTTAAACACTTTGTGGTGCACTATAAATTAACACCGTTCGATACGATTGTAAAATATACGAAACCAAATGAGACCAATGGGGATGACTCAGATTAACCACTATTGAAAACCTTTGCATATCTATAGATTAAACTGTTTAGATTCAAAATGACGTTACAACTCGTACTATCAGTCACGACGTTCCTACTGTTTTGCGGATCCATTGAATCAGATACCTCCGGGCACGTAAACAACTGCGTTCGGCGACCCTTTGATAATTGGCCAAAACACATAAACTCAACAACTATCGATTGACAACGCCAAGATACCAGGTTGATGGTTATCCGTAGGCACTCATAGAAGAATCATCGATTAATTTCTCGATCTAACGCTTAGCTTTCTCGGCATGTCCAATCGAAGTTTCGTTGTCACGCGATCTGTGCGCCTTGCCGTCATAAAGATCTGGGCAGCAATGGAACTGTAATGCTATGCGTAAGACACACATCTCAATTGACCGTATGCAACCCATTACTAATCCGAGGTCGTTATACTTGTCGGTGTTCAATAGTTGGAACATGTCATATCGAGGTTCGGGAAGTAAATTGAAACTGCTTTGATACACGTTTCTGAAGAGGTATAACAATGAAATTCATGCAAAATGTTGCTATTTTCTCTTATGTTGTTCATGAAAAAAAAAAAGAAAATTCGCATAAGTAAAACAGTAAAAGGCGTTACTACTATTGATAATGATACCCTTTTAAATCCGTATTTAGTAAATTTCATAATTGTCTCATATTTGCCGATTATCTTGCGTCAGAATCGTTATTACTCAAGTATTATCGCATTAAACCAAAGTAAATTATGTTAGTCACGAAAATTTTACTCGCCTTGACATAGGCCAGCAGCCACCAACACGATTATCATAGCGTAATGACGTATGGACAATATTTCGATTACAATACAAGTACCTCCCGATAATGATAATATTATTATTACACATATAAAACTACATTATATAAATAATGAAAAAAGAAACGATCGCCTAGGGAGGCGGTGACGGTAGTGACCTGATCTCCCGGGTTAAGTAGTGTATATAGTGGCAATAACTGGACGTAGACTGAGTAGGAATAGTAGCTCCGCTTCGAAATGGTAGTCGCAATCTATCGCGACCAGACAATAAGAGCAAGCGTTCCAATAATAAATTATAAAACTACGCGTACACACACACGTTGTTCTATATTTATGTATATGATTTTATTTTTATGAAACCGCAAGGATCAGATAACGGGGGCCGAAGGGTATATTTGGTGCGTGAGTAGTTTGGCCTTAGAGGATCACTCTGATCGAGTCCACGACACGACGACGATGTCGAACGCTGCCAGCTATTTACAATTTCCCCGGCAGTGGGTCTCTCTCGCACATAAGTCTAAAATATCCTGTTTGAACGCTCTGCTACGCCTACACACATGGGCACGCGTTACGAGTCTAACGGATTTCAATACGAGTAAAACTTCGAAAATGTACTTAGCGTAGTACACACAATATAATGACACATTATAATACCCTCTTTATTTCTCTCGAAGGACTCCACGAGTAGACATGGGTACGCAAGAAGGATACAAGAAACGGTTACCACCCGTCGTCGTCCTGATTTTCATTTTGGATATCACAACAGCCGTATAAATTTATCGGGTCAAAGATCTAAATCGGGTGTGTGTAGATACAATACGTAGTATAGGTGGTCTAGATTCGCCACAGTGCAGTCAAATATGAAATTAACTCAAAATAAATGTTGCCATGAATTATACTGCAATGGTAATTTGACACCGAAATGCTCGGTTTTAATTACTCGTTGTGACCTTGGTGAGTTATCTGATGAAGAAAAATATAGTTATGCTCTATATTTTAATATTAGTTTATCGTTAAATTTTGATCTCATTTTACTTAATTATATCATTAATTTTTCAGCAAGGCTTTCAGTCGCTTGCTTTCATATGATAATGTGTGGTAGTACATTAAAATATCAATAATAACCATTTACAAAGATACTCAAAATACTGTATTTTTATGAGGACAGTAATAAACGAGTTTGTTAACTCACTGTACCCTTATTATTATTACTATTTTGTTTAAAAACGATTACAGAACAACTTAAGTATTAATTTAATTTTGTTGGAGATTAAAAATTTTAATATTTGTTTCATTCCATTCAGATTCCCGTAGGTAGTTAAATACGGGAAAAAAATTTGGTTATCGTAATCAATTTTTTTATAATAACTGGTAACTCATAGTTTCTACCCTCATGGTTCAACATTGAGAACAAATAGAAGGATAATAATTAAAACGACTATTTGTTGTATTGTAGTTTATATCGTAAAAGTTTCTTATAGTTGGTCACGATTCTACCAGAGCTTCCTGAAAAAAAAACTAAGAATTATATCTGAACAACGCCTTAAAATTTCTATAAATTGTTATTCATATTTGTAACTCTTATAAATTGTAACTATATTTTTATTACAACTAAAACTTGAGTTTGTTTAAAACATAGATGATTTATAGCCATAAACCAACATATAATGGTAATTTTAATATTTATGATTTATTTATGTTGGCTTTAATATAGTATTTATTGTTTTTATAAATCATTTCTGACATGCGGGCTTTGAAAAAAATATACTTATTTTTATTAGTCACTAAAATTTACTTAATAAACCCTATATGTTTTGTAAGTTCGATAAAAGTTGGAAAAGGTGTATATGATGTAAATAAATATATAAAAAATACAGCAGGGATCCATTAAAGTGGAAATAGTTTTTAGATTAGTATTGATTGCTATCTGACAGTGATTAAAATAACAGTCGTAAAACACTTTGATGCGTATTTAAAACATATTTAAAAATAAATTTAACACATCTCCTAAAAATGGCATGACTTTTAACAATAGAAGTGATTAATAATAGACAATAAGTTACCGGAACTGTTTTCTTTCTTTAATCATATAATACATTTAACAAGCTTTAATTTGAAATAATTTAGAGTTATGTAAGTATTGTGTTAATATCAAAAATATTACAAAATCAGTAATTTTTTTATAAAGTTGTGTGATTCTTTTTCTATAATGATCAATAGCTCTTAGAAATTGTCATTTTAAAAATTTCATCTTACAGTAGTTTATATTAAGTATAATGAAGGTAGGTTTTTCAAAACATTATTAAAATTTGAAAAGAAAAAAAATTTGTTGTTTTCTAGGCCTCCTTGAATTAATTAGTGATAAATGTCATACCTCCAGCAAATCAAGTATAAAATGAAAAATAAAAATATCAACATTGGCTGTTTAATGAAAACTATAATTTTTCGGCACATTATTCTTTATAACTAAGACTAAAGTAAATTGTATATTGGATATTTTTTTTTATAATTGTACATAAGTATATGTAAATGATAAAAGTCATACCCTAGTGACTCTTATATCCTAATATTTTTTCAACAAAGTCCAAACTGAAAAACAATTAAAAAAAATAATAATAACACATAACGCTGATAATTACAACTAGATTTTTTTTTTAAATAATCTTTTGATGTGTAATCGAGTAGAATATATTCAATAACACTTTTTTCTACAAAGTTATGCAAAACTTTTGATCCACGCAATATTTTGTGTTATTGTTTTTTTAATCGTTTTTACAGTTTAGGCTTCGTTGAAAACATATTTTTCATTATTTGTCACTAGAGTATGACTTTTAATATTTGAATATTTTTTTAGTACAAATATAAAAAAAAATTCGGTTAGAAAAGAATATGGAGCATTTTGATTTGGGAAAATTAACACTACGCATCACACCACCACTATCATAATGATGTTATTGTATATGTGACTGAATGGCCACTAATCGATAACGATATATTTTTAAACATATTGTTGTTCATAAATAATTGCATATAGGGGACAATTTGTTTTCAAAAACAACAAAATATTTTATTATTTTTATGTCAAAAATTTAGTCTCAGTTTTACGAGCAATTTGAACGCTTCATTAGCTTGATACGAATTTGTGATTCCATTATGTCCTGTTCAGTGCAGTCAAATTTGTTTAAAAATAAACTACTTAAAAAAATATTGAGCACATATTAGCATATTTTAAAATATTGAAGTGCAAAAGTATTTCCATATGGTCTTTTTTAGATTTTTAAGTTCTCATCTTATGTGTCACTAATAAGAAAAAAATAATAATACAATTTTTTATCTTTAATTTTTTTTGAAATTTTAAAATAACCTATTTCTTATAAAACATATTGATAGGTCGTTAACAACTTTAGGAAAAATACTTATTAATTTACAAAAATTTAAGTACGTTGATTAGGTATGTAGTGCAGCTTGGTGCAAACTGCACTGGTTTACGTATACTCCGCTCTCGTTTTATCATGGAAAATAAATAGTGAAAAATATGTTCTTGATATGCACACAACTGTTAAAAACAGTAACACAAAATATTTGCTATATTTAAGATATTAAATTTATCAAAAAACCACTGATCTTCCAGTATATTTTATGTTGAAATTAATCAATATTTAAAAAAAAAAACCATTTCTAATTGGAATTAATTTATTAATCTTAAGTATTAAGTGTTGAATGCATAAAGAATTTAATGATATTTTGACTTTCTTTTATCCTTCTAGTTATCTTTAATTTTTTAATTGTTTAACCACGTATAATATATGAAATAGTTTGATGAGTTTTAGCAAGGTTCTCAAGTGAACACGTTGGATAATTAATTTGTACATGAATATTATCTATTTTATAAGTTTATATCGTTAAAAGAACTATCAGTTTTACGCTAATTATGAAATTCAAAATCGGTTGAAAGACATGTTATTGTACGTAAAGTTAATCTTGAAAGGTTATTTATGCCAAACTTGGGAAAAATTTAGTGCCTTCCGTTTTTAGACTGGGACTAGAGGAAACTTTGCACTTGCAGTCCATCACATCAGACCGGAGGTGACAGATTTTACAGCGATTAAAAAGGAAAACCGCAATCATCTGTTGTTTAAACATTACTACAAACGGGCTGTGAGAACATCTGTTTATAGGTTTGACAATGAATAACACATACCACGTTTACGGTACTGATGATGGCAACAAGCCGTTTACAGATTGTCAATAATAATCAACGACAATTGCTGAGTAGCTCTTGCGATAGATGTGTCTTGTCATGTATATTTGCGGCTATGGTGGCTTCTATGTTCTCACCGATAGATCTACTTTGCTATTTCATTAATGTTAGTAAAACATCAATCACAGCGAGATATGAAGATTTGCCATACTCGTATTCATTCTTAGTCTTTTGTTTCATATAGATAAACTTGTTCTGTGTATGGATCGTTATACATATATTGTGATAAGTCTAAACGTACCATTATGCCAAATACATTGAACTTCGGCTTAGGTTATATTAAGTTACAAATGATTAAGCTCAATCGACGTTTTGATGACAATATAATAATATTTTCTACCCCAATAATGTCATATTAGATATGTATTACTACTATACAAGCAATTGACAAACAACTCAAAAACTCAATTTTGAAAAATTTTCAGGAGAAACAAAAAACTATTTACTTTTACATTCAATGCATCTTTGACTTTAATTTTAAACGGAAAAAATGCATATACTAAAATTCCAAACTAATTGTAACATTTACAAGCGTTATTATAGTGTCAATATAAAACGTTTTAAAGTGCTCTACAATAAACGTAACTTTTGTATTAAAAACATTTTAAACAATCAATTCCATACAATATTGAAATAAACACGATTTAATAACGCTAAAACGTAAAACAATAATTTTTTTTTAGATTTGCGGCCTTAGGTTACTTTATAAAGTTTTAATCATTAAAAACAAATAAAAAATCTTTTAATTTAAACCATTTTTAAAGTTTAAAATATGTATATAGAGTGTTCAGAAAGTAAGAAAACGGGTTTCTATTGTTCTCATTGTTTGTAACAATTGACCTGTTACCTTACTTATTGAACCCTCTGTACATATACATTATTTGTGTACATATTATAAATAAAATGTTTTTGTTGAAATTATAAATTAAGCGACATGACACACTGTAATCATTTTAAAATTCATATCTCATAATCAGTGGTTTTTCATAACTCATGGTTTTAGTTGAATAAATACATTAGGCCTTGTATATAATTATAATTATATATGTTTTTTCAATTATTTAGGCATAAAAATATACTCAGCTAAAGAGAATCAAAATTGATGAACAAAAACTTTAAATACTCACATTTTGGATAGAAAAATTATTTTTTTTTTTTCAAATTATTCCCAATTATGTTAAAAACTACAAAAATATTGAATGATTATACTTGAAAAACCAATCTATATATTAAAGTTTTGGTATTTAGAATAAATATATATATATATATATATATATATATATATATATATAAATGTATAAATGTAAAATTATTATCATACATGTTTCAAAAAATAATTATAATTGAATCTAGATAAAAGATCTATTCCCATGGTCTTTTTATATCAATTACTAAACACAGACAACCAATCATGTCATTATTTTTATTTGTGTAAANAAAGATCTATTCCCATGGTCTTTTTATATCCATTACTAAATACAGACAACCAACCGTCTCATTATTTTTATTTGTGTAAAATAACTTAAACTTGTAAGTTCCGTAAAAAAACTCCTTTGGGAAATTAGATTGTTCAATTAATGACAAATCAAATCCATCCATTATATAAATCCCCTGCAATGAAAATATATTAAATAAACTAAAATTTTGAAACTTAAATGCATTTTTATGCATTTTATTGAAATATTAAAAATAATATCAATACATATATAATCTCTGGGGAATTGAACAATTTTCTAAAAAGTGACAATAACTATATATTATAGTATATTCTAAACCATTTTATGTTTAATATTTTCCCAAGAAAGTAACTAAACTCTNAGTATATTCTAAACCATTTTATGTTTAATATTTTCCCAAGAAAGTAACTAAACTCTAGTACTTAGAGGAAAACCTGTACAGACTGATGAAACCATATCAAACTTCGATACCTATGTACTAAGTTTGTAACGCATCGTTTGGTCATATTTTACAAACATTTATAAATAAAAATATGACTATAATATTATTTTTTTTTATAATCATATCTGATCATGTATTTTTAAAAAGAATTGCAATATATTTTAATTCTCATAATAATTTAAAATTAGAATACATAAATTACATAAAATGTTTATTTTTCACTTACTGGTAGTATCGGGCAACCTTTAAAGTTCCCTTTTGTACAAAAATCATTCCATACTTTCCCCATAAACATTTTTAAAGTAGAACATGCATCTTTGTTTTGATAGACAAATGCATTGTCTACCCATCCACCAATTTTTGACCAAATAGCCATATTTATATTGAACTAAATTCAAAAATTATATATTTTTATTTAAATTGATACAGATTAAATTGCTTAAATATAGAAACTTACATATATATTTTCATCAAATCCAATGTAGGCTGTAGTGTTTCCCCTTAATACGGTCTTTGTTGCAGTAACTTTTGATAAATACCAATTTAAATTTATAGGATAAGTATTATTTCTATTACAAGGAAAGACTGCTTTAAATACTAATTTATATTTTCCCTGAAATTCCAATTATAAGTTACAGCATTATAGTTTTTATATTTTTATTAACTAAATGATTGTATAGGATTGATTTAATTTTTGATAACCTACGGCTGCAAGATTTGGTCTGTCCATCACTCTTATAAAATCTCCTGACACTGTTTTAAAAATTACAATCATAGAACATAAAAAGAAATGTTTGCGGTTCATACTGAATTTTAAATATTGCAAATTTTTATTAATTAAATGACTACTGTATTGAATCAACTCGATTTTTCAACAATATATTGTTTACATATATTACCTGATAAATTTAGTATAATCATTATTGTTGTTGTTGCATTCATTGTTATTGCAGTTACTAAAGATAAATAAGATTATAATGAAACAGGTCATTTAGTTTTCATGAAAATATATCGTGGAATAACTATTTATTTTTTAGATAATTTTTTATAACTTGTTATTAATATATATATTATATTAATATATTATTTACCTTGTAAAATAGTATACTAAAAATTGATCACTTGTGGTTAATATTTTTTTTTAATTTAAAATTATATTAAAAATATTTATTTATAACTAAAAGTATTGTACTCAAAATCCAACAGAAGTTATTAAAAAATTTTTGATACGTATTTCGGGATCTACACCCAAAGAAAAACCTCAATCAATTATGATAGAGAAATTTTATCAAGGGTATATGATAATAATTTTTATTATTATTATTTAGTAAGATTAATTAGATATTGAACGTGGTATGTCTAAAATATTAGAATAACACATTTATGAAATATTTAAAAGTTGTTCTCGATATATTTCTTGGCAAAATTTACGAATAAGTAATAATTTACATACCTAATACTGTGATATTTTTAATCATTAAATTTTACCCTTTAAAGGGTAAGTATACATGATATTCATACATAGAGTATGCCCTGAACTCATATGTAATTAATCTTAAGCTGTTATCAAGCTATCAACATTTTTTTAGAAAAGGACTATAAAATGGATATTTTAAAATTTTGACATAATCAAAAAAATTAATTAAACCTTTTTTTTATTAGAAATATATAATAGATAAAAGTGTTATTATCGTGGTCTAAAAATACAAAGAAGGTTAGAAAATAAATTACAACTAATTGATTAAAGATCAAAAGTCATTGAATTTGTCATATCTTCATCACTCACTGCAGAGGGCGTCGATCACTAATACATGTAATGCTATCGATTTATATACCACATTTGTTTGATAAGGAAAATGCTTCTCCTAATAAATGTCTATAATTTTGAGAAAAAAAATATCTTCATAATATTTAATAAACAAACAACACTAAAAAGAAATTGAAGATGTTGATGTCTTGGTGAGTTTTTTTTTATTATGCAATACTGATAAATTTAATATAAGCGCCACTGATTCATCTTGTATATAAAATAGTTTCCATAGCTACTTTTCCTTGTAATGAAAATGTAGAATATTTTTTGGGACTTTGTTATCAAATAACTTAACCACAAAACTGTTTTTAAAGGAAATACTGTAGTAAAAATTCCCAGACTCTTAACTGTCACGAACGCATAAAAACTAATATTATAAACATAGTAACAGTCACTGTATTTTTATATTTATTTTAGCTTGGCTTACGGATTGATGACCGAATTGATTCAACCTTTTTTCAAACGTATTTGTTATCTAGTTGCAACAGGATGTGTGTGTCAATTATTTTTTAAAATTTTGTTAATTATTAGTTATAACTTCTAATTAATAAAATTTTTTTTTGTACTTGCGTCCTATTGCAACTAGACAAAACACATATGGTGCAACAAAAATTTATTTATAGGTAATTAATTTCTGATTTACATATAGTAAATAAAATTTGTTTTTAAAAAATATATTTTTAGGCTCTTTCTGTTTTCTATATAAACTGTATTTTTACTTTTACTTTTAATGAAATATACAATCATCGTTTTAAAATAAATCACTAGATGAATCGCAAAATAAATAGATTATTGGAAAAATTGTGTTTTGATATAATTTTGTTACATATAATTTTTAATTTACCAGCTAATAATTACTTTTTAGGATCACCCTTATAACATATATGGGTGTCAACTTTATTTTTTAAATGGTAACATACATATTTAATTAACTTATAAAATATCAAATTATCAAATTAAGAAAATGACTGGTCGATAATAACTTTTGTAATAGTACTTTGGATGAAATTCTCATTTTTATACTAGGGCGGAACGAAAAATACAACAGGGAAATTACTAATGATAGAAATAGCAGTAACCACTCCTCACATCCAGTCATTACTTTATATTATTAATAAATTCTGAAATACTGTCCCATAAATTGTTATTAACCAGTAATTTTCTTAATTAGATTATTTTCTATTTTATAAGCTAGTTAAATATATAAATTTCCGTTTAGAAAAATAAAGTTGATACCCCTTTAAGTTATAAGGGATAATCCTAAAAAATAATTATTAATTTCTAAATATAGAATTATTTGTAACTAAAAAAATTAAAAATCATTTTTCCAATACTGTTTTTACTTTGCGATTATCGAGTGGTTTATGATAAATCGATCACTCTGTATTCAATATTTATTTTGTCAAATATTTATTGCATTTAATCAAAATTTTCGCATAGGCATAAAATATTCTGCCCAATAAGTTGTTTGTTATATATTAAGTTATATACTAAGTTCTTTAGTTACACGATTAAGATAATTTTTTAGAATGTAATGAATATTTTATGAAGTTTTTTTGTATTGTTTTATTCTATTATAGCTAAATAATGAATGAACTACAGGAAAAAATTACTGTCTCATAATACTGATAGAAGAATTGGTATGAATATGATAATGTTAAAATATAATAAATTGGAAGTTGACCAATTATTTACCACATTAATATACAATGCTTAAAAATAGTTGAATTGATAAGTTAATGGCAAATTAAACATACCTAGTATCACACGATTTGTATTATAATTTAAAAAATAAATGATTTACAGAACCTGATCTTAGCTGATTGTTGTAAAAGTAAGAACACTGTAGTAGCTAGATTTATTTTAAAATAGGACTCAAAAATTTAATTCATTCAAATATTTCTTGTTATAAATAAGTTATTAGAACTATCAATTATTAAATCGTTTTATAGATATAAAACGATTTAAGTATAATATATAGTCTACATATATTTAATATATGCAGACAATTTTTTTTTGTTAAAAACGATTGTTACATTGCTGGTAATATTGTTACAAAATCTAGCCTACAATGAATAATTAAAATAGTCACGTATAGTGAATGATATTTCGTGGACCAAATAATAATTAAATCTCAAAATTAATCAATATATTATAGTCTTTATTTAATTGGAATACCACTACCACCTTATTCATAAGTTTATTATATATTTGTAATCGTGTCGTTACACCTAACACCTTAATCGCTCTATATATGATGTTATGTATAAGATATACAGCACGATTTGTGGAGAGAGACAACAGTGCCGGTCATCGTGGCCAGAAGGGTTCAACCTCTGTAGTAGTAGAAACAACTGCTTTGAAATGGTGTAACCTACGATGACCTAACATACATCTATCAACTCTTTTGTGTATACTCATTGCAGACTCAAGTGTGAGACACGAAATTGTTATTTAGATGACCATCGAAATTAAGTTTTCACGTTGATGTTTTTTAGTTTGTAAGAAGTACTATTTTTCAAATATTTTTAATTTTATTCAACAAAAAAACGTAATATTTATTTAGTGATTAAAAAAGTATCTGAATTATAAAGGTGATTTACGTGAGTCCAAAAAATAAAAATTGTCCAAGTTACATGGAATTTAACTGTCTATTATACAATATACACAATGTTCACATACTTGTTAATAAACTTTAAATAAATTTTCTTAACAAAATCATGAATAAATAATGCAAGAAAATATATTTATATAAAATTACTATTTTAATACTACTAATAACTGTGTAAGGGAGACAAATTACTCGAAAATATCTTTTTAAATATATAGAAAAAACACATTTCATAGATAGTGATATAATAGTAATTTGATTTTTTTTATTCATTACTTTTTGTAAAATCTCTAATGTATCAAATTAGAAATAATATTCCATCTAAACTTGTTATCATACATGTTTAAACAAATAATTATAATTGAATTTAGATAAAAGATCTATTCCCATGGTCTTTTTATATCAATTACTAAACACAGACAACCAATCATGTCATTATTTTTATTTGTGTAAAATAACTTAAACTTGTAAGTTCCATAAAAAAACTCCTTTGGGAAATTAGACTGTTCAATTAATGACAAATCAAATCCATCCATTATATAAATCCCCTGCAATGAAAATATATTAAATAAACTAAAAGTTTGAAACTTAAATGCATTTTAATAAAATATTAAAAATAATATCAATACATATATAATACCTGGCAAATTGAACAATTTTCTAAAATAGTAACAAAAAATATATACTATAATATAATTTTTTCCGAGAAAGTAAATTAGAGGAAGGAAAATCAGTACAGATTAATGAAACCAAATCAAACTTTGATACCTATGTACTGAGATTGTAACGCATTGTTTGGTCATATTTTACAAACATTTATAATTAAAAATATGATTATAATCTAATTTTATTTATAATCATATATGTTCATGTTTTCTTAAAAAATCAAACATATTTAAATTCTTACAATTATTTAAAATTAGAAAACATAAATTACATATAATGTTAATTTTCCACTTACTGGAATTATCGGGCAACCTTTAAAGTTCCCTTTTGTACAAAAATCATTCCATATTTTTCCCATAAACGATTTTAAAGTGGAACATGCATCTTTGTTTTTATAAACAAATGCATTGTCTACCCATCCACCAATTTTTGACCAAATAGCCATATTTATATTGAACTAAATTCAAAAATTATATATTTTTATTTAAATTGATACAGATTAAATTGCTTAAATATAGAAACTTACATACAAATTATCATTAAATTCGATATGTAATGTAGTATTTCCCTTTAATACACTCTTTGTTGCAGTAACTTTTGATAAATACCAATTAAAATTTATAGGATAAGTATTACTTCTATTACAAGGAAAGACTGCTTTAAATACTAATTTATATTTTCCCTGAAATTCCAATTATAAGTTACAGCGTTATAGTTTTTATATTTTTATTAACTAAATGCTTGTATAGGATTGATTTAATTTTTGATAACCTACGGCTGCAAGATTTGGTCTGTCCATCACTCTTATAAAATCTCCTGACACTGTTTTAAAAATTACAATCATAGAACATAAAAAGAAATGTTTGCGGTTCATACTGAATTTTAAATATTGCAAATTTTTATTAATTAAATGACTACTGTATTGAATCAACTCGATCTTTCAACAATATATTGTTTACATATATTACCTAATAAATTTAGTATAATTATAATTGTTGTTTTATAGTTATTGTCATTGTAGTTACTAAAGATAATTAGGATTTTTATGAAACAGGTAATTTAGTTTTCATGTAAATAATTGTGTAATAACTATTTATTTTTTAGACAATTTTTTATAACTTTAATATATATTCTTTATAACCTTGTAAAATATTATAATAAAAGATCACTTATGGTTAATATTATTTAAAATTGAAATTATATTAAAATTATTTATTTATAACTAAAAATATATTAAAAATATTCTACTCTAAAAGCCATAGAAGTTATTAAAAAAATTGCGGATACGTATTTCAGGATTTATGTTACCATTATCAACGCTAAATACAAAATGATTAAATAAAGCATTATTAGCCTATAAAACAGTTACAAAACACTGGGACTATGTTAGTTATTATTACTCAAAGATGACATCGTATCATTGTTTCATTAAAATAATTTTTCATATTATTATTTAGTAAGATTAATTAGATATTGAACGTGGTATGTCTAAAATGTTAGAATAACACATTTATGAAATATTTAAAAGTTGTGCTCGATATATTTCTTGGCAATATTGTATTTTTATATTTATTTTAGATTGGCTTAAATTTTGCTAATTATTAGCTATAATTTCTAATCAATTAAAATTTTTTTTGTACTTGCGTCCTATTGTAACTGGACAAAATACATATGGTAAAACAAAAACTTGTTAATAGGTAATTTATTTGTGATTTACATATTGTAAATAAACTTTGTTTTTTAAATATATATTTAGAAACGCTAACTAAAAAAATAAATTATGTGTTTTCCAATATTGTATTTATTCTACGATTAATCGAGTGATTTATGATAAACCGATCACTCAGTATTCAACATTCATTATGTCATATATTTATTGCATTTAATCAAAATGTTCGCATAGTTGTTTGTAAATATTTAAATAACATCTATCTTATTTCTCACTATATATAGTAATAATTAAGATTTAAGATTTTATTAGTTATTCAATAAAAATATAAATAAAATATTGCTACAATAGAGAAATTTAGCTATTTTATTGTATTATAAACTCCATGTGTTCTTAAAAATATGATAAAATGCTATTTGCCCATAAATACATTACTTGATTATGAAGAGATCATTATCATTCGAACGAGAATTGGATAAAACTATCTGAGTTATTTATTCCTTATTTTAAAAGTTAAAGTACCAATTTGTGGTACATTCTCATAATAAATCACATCATTACTGACTGCTTAAAATCTCAATTGCCGTATATTGCTAGAAAATGACTTTTCCTAAGTATATTTAGAAAATAAATAAAATACGATAAATCAGTTCTTTACTAACCAAGACTTAGCTAATTAATTGTAAATAAAATTTATTGAATATTTGATCACATAACAATAATTATCAAAATTCATAAATTGTAAAAATAAATGTAGATTAATGATAGTTATAGTGGTTAAAGTATTTTAATACACAAAAAATTTAATTAAAAATCATTATATACATTATTATACTATTTAGAATATTATCAATAACATCTAATACAGAGTTATTTTTTTATCATAACGCACTCATCTACTCACAGATAAAAATAATTCAACATTTATTTTTTTGGTTACCTTTAGTTACATATCATTCTTGTATTATGAGCTATGTATTTTTTTTTAAGTTCATTTTTTATGCTTATGCTAGATGTCAATTATGTTTTTTTAAACACATATTTTTATTTTAATAAAATGTTTGAGGTTTTATTTTAATAGCAAATGACATCTAATTTTTTAATATCACTTTATTCTATTATTAAATGAAATAATTAAAATTTGAAATGTTTAAATTAATAAATATGTATAATATATGAAATATTAAAAATTCAGCTAGCTAATGTTTTTTATGATGTTGCTATTCACATATACGCAGTATTTATTGTCAATTATGACTATTGGCAGATATATTTTCTGTATAGCCAGTTAGGGGCTAATTCTTCATTCTCCTTGTCACCCGACCCACCTAGTTACGCCTATGCTTAAGAGAGTTTCTTAGTTGCACCATTCAATTCTATTTTTCTAATAAACATGACACACCCATTAACCACTATTTTATACGACAAAATATGTCCTGTTTACAAGAAGAATATTCACGACTTTGAAAAAAAAGAACTTTTCCTCTATAAAGTATAACTTTGGATATCTATATTGTAATATAAATATTTGAAATGTATTTATATAACTCCATACCTGAGATTTTCTAATAACTGATAATAGTTATTTTGTTGAAAATATGTTAACATCTTGTCAAGCTGTTAGCAATATGTTGTATCAAAGCTAAACAATAAATTTTTTAAATAAATTTTCAGTAATAACCTTATAAATCTTAATAAACAGGCATCACATTTCTTAATACTATAATAATGCTGATTTATGTTGATTTAAAAAATATTGGGATTGTATTACCAAAAATATCCATTTGACACCTAAAATAGTCCAGAGATTCAAATTAAAATTTTTTTTGTTTATAGTTAATATAACAAGATTTTGTTTTGTACAGATAAAAAAATGAAATAATTTAGAAACCCAACCAATTGAACGTTGTTCGTAACGTTAACTAAGTATTGTTAAGTAAGCTTCTTATGAATTTTGTTTATGTACAATTACAATTAATAAGAATTTATAATATAATTGTCTTAGTATAAATACATTATATTTTCATTTGGTTCAGATAAATAAGAACAGCTGATGTGAGCGTAGATGATGTGGATATCGTGTCAAGTGGAAATTTAGGATATGCGTGATCGACCACAAGTAGTCTGGATTAAGGCGAAGAAAAAGAAGAAGATATTATTAAATATTAGTACAGTGTTATAATAATATAAATTAATAAACGTTTAAATCAAAAGAAAAAAATTAATTACTCAACAAATATTTTAAAATATAAAGGTTTTGAAATTTTTATTTTTCGAGAACTAAAACGTCAAATAATTTTATAAGTTAAATTAATTTTTGAATTTGAAAAATTTGTTAAATCAACATTATAGTTCTAAATTTGTTTTATTTCCCTGTCATTTACAAATTTTTATAATTATTCATTCATATATCATATATCATTATCTTGTTCTTGATTTATTTAATAATTAATAAATATATTTATAATATATGTTTTTTTTTATTATAAAATTGATATCGATAAATCACGATGTTTAATGCAAGATTTTTCCCTGATTGTTTGTAATAATTATTACATTTATTAATTATTAATTATAATTAATACATAGATGCAATTTCAATAACATTTTTGGAGCGTCTCATTACATATAATCTCTTCCTTCCTAACGTTCTTAATCTTCTTTTTTTTCCTCCACTCATCCATCTAAGCATTCTCGTCTCTGCTACACTCATTCTTTGCTCTACTTTCTTATCAACCGCCCAACACTCTAAACCATACATCATAACTGGTCTCACTATAGTCATGTAGAATTTACCTTTCAGCCTTATTGGAATTCTTTTATTGCATAAGACGTCAGACCCTTCTCTCCACTTCAACCACCCGCACTTAATTCTGTGTCTTACATCCTCGTCAATACCACCACTGTTTTGCACAACTGACCCTAAATACTTAAAACTCTCCACCTCTTCAATCACGTCCTCGCTTATTGTCACTGACCTTCTCATTTCACCTACCTCGTGTTCTCCTTTGTCAAACTGTACTCCATATACTCTATCTTACTTCTACTTATTCTTAAACCCTTTTCTTCCAGAGCTGATCTCTACACCTCTAGCCTTTGATTTATTTCCTCCCTATTTTTTCCTATTATCACTATCCTTATTTTTTCCTAACTTAACATGCTACAGAGAGTGGTGGCCTCCTTTCACATTTTAGGGAGTCAAAGATGATACTTTGTTAGGTCAATGTGGGACGGGATAGGTATTATGGCCGGCTTATTTCATCATAAAAAATCTCGTTGGTACCCTGGAGAACGAACCCGGGACCCTGTGCGCCGAGAAATACGTTTTTACCCACTAGATCAGGCCTTATTTTGGTACTTATAAGCGTTTTAATTATTCAATAAATCAGAAAAAAAATGTCTCTTCTCATTATTCCAGCTAAAGATGCTTTGTTTAAATAACATTAAACTATTATTTTTAGTTCTTAAGTAAGCTATATTTTAATTGATATTAAAACATGTCGTATAGAATGTTTTAATATAGTAAAACTTATAGCTTAGTATTTTAACATTTTCACTCTAATATATAAACTTTATCAACTAAAACGATTTTTTTAAACAGGAATAAGATGATATAACTAAAAAATATATATTTATTACTTATATCGAATTAATATTTTTATTCTTTGAGAATGACTTATATTTTAAATTTCTGTTAGTATACAAGAAAAAGAACACTTTCTTTGTTTTTCAAATGTTTTAAGAAACGTTATTTACATAACTATTCACAAAAGGTAAATAATAATTTAACAAAAATATTTAGGGTGAGTGATGTATTGTTGATTACTAACTCCTTCTAAAATTTTAATTATTTTGAGATTATTTTTTTTATATTACCATTATTAATGCTTATAATTACAAAAATAATGTTAGATTTTTTTGTTCTAAAAATTTTGTAATATAACATTAAAGTAAAATAATTACGAACACAAATTTCAGTTACTAGTGAATATAACTTTGTTATAAAAATTGGAAACAAACACTTAACAGAGTGTTTTACTATATTAAAATTTTGATTTTTTCTAATATTTAAAATAGTCTTTTTTTAGCTTTCTTCGTGTAAAATATATTAATGAATGGATAACAACTGAAGGATATGTAATTATTAAATTATGAGTGTTTTAATATATAGAGTGGTATGAACTTAAATTTTACACATCCAATAGTAGTTAGTATAAATATTAGTGAAAATGAAATATTATATTATATTTTTATAAAAAACTGTAGCACAGTCGGGTCATGATACAGTGGGGACGTGGTATAGTTAGGACAAGTATAAATGATATCTGTCAGTGATTAAAATCACTATCATAAGAAATACTTAGATACAAATCTGTAAATAGTGTTTAATATTAAGAATTTGGAGGATTATTCCAAACGCAAAAGAAACTGCTATTTCCATATTTATATCCTGATTACAAGTTTTATGCTATATAAGCGTAATATATGATTAAATATCTATGCAATTTAAGTTCCAAAAAAATACATCAAGTAAAATTAATTCCTTCTCAGATTCACATTAAAGATATTGTTTCATAAAAATAAATTTTGATGAAATTTTATTATTTAAATATTAGTATATAATATTATTTATAGACATTGTTCAAAAGTTTTTAGTTCGATTAAAACATGATTTGAACACCATAATACGTTTAATAATATTGTGTATTATAAACACGTACTTGATTTACATCGTTGGCCAACAATAATCCTATATGACTATAGTCGCATAGTATATCTTGAACATACTTAAGATATCCATCAATAACGCCTAAACATTTAACATAAATGTATAAAACCATTACAGTTTTTTAAAGATTATTTTGATATGCTTATCTAGTATTATCTGATAAATTTTTGTTTGGTTAACTCAGACAGAATATTTATTGCAGAGACTTAATAATAAGTGATATAACCAACATACATTTATCATTACANAGAATATTTATTGCAGAGACTTAATAATAAGTGATATAACCAACATACATTTATCATTACATTACATTAGTTCATTTCACCTCGTACAGTTTTATGCGAAATTATGATGTCAAAAATAAAGATATAAAATATGATAGTTAAACTGATATATTTTATTTAAAAATATTATATAGAGAATCTTTAAAAATTGTCGATTTAGACTATAAATAGACGTTTTTTTTATAAAAGAAGACACAAGTCATTTTTTGAGAAAACTTGTACATGTATTATGGGTTAATTAATGATTATTGGTTTATATGATCAGATTATTTTTAAAAATTCAGTACAATTCTACAAGTATCTAGTAACAAAAACGTGTAACTGTTTGGTACATATGTACGTGAACAAATTACCCACACAAAAAGAAAGAATTAACGAAAACAATTTCTGCATTCCCTAGTAAATAATAATATTCTGTAGTAAGTTTAAAATGGATAATGGTCATTGTTCTCGGTCGTTGGATGTGATCATAGTACTAGTGACAACCTCTTTCAATGATTATTGCGTTTAAGACGTAAGCTATTAAAATGGACAATAAAATGACATAAATAAGTTATTTCCTGATTAAATGTAAAAACGATAACGATGACCAAAAAAAGGAAATTTACTAACGATATCATTTAGCAAAACACAATTAGCATTGTGCTTACAATCTGATTGCAGTATTAGTTATGCCAATGTAATTTCCGTAGTTTAATCTATAAAATATACAGAACCAAATATAAAACATTTGTTTCCGTAGGACTTGTTAACGGTGTTTTTAGATAATACAATAATAATACTACAACATCGTTGTCTTTTATTAAAATAACTATCTTTTTCTAAGATTGTCTTTGGGATTAACTTGAATAAACTTATCTTTTCTTAATACAAACCTTAGTATGTTACAATGTAAACTTGATATTTTATGAATTCATCAAAGTTATTCAATTCAAGAAACAATGGTAGTGTAATTGTTATGTAAACATTTGTGTGTGGGTGGTTCCACTATCAGTATGCACTCGTGGAAAGAGGAGTGTTACACCACTTTTATCATTTTAGATTGTGATGAATGTCACTGTCAAAAGCTACTGGAGCAAAGACAAGAGTATTATTTGCATTTTTACGTCCACTCCTTCCACTGCTCTTTACCGACAAAGTCTTTTGATGGTATTCGCTCCAGGTGATACGATCGTGAGTTTCCCGCCCCCATTGCTCAACATCACTGACCGGCGGCTACTGCGGCGATAGCAGCAACATTATCTACACAACTTGGTGTTAAAAACCTGTTTATACATTAAATATCTTCTCGGTACTCGCTTTCAGCCTCCTTAGTCCGCTCCTCATACGCCACCGCGTTCAACAGTGAAATCGTCGAGAAAATGATACAGTAAAAATGGCGCAATTTTTATGTTTCTATTTCTCTTAGCGAGTACATAGTGACCGCAACTATGTAATCTGCACACAAGCTCCATCCATGTTATATTTCCTATTCTTATTTTAATATATTTATAACTTAAATGAAGTGTACAAAGATATTTTATGTCTTGCTGAAGACATAAATTGGTAAAGAAAGAAAAGATACNTTATGTCTTGCTGAAGACATAAATTGGTAAAGAAAGAAAAGATACCAAAAATTAGTTTTTGATTAATATTATTAGCTACAAATAATGTAGTTTGTAACATTTGATAACTTTATTTGATATTTCAAACGATTATTATTAAACACTATATTAAAATTATATTCACCGATAAAAAACATTTNACTATATTAAATTATATTCACGGATAAAAAACATTATCATAATAATTAAGTTGAAAATTTGTTAATAATACAAGAGAGTATAGAATTATTATCTTAAATCTCATTTTGTTTTTATATTAATTTGTCACTATCATCACTAGTTTATCAAAATAAAAATAGCAAACTGGAAAATACTTTTGTAAAATCAAAATTAACAAAAACCCAGCACAGTGGTGACGTGGCATAGTTGGATCAAGTATAATGATATCTGACAGTGATAAAAATCACTATCAAAAAAAAACTCTTCGATGGAAATCTTTAGATAGTGTTTAATTTTAAAAAATTGGTGGATTATTCCAAAAGCTTCATAAACTGCTAGTTCCTTATTAATATCCTGATTAAGATAAAGTATGTCGAATGAAAAAGGGATTATTAAAAAATAGTATTTCCCATAAAAAAATTATATTGATCAATACACTTTTCAATAAGTTATAGCATTATAAAGTTAAAAATGTAAAAAATAAAAT
>NW_026099572.1:24992753-25004814 GCF_025091365.1 Daktulosphaira vitifoliae | reverse complement strand
AAAAAAAAAAACACATCTTAGTAAAACCAATACCTTCTCAGCTTCGCATCGAAGCTAATATTGTTAATATACAACTCTAATAATAATTTTTTGTTGTTTAAATAAATATTATTGTCAGTGATTTAACAATAAAAAATTGTCGATCATATTTTTTTTTTCAGTTAAGTATTTTTGCCTTCTTTTATCAAGAAAGTTAATGGTAAACTTTGTAATAAATAATAGTATAAATGTTTTACCAACAACTTATTGCTTAAATTATGTTTTGGGATGTAACTATTTAATTTAATCATTGCGCTATTTTTAGTAGAAAAAACACATCATAGTAAAATTAATACCTTCTCCGCTTCGCATCGAAGCTAAAAATACATCATAAGGTAGACTGGTGTGTAAATAATTAAACAATTAAACACAAAAATATATATAAAAACAAATAACATTAACAATGCATGACATATCCATAGGAAACACTGCAAAGATATTATAAATATAAATATTATTAACTAATATAATAATTATTAATTATAAAATTATTAGTTGAAGTCATTGACTTTTTAATAAATATACACACTATTCAAATAATGTGAGGTGATATCAAAATAAAAGTTAGAAAAGTTTTCTATAGTGTCTTTAATTTTGATTGGTAATACATTCCGTACAATCTATAAACTTTATTATAATAACTTAATAATAATAATATATTATATAGTAGATTAGATTTATATAGTGGTGTAGATATAGTAATGATAGAATAATATATGATTTAAAAAATAATATTAATTAGAAATTAGTTACTAATTTTAGTGACAAGTTAATCAAACTGTTGAAATCATTATTGCCCAGAATTTCCAAACATGTAGAAACTGATGCCATTGCAGTAGCATCAGTTTATATCGCCATGGTTTATATTTTTCATTTAGTTTAGTTTAGTTTATATCTTTCATTTTTCCTTTTAAGTGCAAACGAGGTTTTGACCAGTCTTAATTTAAATTGTTTTCTTTTTTTTATTTATAAAAACCTCTTAATTTAACCTAACCACAAACTCATTTTCTTGCGTGTTCAATCTTAAATGGATTCGTGTTTTTTTATTTCTTTCTTACAAAAATCACCTTCCTCTAGTTTGTAAGGAATGGCAACTGTCAAGAGGTTTTGGTGTACATAAACTGTAAGCCATATTAGTTACAGGTCTAATTAGTATAAAAAACCTACAATTATTTATACAAGTAATATTTATTTAACATGGTCATTTACTACAACCATTTTCTTATTATTTGGTAAAATTAACATAATTATGATAAAAATTGAACACCATAATTTTGAAAATATTACCATAACACATAACAGTTATCACATTAAACAGATAATTTTATTCATACAAAGAAGTTCTAAAAATTGATTTAATAATAAAATCTTATACAAACTGTATCCTATAAGTGTATACGATTTGTCAAAAAATATTTTTAAGAATAATATTGCACATAGCTCACGTGAATAAATACAATTTTTTTTATACGAATATAAATCTTATTAATGTAATAAAATTTAGCTTTCCTACAAAGAGTAATGATTAATATAGTACATTTTTTTTTTAAATTAAAAATTTGAAATCTGATTTACTTTTTAATTATATAAAAATATAGAAAAAAAAATTTTTAAATATTTTACTTTTATATATTAAGGTGATTAAACAAAAATTAATTTATATTATTAACATTAAAATCGTTTATTATATCGCAAAAAGTTGCAATTCTATATAATCCTGAAATAATTACAATTGTATAATAATAATACAATGACATTAAAATTTATCGAAGGGTCTAAAAAGATTTTATACTTTTATATATTCGGATAATTAAATAAAAATGAATTCATATTGTTAACATTAAAATCGTTTATTAGATCGTAAAAGAAGTTGCAATTCTATAAAATATTAAAACAATTAGAATTGTATAAGCTTTTCACTGTTAGTTCTGTTATAATATAATTTTTTTCCTTGTTTTATTATATAATAAGATATTTTTCCATAATTCTTAAATGCTCTGATAAAAGAAAAAGCAATATTATATGTCTCAAATTTAGTTTCTACATAACGTAAATACATTATAATACTCGAATAACTATCTCTTAATAATTGACAATCAAACTTATTTTGGAAAGTTTTTTCTTTATTTGAGTCTTCCATAGTTATAAATTTTCTGTTTTTCTCATTTTCGTTTTTTTTTAGATCTAAATAAACATTATTTAAAAGGGTATCCAAAGGTATTAGCTCAAATTTTGATGACAGTGTTTTCATTATGATATCTATTTTAACAACTGTTGCAATATGTGTTTCATTTATTTTATTATTAATTTTTTGCCGTTCATTCAATTTTTCTAAAATTGTTATTACATTATTGTAATATGATTTATTAAAAAGTTGTATAAAGAAATTATTTTTTAAAAGTATCTCTTTTATTTTAGAATAGCCTACGTCAACTTCTCGTAAAAGACTAGGGTTTAATTTTCTATAGTTTTCAGCATAATATAAATAGTTCCGTATTAAATGCAAAGTGACTATTCTTATGATATTAAACATACTCTCTAGATATTTAGCTATTTGCATGACCCAATTGTCATAATAATAATAATTTTTCGCCAATTCATAATTATTGAAAATATTATCACGTATTGCTTTATAAACAACTTCGTTTTGATCTCCGAATGTCACAATTATGGTTTTCCAAAAATGTTCATCTTCTAATATTTGGTGTAAGTAAATACTTTTAAGAGAAACCCAATTTATTTCTATTTTATTTTCTAATAAGATATCATTTTTAGCTTGTCGTTCATTTATTAATTTTATGATATTTTGTATTTCTGTCGACTCATTGTTATGTTGAACTATTGTTTTATATTGATTATTTTCTCTACACCACGTATTAATATGCCTTTGTAAGGAATCTCTAGTCAAATAATTCACCGTACTAATAAATGCTTTATGATTTTCATTAGTTTCATTTCGGAACATTGAACTGTATATTATATACATGTGAGCTTCCCAGAATGGTTTTTCATATGTTAATTTATTTATTTTGAAAAGGGAAACTAGCATGCGTCCAGTTATTGATTCTTCTAAATTATTATCAATTAAATTTCTACTAATCCACAAATAATTTTTAAAGACGTACATATTACCACATATCAAGTCACAGTATATTAGATCAATCGGTTTTTTTATAGTTTCCTCTTGTGGTAAAATATTAATGTTTAGTAATTTCTTTATAGTAGTAATGTCAAGATTATTTGATTCTTCATGCTCAGGATAAATAAATCCAGTGTCCAGAGAAAGAGCAGTTTCATATTTGAAATCATACCTAGGAACACTTTTAATACAACATGTATTAACTTGCATTGAACAGAAAATGACAATTACTGTAATAATAAAAAAAAACGGATTCAAAATCATTATTCACTGCTTAGGTTTGCACTTTTAAACAAAAGATTATGTATAAAAAATTAATACTTGATTTAACAAATTGTGTATAGCTTTTTATGTTTTTTTTTTTTATTAAAAATAGTTATGTAAATACAATTTTTTTTAATAGACCAAGCTGAATGAATATTTGTAAGTAATTATTTTAATGATTTTTCATGTAATATTGATAATTATGCAGTACTTAACTTTATCTTTATTAAAACTGAACATGTATACTGTATGATTCATTAAGAATAAGACAGTATTTTTCTCGGAAAGTATTGAACATTTTTTATTTTGTAAAGGAAAATATTGTTCGTTTCAACAAATTTGTTTTTCATCCTTTCAAGAATTATATGCTTAAAGAGACGATTGGTTGATTAGAAAAAAATTATAAAAAAAATTGTTTGTTATTTTTTTTCTATCATAATATCAAGTTAAATTATTGTTTCTGATTTAAGAAAGTTAATATTAAGATTCATTTAACCTTTAAGAATTGAAAGAATAATATTTTAACTACATATTATTGTATAGTTTTATGAATAAAACAATATTTTCCTTTACAAAAGTTTGAAATAGCTTTTTTGAAAACTAGAAAAAAAAATTTAAATTAGACAAAATTTAAAATACAGTGAAACANAAGTTAAATTAGACAAAATTTAAAATGCAGTGAAACAATGTAAAAAATTTTTTTTAAATATTAGATTTTCACTTAAAAGTATCATTAATGGGTGGCTTACTTTATCAAGTATTCCATGTTATAATTATTTTAGCTAATACTCTTATTGTACCTATTGGGTACAGATTGTGTATATATTAATAAAGGAAAAAAAAACAAAAGTATAAAATGTTCAATAGTTCAAAGTAAATGTCTTATCCTTAATGAATTACTCTGTATATATATTTTGATTGTTTTTATTGCATAGTGTTATTATAGCTCAACAAATATATTTTATTTGATAATATAGAGATAATAAGTACAAGATTAAATCCTTTTAATCGATTTTTATGATGCGACAATATTGTTTTCTACAAGGATTATCTATATCATCTAGGGTGATTGAGTAATCATTTACCACATAGTTATTTTAAGTAATTTGTCATAGAGGCAAAAACAAATATAAAATTTCAATAGCGTCTTAAAATAATTTATATTGTCAAATAAAAAAATTAAGCTTTTTATATTGCCTTTTGTTTAAATATTATAAAAAATGTCAAAACCTCTTTTTTGTAATATATTAACTTTTGGAAATATGATACAGAATTATTAATTTATAATTAAAGTAATGTGATTCGTCTGACTTCCGATAATTATAGTACCATATTAACTACCGTAATTATACAGAAAACCGATAAGTTAGAGTTAAGTTGTATTTTTTATTCAGTGTAATGTCAAAATTTTAACTATCAGTGATTATATTTATGTTTCCTGACTTATTGAGCTGTATGACATAATAGCAGCAAAAAATTTGTTGATTTCATCATTATCTTTTTATACGATGAAATATTAATGACCGATATTTGAATCGTAGAATCGTTTACCATTTATTTATTTAGGTGTCTGTTTAAAATAAACATTTTTACTTAAAATTTTCTTATAATTTATTACATAAAATAGATGATTTGAAATTTTTTAAAGAATTTAAGAATTTTCACCTCAAATGTAAACTTTTTAGTCATCAATAATCACATTACAGAATTCACCATTGAATCTATTGTTAATAAAATAATTTTAGTGAATATAATGATTATTTTTAGTTATAATAAATTTGTTTTTATTTTTTTAATAGATATTTGATACTGTTGTCATATTAGTAAATAGTGAGATCAAATAGTTTAATAGATTAAATCGTCACCTGAGTATTTATATTTGTACTTATTTGTCTATTTGTAATTAATGCCATTTAAAGATCAAATACAGTATACAACACTCATATCTAATATTAAATACAATGTATTTCATGAAATAAAACAATAATAATATTACAATTTAATAACAAATAGTTTGAATATGAATTTAGATGAAATTACAAAAAAAAAAATTAGATTTTTTACAGGTAGACTATCGTAAAAAAAATCAAGTTTAATCATATGTTATATAAAATAAAATATTCTGTATAAAATAATGATAGTTTTAAGCATTCAGAAATCTTTAAGTATTATTTATTCTTTGTACAATAAATAAATTAGTTATTTAGTTCATTCTGTATACTAAAAAATATTCAATACTGTATATTGTTATAATATAATTTAGGTAATCATCAAAAAGTTTAAAATTGCAAAATTTAAATCATTACAGAATTAAATATAAAATATTTTACTTTTATATATTTAGGTGATTAAACAAAAATTAATTTATATTATTAACATTAAAATCGTTTATTAGATCGCAAAAAGTTGCAATTCTATATAATCCTGAAATAATTACAATTGTATAATAATAATAAAATGACATAAAAATTTATCAAAGGGTCTAAAAAAAATTAAATATAAAATTTATACTTTTATATATTCAGATAATTAAATAAACATGAATTCATATTGTTAACATTAAAATCGTTTATTAGATCGTAAAAGAAGTTGCAATTCTATAAAATATTAAAACAATTACAATTGTATAAGCTTTTCACTGTTAGTTCGGTTATTAAATGATATTACTTTATGATCCTTAAATGTTCTGATAAAAGAAAAAGCAATATTATAAGTCTCAAATTTAGTTTCTACATAACGTAAATACAATATAATACTCGAATAACTATCTCTTAATAATTGACAATCAAACTTATTTTGGAAAGTTTTTTCTTTATTTGAGTCTTCCATAGTTATAAATTTTCTGTTTTTCTCATTTTCGTTTTTTTTTAGATCTAAATAAACATTATTTAAAAGGGTATCCAAAGGTATTAGCTCAAATTTTGATGACAGTGTTTTCATTATGATATCAATTTTAACAACTGTTGCAATATGTGTTTCATTTATTTTATTATTAATTTTTTGCCGTTCATTCAATTTTTCTAAAATTGTTATTACATGATTATCATATGATTTATTAAAAAGTTGTATAAAGAAATTATTTTTTAAAAGTATCTCTTTTATTTTAGAATAGCCTACGTCAACTTCTCGTAAAAGACTAGGGTTTAATTTTCTATAGTTTTCAGCATAATATAAATAGTTCCGTATTAAATGCAAAGTGACTATTCTTATGATATTAAATATACTCTCTAGATATTTCTCTATTTGTATGACCCAATTGTCATAATAATAATAATTTTTCGCCAATTTATAATTATTGAAAATATCATCACGTATTGCTTTTAAAACAACTTCTTTTTGATCACCGAATGTCACAATTATGGTTTTCCAAAAATGTTCATCTTCTAATATTTGGTGTAAGTAAATACTTTTAAGGGAAACCCAATTTATTTCTGTTTTATTTTCTAATAAGATATCATTTTTTGCTTGTCGATCATTTATTAATTTTATGATATTTTGTATTTCTGTCGTCTCATTGTTATATTGAACTATTGTATTATATTGATTATTTTTTCTACAATACCTATTAATATACCATTGTAAAGACTCTTTAATCAAATTATTCACCCTTTTAATAAATTCTTTATGATTTTCATTAGTTTCATTTCGGAACATTGATCTGTATATTATATACATGTGAGCATACCAGAATGGATTTTCATATATAGTTTTATTTATTTTGAAAAGGGAAACTAGCATGCGTCCAGTTATTGATTCTTCTAAATTATTATCATTTAAATTGTTACATATCGACAAATAATTTCTAATGACGAACATATTACCACATATCAAGTCACAGTATATTAGATCAATCGGTTTTTTTATAGTTTCCTCTTGTGGTAAAATATTAATGTTTAGTAATTTCTTTATAGTAGTAATGTCAAGATTATTTGATTCTTCATGCTCAGGATAAATAAATCCAGTGTCCAGAGAAAGAGCAGTTTCATATTTGTAATCATACCTAGGAACACTTTTAATACAACATGTATTAACTTGCATTGAACGGAAAATGACCATTACTGTAATGATAAATAAAATTGAATTCAAAATCATTATTCACTGCTTAGGTTTGCACTTTTAAACAAAAGATTATGCATAAAAAATTAATACTTGATTTAAGAAATTGTGTATAGCTTTTTATGTTTTTTTTTTTATTAAAAATAGTTATGAAAATACTAATTTTTCAAATAGATCAAGCTGAATGAATATTTGTATTAACTGTTTTAATGGATTTACATGTAATACTTAATCGATATTAAAACTGAACATGTATACAGGATGATTCATCAAAAATAAGACAGTTTTTTTCTCGTAAACTATTGAACATTTTAGCTTCGATGCGAAGCTGAGAAGGTATTGGTTTTACTATGATGTGTTTTTTTGTGTATGTTATCACTTTTTCTGAGCTCTCACCGAACGTATATCTTTCAACGATACGTCAAAAGATCACAAATCGTATCTAGTCGAAGACATTACCCTTAAAAATTGAAAAAAATTCCCCCGTAAATGGGGGAAACCTCCAAAAAAATTACAAATTTAAAAATCGNTAAATGGGGGAAACCTCCAAAAAAATTACAAATTTAAAAATCGCTAATTTTAAAA
Organism: Daktulosphaira vitifoliae; assembly: GCF_025091365.1. Lineage (NCBI taxonomy): Eukaryota > Metazoa > Arthropoda > Insecta > Hemiptera > Phylloxeridae > Daktulosphaira > Daktulosphaira vitifoliae. Next base: position 24,996,731 of record NW_026099572.1, on the reverse strand, counting down.
ATTTTTTAATTTTTTTTACTAAAATGTGCCGTAACTTTTTCAAAAANTTGCCGACATAAGCTCGTGCTCTTTGAAACGTGAGACTATTCAAATGATTCACCAAAGTTTATAAAATTTGATACACACATTAAATCTCAATATTTATCATAACCCTTTTATTAAATTGTATTGTCATTCTCTAAAACCCTCGGACTCCACGACCCCAATAATATTAAACAAACTGAATTATAGTAACCGAAAGTAAGATGATTAAATTTATTCAAGTGCTCAAAATTCAAATTAATTAATCAACACACCCAATTTTATTTATTATATTATACACCAACCAAAACTTTACTTTTGGCTCACTATAAAGATGGCGCTNAACCTTACTTTTGGCTCACTATAAAGATGGCGCCCAACCAACAGGCTTAGTTAATTTAACTAAGGGTTAGAAAATATTTTTTTTGAACATTTAAAGTATTTGAATTTTTTTTTCTCCTTAATCTTATAAATTGAACGGTTTCAAAAATATAAAACTTACAAAGATATTATTCCTTTGATTTTAATAAAAAAAAAATTCTGTAGTAAATATTTAAAAACAAAAAAAAAAAGAAGTAACAGTCTAGAAATTATAAAAATCTGAATAATTAGAAAAAATTTTAAGTAATAATTTAGTAAAGGAAGTGAACAACAGTAAATCAGTGTAGGAAAGAATGAAAGAATGTTTTCTGTTTGAATTATTTTAAAAAAAAAATGTATTAATGGCATTCATTAAAATTATTTATATGAATTAAAAATTTAAAACAAGTTTGTTAAAATTATTGAAATTAATTGTTTAAATTAAAAATTTAAAACGCGCTCATTGAGATTATTGAGTTTATTTATTTTGATCATTTTAAAATCATTTTTAAATCGCATTTCTTGAAATTATTTATTTGAAGTAGAAAATTTAAATCGCGCTTATTGAAATTATTTGTTAGAATAATAATAGAAAAATAAAATCGTGCTAACTTAAGTTAGCTGAAATCATATAAATACTCGCGCCTCTTCAAAAATTTATTTGCTATCAAACAATTTTTTTTTGGGAGTGAAATTGCGTTTATTGAAATTATTAAATTAAAATACCTTTGAAAAATTAAATTTCGCAAATTGAAATAAAATAAAAATACTCGCGCCTCTTAAAACTATTTGTTAAAAAATTTTTTATAAGAGTGAAATCGCGTTTATTGAAATTATTGTTGAATTATATTGAAATATTTAAAAAAAAAAAATTATATCACGNTAAAATACCTTTGAAAAATTAAATTTCGCAAATTGAAATAAAATAAAAATACTCGCGCCTCTTAAAACTATTTGTTAAAAAAATTTTTTATAAGAGTGAAATCGCGTTTATTGAAATTATTGTTGAATTATATTGAATTATATTTTGTTGATAAATCACGTTCATTAAATTGAAATTATAAAAAATATATACTCGCGCCTCTTGAAACTATTCGTTAATTTTTTTAAAAAAAAAAAGAAAAAGAAAAAAAAAAAGAGTGAAATCGCGACTATTAAAATTATTTATTTGAAATGCTTGAAAATTGAAAAGCATGTATCATTATTATTAAAATTAAATTGCGTGAAAATTAAAAAAATTATTTGAATTTATTTGAACTATACTGCGTGTATTTAAAATAAAATTGCACGAAAAATAAAATTTCATTAGAATTAAAAATTCAATTGCGATCATTAAAACTAAATCAAATTGCGCGTACTTTTTAAATTAATCTAAAACAAACTTGCTAAATTAAAATTTAATTACACTATATAAAGCGAAATATAACATAAAATATATATATTTTTTTTTAAAATAAACAACAAAATAAAAGGGACAGAAAATTTAATATTATGACAGAGGAAACACAATCAATTAATATCGAAGGAGTGCCAGAAGAATATAAAAAGACTTTAGAGTGGGTAAATACTTTAAAAAAACCAAACCTCATTAAAGAATTAGAGAATAGAAATTTAGAAACGAACGGTACAGTCTCAGAACTAAAAATTAAATTATTTTGGTTTTTTCTGCCAAAAAATTCGACTAAGACTGAAAATAAAATAAATATTGATAATAATAAAGAATCAACCAGAATTATTAACAATTACAATATGAATAAAAATCTATTTTTCAAACCGACTACTTTTTCGGGTGGGATAAATGAACGTATAGATTCGTTTTTGAAAACTTTTAATAGAGCAGCCGCAATTAACAATTGGTCAGAAATCGATAAACCGCAATACTTAGTAGCATTTTTACATGGCCCAGCTCTAACATTTTATGATAACATTGAATCTAAAAATTTATCCTGGAAAGAATTAGAGGTAAAACTTAGAGAAGAGTTTGAACCGATAGCACAAAATGATATGTTAAGAATTTTATTAGAGAGAAGAAAACAGGTAGATGATGAACAAACGGGGGTATTCATCAATGAAATAGAGGCATTATGTAAGAGGGTAGATAAAAACATGTCAGAGGAAGAATTAGTTCGAAATGTGATGAAAGGTTTAAAACCAAGTATTGCGAGATACATAGGAATTCTTGAAAACCGTAATTTAGACGAATTAAAAAAAAATATTCACAAGTATGAGATGGTAGAATTTATGATTACTGGAGAAACAGCTAAAAGTCCGTCTGAAATAAAACAATCAATTATAACTGAGAAAATTAATCAAATAGCTAACTTTAAGGATAATGACGAAATAAAAAAGTTGAATGATGAAATTTCCAATTTAAAACAAAATTTTAGTGAATATATTAATTTTATGCCTAAAAGTAATCAATTTCAAGATAATTTTAATTTATATAATAATTTATCGTCAAGGAATAATCAATATCAAAATAACAATAAATTTAATAATAATATTCCTCGCTATAATGATAACCAATTTCAAAATAATATAATGAAACCTAGAAATAATTTCTCTTCTAATAATAATCAATTTCAGCATCAATATTTACCATATAAGAACAATTTTTATGATAATAAGCAAAACAATTTTAATAAAAATAATCGAATGAATTGGTCACAATTTAATAATCCCAATAGAAATAACTATTCACCAGTTAAGTTTAATAATCAAAATTTTTCACAAAATAAAAAAAATTATGAACCACAATGGAACCAAAGAGAAAATTATCAAAACGTAAAAAATTATCAACCTAATGCTAACACACAAAATTATAATTCAGATACTTTAAAATGTAATATTTGCAGCAAAAATAATCATGCTTCGGAAAATTGCTTTCTTAGAAATAAAATAAAATGCCAATTATGTGACATTATAGGTCACACAGCTCTTAATTGTGTTAAAAATTCAAAAAACTCAAATCAAGGTTAAACTCTGCTGAAACATTTAGTTCACCTTTTAATTCAGCTCATTACAATATTAATAATGCTACGCCAATTGCTTTACATTTTTTTGCTATGTTCAACAACATTAATGTGCCTATAACTGTTGACACGGGATCTAATATTAGTTGTATTACACACACACTAGTACCCAACATTTCATATGAGGAGAGTACAATAACAATAGGAGGCCCAGACAATACGCCGCTGACTGTTTTGGGAAAATATGAACTATTTATTAGTATAAATTCTAGGGAATATAAAGTAATAGCTTATGTAATAAAAAACCTATCTTGTAATATTATACTAGGAAATGATTTCTTAGAAGCCAATAACGCAATTATTGATTTCGAAAAAGAACTCATGACAATTAATTCAATCACGCTACCCATTTTTATGGACACAAAAAACAATGTAAACCAATTAAATACTAATGTTACGGAACAAGTAATTAATTTATTTTCGGTAGATAGTAATTATTCACTAGTACACTGCATATCCGCCGATCTTAAAATGAGCAAGGGAATAGCCTTACAATTTTATAATATATACGGTAATATGGCACCATGTTTATATAAATTAAATCCAAAGATAGGCGATGCCATTC
>NW_026099572.1:24990880-24992653 GCF_025091365.1 Daktulosphaira vitifoliae | reverse complement strand
AACCATTACAGTTTTTTAAAGATTATTTTGATATGCTTATCTAGTATTATCTGATAAATTTTTGTTTGGTTAACTCAGACATAATATTTATTGCAGAGACTTAATAATAAGTGATATAACCAACATACATTTACCATTACATTACATTAGTTCATTTCACCTAACTCGTACAGTTTTATGCGAAATTATGATGTCAAAAATCAAGATATAAAATATGATAGTTAAATTGATATATTTTATTTAAAAATATTATATAGAGAATCTTTAAAAATTGTCGATTTGGACTATAAATAGACGTTTTTTTTTTAGAAAAGAAGACACAAGTCATTTTTTGGGAAAACTTGTACACTTGTATTATGTGTTAATTAATGATTATTGGTTTACGTGATTAGTTTATTTTTAAAAATTCAGTACAATTCTACAAGCCATCTAGTAACAAAAACGTGTAACTGTTTGGTACATATGTACGTGACCAAATTACCCATACAAAAAGAAAGAATTAACGAAAACAATTTCTGCATTCCCTAGTAAATAATAATGTTCTGTAGTAAGTTTAAAATAGATAATGGTCATTGTTCTCGGTCGTTAGATGTGATCATAGTACTAGTGACAACCTCTTTCAATAATTATTGCGTTTAAGACGTAAGCTATTAAAATGGACAATAAAATGACATAAATAAGTTATTTCCTGATTAAATGTAAAAACGATAACGATGACCAAAAAAAGGAAATTTACTAACGATATCATTTAGCAAAACACAATTAGCATTGTGCTTACAATCTGATTGCAGTATTAGTTATGCCAATGTAATTTCCGTAGTTTAATCTATAAAATATACAGAACCAAATATAAAACATTTGTTTCCGTAGGACTTGTTAACGGTGTTTTTAGATAATACAATAATAATACTACAACATCGTTGTCTTTTATTAAAATAACTATCTTTTTCTAAGATTGTCTTTGGGATTAACTTGAATAAACTTATCTTTTCTTAATACAAACCTTAGTATGTTACAATGTAAACTTGATATTTTATGAATTCATCAAAGTTATTCAATTCAAGAAACAATGGTAGTGTAATTGTTATGTAAACATTTGTGTGTGGGTGGTTCCACTATCAGTATGCACTCGTGGAAAGAGGAGTGTTACACCACTTTTATCATTTTAGATTGTGATGAATGTCACTGTCAAAAGCTACTGGAGCAAAGACAAGAGTATTATTTGCATTTTTACGTCCACTCCTTCCACTGCTCTTTACCGACAAAGTCTTTTGATGGTATTCGCTCCAGGTGATACGATCGTGAGTTTCCCGCCCCCATTGCTCAACATCACTGACCGGCGGCTACTGCGGCGATAGCAGCAACATTATCTACACAACTTGGTGTTAAAAACCTGTTTATACATTAAATATCTTCTCGGTACTCGCTTTCAGCCTCCTTAGTCCGCTCCTCATACGCCACCGCGTTCAACAGTGAAATCGTCGAGAAAATGATACAGTAAAAATGGCGCAATTTTTATGTTTCTATTTCTCTTAGCGAGTACATAGTGACCGCAACTATGTAATCTGCACACAAGCTCCATCCATGTTATATTTCCTATTCTTATTTTAATATATTTATAACTTAAATGAAGTGTACAAAGATATTTTATGTCTTGCTGAAGACATAAATTGGTAAAGAAAGAAAAGATACCAAAAATTAGTTTTTGATTAATATTATTAGCTACAAATAATGTAGTTTGTAACATTTGATAACTTTATTTGATATTTCAAA
>NW_026099572.1:24986197-24988008 GCF_025091365.1 Daktulosphaira vitifoliae | reverse complement strand
CTCTCTAGATATTTCTGTATTTGTATGACCCAATTGTCATAATAATAATAATTTTTCGCCAATTTATAATTATTGAAAATATCATCACGTATTGCTTTATAAACAACTTCGTTTTGATCACCGAATGTCACAATTATGGTTTTCCAAAAATGTTCATCTTCTAATATTTGGTGTAAGTAAATACTTTTAAGGGAAACCCAATTTATTTCTGTTTTATTTTCTAATAAGATATCATTTTTTGCTTGTCGATCATTTATTAATTTAATGATATTTTGTATTTCTGTCGTCTCATTGTTATATTGAACTATTGTATTATATTGATTATTTTGTCTACAATACCTATCAATATACCATTGTAAAGTCTCTCTAATCAAATTATTCATAGTTTTAATAAATGCTTTATGATTTTCATTAGTTTCATTTCGGAACATTGATCTGTATATTATATACATGTGAGCATACCAGAATGGTTTTTCATATATAGTTTTATTTATTTTGAAAAGGGAAACTAGCATGCGTCCAGTTATTGATTCTTCTAAATTATTATCATTTAAATTGTTACATATCGACAAATAATTTCTAATGACGAACATATTACCACATATCAAGTCACAGTATATTAGATCAATCGGTTTTTTTATAGTTTCCTCTTGTGGTAAAATATTAATGTTTAGTAATTTCTTTATAGTAGCAATGTCAAGTTTATTTAATTCTTCATGCTCAGGATAAATAAATCCAGTGTCCAGAGTAAGAGCAGTTTCAAATTTGTAATCATACCTAGGAACACTTTTAATACAACATGTATTAACTTGCATTGAACGGAAAATGACCATTACTGTAATGATAAATAAAATCGGATTCAAAATCATTATTCACTGCTTAGGTTTGCACTTTTAAACAAAAGATTATGCATAAAAAATTAATACTTGATTTAACAAATTGTGGATAGCTTTTTATAGGTTTTTTTTTTATTAAAAATAGTTAGGAAAATACTAATTTTTTTAAATAGATCAAGCTGAATGAATATTTGTAAGTAACTGTTTTAATGGATTTACATATAATACTTAATCTATATTAAAACTGAACATGTATACAGGATGATTCATTAAAAATAAGACAGTTTTTTTCTCGGAAACTATTGAACATTTTTTATTTTGTAAAGGAAAATATTGTTTGTTTCAACAAATTTGTTTTTCATCCTTTCAAGAATTATATGCTTAAAGAGACGATTGGTTGATTAGAAAAAAATTATAAAAAAAATTGTTTGTTATTTTTTTTCTATCATAATATCAAGTTAAATTATTGTTTCTGATTTAAGAAAGTTAATATTAAGATTCATTTAACCTTTAAGAATTGAAAGAATAATATTTTAACTACATATTATTGTATAGTTTTATGAATAAAACAATATTTTCCTTTACAAAAGTTTGAAATAGCCTTTTTGAAAACTAGAAAAAAAAAAAGTTAAATTAGACAAAATTTAAAATGCAGTGAAACAATGTAAAAATATTTTTTTTAAATATTAGATTTTCACTTAAAAGTATCATTAATGGGTGGCTTACTTTATCAAGTATTCCATGTTATAATTATTTTAGCTAATACTCTTATTGTACCTATTGGGTACAGATTGTGTATATATTAATAAAGGAAAAAAAAACAAAAGTATAAAATGTTCAATAGTTCAAAGTAAATGTCTTATCCTTAATGAATTACTCTGTATATATATTTTGATTGTTTTTATTGCATAGTGTTATTATAGCTCAACAAATATATTTTATTTGATAATATAGAGATAATAAGTACAAGATTAA
>NW_026099572.1:24983608-24985699 GCF_025091365.1 Daktulosphaira vitifoliae | reverse complement strand
TTAAACACTATCTAAAGATTTGCATCGAAGCGTTTATTTTTGATAGTGATTTTAATCACTGTCAGATATCATTATACTTGATCCAACTATACCACGTCACAACTGTGCCGCGACCCCCCTGTGCTGGGTTTTTTTTTTTAATGACAACATGCCTATTTAACTAGTCTATAAAAAAAATGTTGAAATTTAGAAAATCTTGATGATTACTTAATATATCTTCATTATCTTTAAAATTATTTTAAAAGTAATCAGATATTATGGATTGATTTAAATAACTAAAAAATTGAGAAATCTATAAAATCAAAAAAAAATAATTTTGATGACATATTATTATTTTATAAGGAAATAGAGTGGATGCATAAAAAGAAACAACTGTATAATCCCATAGCAATTTTTTCTAAATGACCTCTCGTTTATTAATTGGTGTAGGATGATTTAATTCTTTATAATACTGAAATGTTTCAGTGTAAGATAAAGCAGTCTCAATATTATACTCATCAAACGTAGCCTCTAAATACTGTAGATACGAAATGATCCTTGCGTAATTATCACTTAATGCTTGAAAATTAAACTTCTTTTGAAAATTATTTACTTTATTTGAGTCTTCCACACTTATACCGTTACTATGTTTCTCATTTTCAAATCTTATTTTATCTAAAAAGTCAGCTTTAAACAGGGTATCGTGTTTTATTATGACAAATTTCGGTGACAAATTATTCATTAAAAATTCAATTTCTGAAATTATTATTGTATGTGACAAATTTTTATTATTAGAAACTTTTGGCCATTTAGTCAACTTTTTTACAATTTTAAATACTTTACTGTTACCAGGTCTGAAGAGATTTTTAAAGATATTACTATTTAAAAGTAACTTTTTTATCTTGGAATGGCCTACATCAACATTTCTTAAAATACTATGATTTAAATTCCAATATCGATCAGCATAATATAAATGGTTCCTTATTAAATGCAAAACGACTGTACTTGTGATATTCAAAATACTATTTACATATTTCCTTAATTTAATGACCCAGCGGTCATAATAATAATAATTTTTTGCCAATTCATAATCATTGCCAATATCATCACGTATTGATATATAAACATCTTGGTCTTGGTTACCAAATGTCATAATTATGGTTTTCAAAACATTTTCATTTTCTATTATTTTGTGTAAGTAAATACTTTTTAAGGAAACCCAATTTTTTTCTGTTTCATTTTCCAATAAGATATCATTTTTTTTTTGTCTATCATTTATTACTTTAATCATATTTTGTATTTGTGTTATCTCATCGTTATGTTTAATTATCTTATTATACTGATTATTTTCTCTACACCACATTTGAATATGAGAGTTTAATATAATTACAATTGAATTTTGCACATTCTTTATGTATTCGATGTTCATTAGTTTCATTTCGGAACTTTGATTTATACAACGTATACATGTGTACATGCCAGAATGGAAGTACATATATTGTTTTATTTATTTTGAAAAGAGAAGCTAGCATGTGTTCTGTAATTGATTCGTTTAAACAATTATCATTTATTTTTTCACATAACGAAAAATAATTTAAAAGGACGTACAAATTGCCACACGTCAAGTCGCAGTAAATTATATCAATGTTTTTTTCCATAGTATTTACCATTGGTAAGTTTTCCATATGCAGTAATTTTTTTAGAGTCTTAAATCCAAGTTTGTGTAAATCATTTCGCTTAGGATATTCAAATCCCGTATTCAGATTGACCGCTCTATTAAATTCTGAATCAAACTTCGGAATATCTCCGGAAAAACATGTATCAACTTGCATTACACGGAAGATCATCATTATTTTAATGCTGAAAAAATGTTTGTTAATAATCATTTTCTACTGATTGGATTAAATAAATGATCATTAATACAAAAATGAAAAATGTATTAAACTATGAGTAGTTTGCATGTATATCTTTTTACGAGTCAATTTTTATAAAAGTAGGTTATGACTATTTTTTTTATACATTTAGTTGGGTGAATATTTGTTACTTTTATAGATTCAATACCAAACTGAATATATGAACTTTATAGTTTAAAAATTAAAAATAATTCTAACT
>NW_026099572.1:24980157-24981182 GCF_025091365.1 Daktulosphaira vitifoliae | reverse complement strand
AAAAAAAAAAAAAACACATCTTAGTAAAACCAATACCTTCTCAGCTTCGCATCGAAGCTAATATTGTTAATATACAACTCTAATAATAATTTTTTGTTGTTTAAATAAATATTATTGTCAGTGATTTAACAATAAAAAATTGTCGATCATATTTTTTTTTTCAGTTAAGTATTTTTGCCTTCTTTTATCAAGAAAGTTAATGGTAAACTTTGTAATAAATAATAGTATAAATGTTTTACCAACAACTTATTGCTTAAATTATGTTTTGGGATGTAACTATTTAATTTAATCATTGCGCTATTTTTAGTAGAAAAAACACATCATAGTAAAATTAATACCTTCTCCGCTTCGCATCGAAGCTAAAAATACATCATAAGGTAGACTGGTGTGTAAATAATTAAACAATTAAACACAAAAATATATATAAAAACAAATAACATTAACAATGCATGACATATCCATAGGAAACACTGCAAAGATATTATAAATATAAATATTATTAACTAATATAATAATTATTAATTATAAAATTATTAGTTGAAGTCATTGACTTTTTAATAAATATACACACTATTCAAATAATGTGAGGTGATATCAAAATAAAAGTTAGAAAAGTTTTCTATAGTGTCTTTAATTTTGATTGGTAATACATTCCGTACAATCTATAAACTTTATTATAATAACTTAATAATAATAATATATTATATAGTAGATTAGATTTATATAGTGGTGTAGATATAGTAATGATAGAATAATATATGATTTAAAAAATAATATTAATTAGAAATTAGTTACTAATTTTAGTGACAAGTTAATCAAACTGTTGAAATCATTATTGCCCAGAATTTCCAAACATGTAGAAACTGATGCCATTGCAGTAGCATCAGTTTATATCGCCATGGTTTATATCTTTCATTTAGTTTAGTTTAGTTTATATCTTTCATTTTTTCCTTTTAAGTGCAAACGAGGTTTTGACCAGTCTTAATTTAAATTGTTTTCTTTTTTTTATTTATAAAAACCTCTTA
>NW_026099572.1:24952830-24980057 GCF_025091365.1 Daktulosphaira vitifoliae | reverse complement strand
TTTCTCGTAAACTATTGAACATTTTAGCTTCGATGCGAAGCTGAGAAGGTATTGGTTTTACTATGATGTGTTTTTTTGTGTATGTTATCACTTTTTCTGAGCTCTCACCGAACGTATTTCTTTCAACGATACGTCAAAAGATCACAAATCGTATCTAGTCGAAGACATTACCCTTAAAAATTGAAAAAAATTCAACCGTAAATGGGGGAAACCTCCATAAAAATTACAAATTTAAAAATCGCTAATTTTCAATATTTTTTCAATTTTTTTTACTAAAATGTGCCGTAACTTTTTCAAAAATGAACATATCAATATAAATTTTTTTTTATAGATGTTTGATGTCTTTACCTATCATTTTATATATGTTTTTTGTAAATTTGACCCTTTATGCCCACAGGGGGGATTTAATATTTCAACTTTTTCACAAAAAATTAACTTTTTCAACTTAACTTTTGAAAATGTTCCGGAAGGTCTGACACTTTTATAAATATCTTAAATTAAAGCTAATGTAATGTACTTTAATTTGAAAAAAAAAAATTTGACCTCTGGACTTGTCTTCATGGTGAAAACGGCTACCGAATGCTATTTTTGTGTGAAAATTTTCGATTTTATAATTTACATTTTTTACTTTAAAGTGCTATAACTTTTTAAAAAATGTATGGATCAATACAATTTTTTCATGAGAAGTAGTATTTATATACATCTTTCATTGGATATACTTTTTTTTTAAATCAGACTATTTCCCTATATATGGGGGGGCTTCAAATATAAAAAATGCATATAGAAAGTAGAACTTTTTCAACTTAACTTTTGAAAGTGTTCCGGAAGGTCTGACACTTTTATATATATCTTAAATTAAAGCTAATGTAATATACTTTAATTTAAAAAAAAAAATTTGACCTCTGGATTTGTCTTCAAGGCGAAAATGGCTGTGATAAAAATAAAATAAAGATAAAATAAAATAAATAAAGATATTACTATTATATTCTAAGTAATTGAGTGGATTGTATAGATGAATCAATAATTAGTCGTATTTTCTTTGTGTTATTTTTTGTAAAATAGAAATAAAACTAAACAATATTAGAATGTAGTTTTTATATTATAGGCGATTTGTCTATTTCAACCCACTCTATTATTTAGAAAATAAAAGTAACATCGGAAATGTTTATTTGGATTTTTTAGTCAACTATATTAGCTTCGATGCGAAGCTGAGAAGGTATGGTTTTACTAAGATGTGTTTTTTTTTNTTTTTTTTTTATTGACAACATGCCTATTTAACTAGTCTATAAAAAAAATGTTGAAATTTAGAAAATCTTGATGATTACTTAATATATCTTCATTATCTTTAAAATTATTTTAAAAGTAATCAGATATTATGGATTGATTTAAATAACTAAAAAATTGAGAAATCTATAAAATCAAAAAAAAATAATTTTGATGACATATTATTATTTTATAAGGAAATAGAGTGGATGCATAAAAAGAAACAACTGTATAATCCCATAGCAATTTTTTCTAAATGACCTCTCGTTTATTAATTGGTGTAGGATGATTTAATTCTTTATAATACTGAANTAGTGTAGGATGATTTAATTCTTTATAATACTGAAATGTTTCAGTGTAAGATAAAGCAGTCTCAATATTATATTCATCAAACGTAGCCTCTAAATACTGTAGATACGAAATGATCCTTGCGTAATTATCACTTAATGCTTGAAAATTAAACTTCTTTTGAAAATTATTTACTTTATTTGAGTCTTCCACACTTATACCGTTACTATGTTTCTCATTTTCAAATCTTATTTTATCTAAAAAGTCAGCTTTAAACAGGGTATCGTGTTTTATTATGACAAATTTCGGTGACAAATTATTCATTAAAAATTCAATTTCTGAAATTATTATTGTATGTGACAAATTTTTATTATTAGAAACTTTTGGCCATTTAGTCAACTTTTTTACAATTTTAAATACTTTACTGTTACCAGGTCTGAAGAGATTTTTAAAGATATTACTATTTAAAAGTAACTTTTTTATCTTGGAATGGCCTACATCAACATTTCTTAAAATACTATGATTTAAATTCCAATATCGATCAGCATAATATAAATGGTTCCTTATTAAATGCAAAACGACTGTACTTGTGATATTCAAAATACTATTTACATATTTCCTTAATTTAATGACCCAGCGGTCATAATAATAATAATTTTTTGCCAATTCATAATCATTGCCAATATCATCACGTATTGATATATAAACATCTTGGTCTTGGTTACCAAATGTCATAATTATGGTTTTCAAAACATTTTCATTTTCTATTATTTTGTGTAAGTAAATACTTTTTAAGGAAACCCAATTTTTTTCTGTTTCATTTNAAAATACTATTTACATATTTCCTTAATTTAATGACCCAGCGGTCATAATAATAATAATTTTTTGCCAATTCATAATCATTGCCAATATCATCACGTATTGATATATAAACATCTTGGTCTTGGTTACCAAATGTCATAATTATGGTTTTCAAAACATTTTCATTTTCTATTATTTTGTGTAAGTAAATACTTTTTAAGGAAACCCAATTTTTTTCTGTTTCATTTCATTCAGCGAAATNAATTTTTTTAGAGTCTTAAATCCAAGTTTGTGTAAATCATTTCGCTTAGGATATTCAAATCCCGTATTCAGATTGACCGCTCTATTAAATTCTGAATCAAACTTCGGAATATCTCCGGAAAAACATGTATCAACTTGCATTACACGGAAGATCATCATTATTTTAATGCTGAAAAAATGTTTGTTAATAATCATTTTCTACTGATTGGATTAAATAAATGATCATTAATACAAAAATGAAAAATGTATTAAACTATGAGTAGTTTGCATGTATATCTTTTTACGAGTCAATTTTTATAAAAGTAGGTTATGACTATTTTTTTTATACATTTAGTTGGGTGAATATTTGTTACTTTTATAGATTCAATACCAAACTGAATATATGAACTTTATAGTTTAAAAATTAAAAATAATTCTAACTATTAACCGAACACAAATTTTATACAAACGATTATCATTATCCCAAATTGAAATACTATTCAGAAGTTTTACCTAGCCATAAACAGATAGTTTTTTTTATTACATAAAAGTTATAAAAATAGACATTAAAAGATTTGTCAAAAAGTATAAAAGTCACCTGAATAAATAAAATGTTTTTCATATGTGTATATATATACTTTATAATACGATTCAAGTACGAAAATTTTAGGCTCCCTAAATTTTTCAGAAAATGGTAATTAATATAATGAATTTTTTTTTACATGTATCGATATTGATAGCTCAAAACTTTGAAAATAGTCATTTCAAGTCACTATAATTGAAGATATTTTTATGTGTCCTGATATGCTGTAAGATTTTATGATAGTTAAAAATTAATTTTTCTCTATTTAATAGAGCAATTAAAATTACTGAATTCAAATTAAAAAATTAATAATTTGTTGGAATATTGAAAACACAAACTATTTTATTAATTAATTTATATCTGTAACTAATAAAGTTTATTCACTGATGATTGTGTTTTTTTAAGGATAACACAAATTTTAATCAGTATAAAAAACTTAACACAATCACTCTTATTCGACTCACTAAAGATAAATATTATGATTTCAATTTTGTTATAATTCAACCAAATAAGAGTTCTATATTGCCGCTAGTATATTTAAATATGTCTTTTCAATGATATATTTGAATTAAATGATCTAGTTGAAACAAAGCTATGAGTATTATGAAAAATATAAATATTTTGTTATACGATTAGTTTAAAAAAACGGTAGCACAGTGGGGTCGCGGCATAGTGGAGACATTGCATAGTTAGGTCCAGTATAGATTTAATCTGACAGTGATTAAAATCACTATCATAAGAAACGCTTCGATGCAAATCTGTAGATACTGTTTAATTTTAAAAAATTGATGGATAATTGCAAAAGCAACATCAACTTCTATTAAAATAAAATACAAAACCCATAATTATCATACAAAAATAGTATATTTTTCAATATGGTAGCCATTTGCGTATAGAAGATAGATCGTCGGGACAAATTTTTTTTTTTCATTTTGTAGTACATAAAATAAGCTTTAATTTTATATATGTTTAAAGGACGCAGTATTTCCGGAACATTTTCAAAAATTAAGTTGAAAAAGTTATTTTTTGTAAAAAAGTTACTATTTTAAATCCTCCCAGTGAGCAGAATAAGTGTTAGATTTTCAAAAAAAATTATATCAAATGAAAGGGAAATATCTAAGGTTTCAATACAAAAAAATATTATTTTTATTTGTTCATTTTTGAAAAAGTTATGGCAGTTTTAAGTACAAAAAACATCCCGATAAAATGTAATTTTTATCGCAAACATTACATTTTTTTTTAAATTTTCGACAGCCATTTGCACATAGAAGATAAGATGTCGGGACAAATTTTTTTTTTTCATTTGATAGTATATAACATAACCTTTGATTTGATATATGTTTAAAGGACGCAGTATTTCCGGAACATTTTCAAAAGTTCAGTTGAAAAAGATCTATGTTTTTTACAATATTTTAAGTTTTGAACGCCCCCTATATAAGGGGAAATTGTCCAATTTTAATAAAAAGTATGTCAAATGAAAGATGTACTTATAATGTATTTAGAAAAAAAAAATTTGTGCTGATATATACATTTTTCAAAAAGTTATAGCATTTTTAAGTTGAAAATTTAAAATCGAAAATCTAAAATTTTAACGCAAAAATAGCGTTTTTTTAACTACGGCAGCCGTTTAAATGTAGAAAAAAAAGTGTTGGGACAAATTTTTTTTTTTCATTTTATAGTGCATAAAATAAGCTTTAATTTTATATATGTTTGAAGAACGCAGTATTTCCGGAACATTTTCAAAAATTAAGTTGAAAAAATTAATATTTGTAAAAAAGTTTCCATTTTAAATCCCCCCAATGAAATATACCAAATGATAGGTAATGACATCATGCAACTATAAAAGAAAGAACTATATTGATATGTTAATTTTTAAAAAAGTTNATATGTTGATTTGTTGATTTTTAAAAAGTTACGGCAGTTTTTAGTAAAAAAAATTTCGAAAATTTCGAAAATTAGCGATTTTTAAATTTGTAATTTTTTTGGATATTTCCCCCATTTGCGGGGAACGAGGGAATTTTTTTCAATTTTTAAGGGTAATGTCTTCAACTAGATACGATTTGTGATCTTTTGACGTATTTTTGAAAGAAATCGGTCCAGTGAGAGCTGAGAAAAAGTGGCAACAGACATAAAAAAAAAAAAAACACATCTTAGTAAAACCAATACCTTCTCAGCTTCGCATCGAAGCTAATATTGTTAATATACAACTCTAATAATAATTTTTTGTTGTTTAAATAAATATTATTGTCAGTGATTTAACAATAAAAAATTGTCGATCATATTTTTTTTTTCAGTTAAGTATTTTTGCCTTCTTTTATCAAGAAGGTTAATGGTAAACTTTGTAATAAATAATAGTATAAATGTTTTACCAACAACTTATTGCTTAAATTATGTTTTGAGATGTAACTATTNGTTTTACCAACAACTTATTGCTTAAATTATGTTTTGGGATGTAACTATTTAATTTAATCATTGCGTTATTTTTAGTAGAAAAATATACGACTATATAGAATATTATTCTGTAGTTTTCCTTTTATGCATAGTTATGTAAAAATAATTGCATTTAATTTTTAAATATTCCTCGTGTCACATTTGTTTTAACCCCTCCCATTACAGAAATGCATCAACCAGTGTCGTTGACAAGCTGTCTTCGCCGTCTTGCCAAGTATACATATTTATTTTAAACCATTACCATAGAAAGAAGACCGCCGTTGCTTCTTGAATTGACTGTGCATCATGGAGATCCATATACTTTTTTGTTTATCTAACATAAAGCTTGTGGATAAATCAAGCACAGGTGAATATATAAAACATTGTAGGCAATATGTCGCATTATATCCAATTTCATTACTGAACTCCAAAGTCCTTACTATATATAATATTATATAGGTAAATTACAATTAAATAAGTCGAAAACTATATAATTTTTAAGTTAAATTACTACACTAAGTATTACAATAAATTTGTTTTAGAATAAATTATTCAATTATACAGTTGAAAAATATAAACCTATATAATATAAAAATATAAAAATATAAAATATAAACTATAAACAATAATATTTGACTTATAAAAGTTAGTTTTTACCGACAGCAAAATTTTCCTTTAAATATTGTATAAGTTAAATTGATATGCCAATATAAAATAAAACGTATACTTGAAAAATTGTTTCAATAATTCTTAATTATACGAAAAATGTTAAAAATAACTTTAATTCAATTTTAAGCTTTGCGTTGAAAATATGAAAGTATTTTAATTGATTTATTATATATCTAATTGATAGGTATATTTTCAAAAAGATTTCTAAGGGGAATCAATTTGAAAGGGTAGTAAAAATATTTCTTGCAGTACCATTTTCTTTGAAATGAATAGTGATTTCTGAATTTTTAGAAGTTTTAAGAGCAAAAAAAAATCATCAAAATATTTTCAAACTATAATGGAGAGTATATATATTCCTCATACAAAATTTCTGGTTGCGTGGCTGAAATAATAATCTATAACATTTTTTAGAGAGGCTATTGGTTTCGACCTCATCTCAAATACGCGTAACTGATATTCGAAAATCTTAAAAACAGCTGAAAGATTCATGAAAGCGCTTTATAGGTTATTTTTTAGTTATAAGACTAAGTCTATAACTATGCATATTGTAACATGGATGATATATTTAAAAAACAAGCAGCTGTTCTGAACACAAAGTGTATGATCGGTTTATTCGGTAGGAAATTGTTCGAATAGTAACTTGAATGTTATATTATAAAATAATAAAAGGAAATAAGTGGAAATATAGTAGCTAACGTTACATTATTATTATACGCAATTTACATTAAGAACATTACAACGAAAGAAATTATAGGAGTATAGTAAAATAATAAAATTTTTAAATTGACAACTGGTCTATTCATTAAGTCATTGGTAATGCACAATATATAACCAATGGGTCTTTACAACATCTATTGGTCATTTTATGTTGAGTCCTATGGTCCATCTCACCTTTGATGGAGTTCAGTTGAATGTATATAAGAAATTATTGCAGCACGTTTACGTTTATGGCTATTGTATGTGCAACATACTTGTGTATGTGCGTTAAGATACGGTCATTCTTTTAAATTACAAGAAAAGTGTAAAAAAAACTCGAGCAAAGATAAAATAGGCCTTTTCAGAAGTGATAAAGTCATAAAACATTAGTAAACAACATTGCTACACGATAACAAGAGTCTGCACTGATCAAACCAAATCTAGAATTATTTTTTTTTGATTATGCTTAAAACTTCAAAATAAATACAAAATTAGTACATCATTTTTATAGGATAAAACTTGTTTAAAAAAAATTAAATTTATTTATTTATATTATTACTTAATTTTTTATTGTTAAATAAATGTCAGTAATTTTTTAAATTCCACTTTTTATAATTTGTTACTTAACGAAAAATATACTAACTATACTAATATATAGTAATTTAACAAATAACTTTGGTTTTAATTATAAATATTGATTAATTAAATATAAAATCATTTTTATTTTACTAACAATTTATTCCATATACATAAAAAAAATAAGTATTAATTTTGAGGTACTTTTATTGATAAAATAATTTTAATGACGAATAAAAATTAATAAAAATTGTATTTTTATAAATAAATATATTTATATATTATTAAAATAATTTATTTATAGTTAATTTTATTTACTAGACTTAATTATATAATCTTATCAAGGTAAAAAAAAGTAACAGCCAAATTAAATCGTAAACGAGACTTGATTTGTTTATTGAAAACTTTTTTTTATAATGATAATATGTATTACACATGTTTCTAAATTTTCACACTTTTTAAAAATTACAAATTAGTCATTGAAAATATTAGTATACAAATCATTAAAAGTTTTGTCGAATTTGAAAATTTCCTTTGCTGTGGATATGTATAATTACATCATATTAATTCCGGTTAAAATAATTTATCCAAATGTGATTTGGTACACTTCTAATAATATATGAGTGTTTCGAAGTAATTCTATAATATTTGCCATAACATATCAATTTCTACCAAATAACTTTTATGCTCTAAGTAATTTTCAGTAATTTTATTTTTATTTAATATTCACTTGTATATTTTAATTTTTATGAATGATGTCTTCAAATCTCAGCGCATTCTTTGTAAGCAAAACAAGTTTATCCTGTGTATTCTATTTTTAATCAGAGCAATAACAAACCAGATCATATCACATTCCCGATTTCTCAAGATTTACAGCTACCCCTTCCATTGTTGTCTCGTTTATCCTCCCTTTATCAATCACCTTACCCCTTCTTTTTTTGTCCCACGGTGTTGTTTTTTAATTCAAGTATACCTATACAACATTCTAGTACTTGTACGAAGTTGATATAAACGTAATACTTTTTTTTTAATGGCCGGTGCTTCACCTCTGTTCCACTATGAAGATGACAAAAACACTCCAAGAATTATTAAAATGAACGGATTTGATACGATTTCTCTCTTAAATACTTCCGACAATGACTGGTTAAACCAAAGTGTGAACACGTTTGGGTCATTGTTTTGTTGCCATTTTTTTATCGGTTTTAAAATAACGGTTGTGAATCCACCATAGGCATTTTAAAGCGAAAGACGGTTCGTACATTTTTTTTCTACTCGTTTTTTTACATTTTACTGTGGGAAACCAGACACGGTCAGCGATACATTTCGTTTCTTTTATCATTGTATTTTTTTTGTTTATCACTTATCATGTCAAAGAGAAGCGTTTATCCGGAAGATTTAATTGGATTTCACGGAAGGTAACATAAAAAAGTGACATCAATAACAATGGGCTATGTATAGTTTTACAAAACATAAAAACGGATATTTGTGGGTAGCATAAAAAAGGCATTTTGTTAATCTACAGACTCTGCAATGTTACCTTGCATATATCTTTATATTTCAAAATAATATTTATCCATGCGATCACAAATACTTCTAAATATTTTTAAGAATTTTTGAATGTTTATTTAAATCATAACAATCGTATATCGATTTCATATGTTAAATGCTTAACAAGTAATAAAAATAAATTCATCAAAATAATATCGAAGGAAATAGTTTATTTTTTATGACGGTTAAGTAATTTCAGTTAGAATTATTATACAATTTTAAACAACGCTATGTATGTCAAGAATTTTGAATATATTCAAGAATTTAATTGACATGCAAAATTTAATAATTTAGGTGATGTATTGAAAAACATATTATATATATTTTTTGTATACTTATATACAAATCAGTATGTTTAAAAATCAAGAATTAAAACCACTCTCCTAACTAAAAATCGCTTAAAATAATAAATCATCAGTTATTCAAGTAAATAATAATTAATTTTAATTACATTATAATATATTAGTAATTTCAAGTGTACTTGATAACAACTTGAACGGTTCCGATTTATAACTTGATATTAATAAAAGCAATACGTATATTGCATAAAAATAATTTTTCTAATTAATTAATACTAAGCTTAGTGCACTAAGGCTAGTATTTAAATTTCAATGTTTATTTTGGAATAAATACATATTTAAAAAAATTCGTTTTTTACAAACATTAACTTTAGCTAAAATATTTCTAACTTCCTGTGCGTTATAAATAATAATCTAATACGACCAACAGTTTAATGTCAGTGGAGCAATTATGTACAACGAAAAACACTTCTATAATCAACGAAAATGTTGAGTATATTATGTATTTTAAACTTAATTAACATCTAATAAAATAATATGTTGTTATTTTTAACGAATAAGGTCATAGATGATTTATAAATAATTTATAGATGTCTATTTAAATTTATCCCTTACTCAAAAATATTTCTGAATAGAAAATTATATATTTTTTACATTCTGGAGCGCATTTAACAAAATTTTGATGGTTTGATTCAAGTACATAGATAATACCCATAACAATAAAAAAAAATTTCAATTATCATTTGAAGTAATTATAACAATAATCTGTATACTTTAGGTATAGTATTATAAACTAAGTTAAGAGGGTCGTTAATTTTTCAACAATTAAACATCGAAATAATTTATTTACAATTTTTAACATAGGATTTTACATAGTATCATTCAGTTAATAACAGAAATTAATAATTAACCTGTGACTTATATTATTTCGAAATTAAAAAATATACATTTTAATAATGGTTAGTTCGCTTAATAATATTTAACCAATAGTATCATAAGTGACAAAATGAAATTCAATCAAACAATTATAGTGTAGTTTAATTGGTCTGCTTATTACTTACATTCTGTTGTGGGGTATCATATAGTTCGCATTATAAACAGTGCTTGCACATTGACCTCATGAACAGTGCATAGACTTCCATTATTAATGAAACCTCTCTTGCAACATCCGAATCGGGTTAATAATGGCTTTGTGAATTGTTTGGTTATAGTCAATACTTGTTGTATTGTGCAGTAGTAATAATAAAGAAGAGCAAGTTTTCTTATTTATAACAGTCATAGTATAATATGTGCAGCTTGATGTAAATAATTTAAGTAACTTAACTTGTACATTATCTCGTGGGTGTGTATGCATTTATCTAAATATAAAAATGTGTATTGAATAGAATGAACCTCATGTTAATAATACCTACAATAATATTGGATTCAGCATGAAAATATAGTAAATCACTGTTTTATCTTTTATGTGTGAGCAATTGTTCTATTAAAAAGGTAACATAGCACCTATAGAATAACTTAATACGGTAGTTACATATTCGTTCCAACTGAAAGTACATAATAAAAAAACAATTATTTTGACGTTAATTAAAAATAATTACTAGATTCAGGGCACTTATTTTTTTATTGAACTGAATATTTAAACATTTTGCAATATTAAATTTTTTTTAATTTAACAGATACTTATAATTAGTATCTTAAAATAAATTAACGAATCAATAAAAGTATAGGATTAAATTTCCAATTTAACAACATATAATTTAAACAGTTATCGTTAAACTGTACTTATGACTTTATTTAAATAAGTGTTAAACATCGTTTATAAGAAATATCCTGTTCATAAATATAGCAAAAGCTAAAATTACCGTATGTACTAACATACTCATTAAATTGAAAACGTTGAATAATAATGATTGAAGGAGTAAATCTTAAAAGGCTGGTAAAGATTTTTAAAATTAAATTAATAGTTTATAAAATGTTTAGTGCAGTAGGAAATGGAAAACCATTGAGTTTAAGTCTCCCTAGACTTTTGATTGATAACTAAAAAAAATTCTATCGCTTAAAATTACCCATTTCTTCCTCGTACATTAAAACAGATATACACTTAATTATTAGAAGGCGCTCAGTATAATATAAAACCTAAAGCATTAATTAAATTAAATCCGATTTGATTAAAATTCAATTCCAATTTTTTTATGAAGATATATAAACTCATAATTCAGTTAAACACAGTTTTTATTCGATATTATATTTTTCATAACTTATTATATTATTTGGATTTTATAATTTAATCATATTTTTCAAAGTTAATTTAAGAATACTCATATCGAGTTAAGGTAATTTATTAAATTCTGTTTAAGCCAGCAACACTAATAAATTTCTCTTGATATTTTTATTTGTCCTTATTTAACGCAAATTGTCATGAACTCTTCTGACTTTTAAAATTACTATTATTATTTTACTTTTATCGACATCCTGGTCGGGACTTGTAACTTGGAAGAAATAATAAGAATCATTAACCACTATGTCAAGGTATAATGAATTCAATTTGTCGGTTCAGTTGAAAAAGATTCTGCGCGCGTTAACGTCGTCGAGTCGTCCATTAGTAGCTATTAGTTGAAAATATAACATACATACTTAAATATAATATATTATAATATATATATATAATATATATGCTTGAATATTCATGGGCAGTAAATGAACGTATCAGGAATAGAGATCATAACATTACACCAGTAAACGGTTTCGCGCCTCGGTTGGGTTTATGTCCGCTGCTAACCGCACCAAAGCAATCTTGTGCATTTAAACACTTTTGCTACCGGCCAACGTCGTGTTGCTGAACCCGTTGACGTGTAACGTGTAAAATTTTCCTAATAAAGTGGTCAATCGATTAATATACGTGTGTGCGTTTGTTTCCACACGCGTGTTAAAAAAATATACACGAATACAAAGATTCACGGTTTGATTACATATGTTTCAACCGTGTACAGCATTGACAGGATTGAAGTAAATTTGTTGTGTTCGCATGTCGTTACGCCGTTACCTTTTTTACACGACTGTTTTTTTTCTTGTACATTTCAAGTCAACGAGGGAATAAAAAAAAAATTTGATAGTGATCGCAGTACACGTGAAAATTTTAGATAATGGATAAGACTTATATTCTAGAAAGATGCAAGTTGCGCTAAAATCGAGATATTAAAACTAAGAAGACGGTTATACAAAATGACTATAAACAGTCATTGGCGAACATTCATGATTATAAAAAATAACACGTTTAAAACTCATTTAATTCTACAGTACTGGGAATTAACGAAAAATTCGTGTATTTTAAAAAAACCGTAATTATTCATCTTGCAACTAATTAAACACCAAAACAGATTTTTGTATTCACCGAGAGATAATCATAATTGTTTCTTTTCATTATACAATTTACAAAAACTTTCTATAATTGTATAAAATAATGATCTCTTTTTCTTTTTTGTAGTTTAATTTACTTTTTTTAATATATTATTTTTTTTTTTTTACGTTAGTTTTATTACATAGTAAATAGATCTATATGAAAATAAATGATCTACTGTAACATCATTACAACTATATTTACAATTTTTCAACAAATATGTATGTCCTAAAAATTTAATAAGTTTAATTTCATTTTCTGGGTGTGGTTCGAGTCTATCAACTAGGTGGTGATTTATTTTGAACAGTTTTCTGGCCTCTTCGTATTTTCTATAATCTTTAAAAACGTGTTTGATCGATAAAGAAGTTCAACATGTTAAATATAATGGATGTTTCCCTCTTTCCAATAGAAAACCATGAGTTACTACGAGTCCTATACGGATTTTATTAATTTTTTTTTTCATTACTTATATTAGTGGAATAGTTTCTGGGCCATCTAATTGTAGTACTCTTTATTTCATTGAGTTTGTTATTAGAATTTGCCCAATTGTTCTACCAGTTTTCTATGGTGCTGTATTTGATCTCTTTTTTAATATCATTGTACGGCTGTCTATATTGTTTACTCCTGTGTTTTTTTATAGCTTATATGCAGATCATCAGATATTTCGTTGCCTTTTATCCTGACATGGTCGGTTACCCAAACTATTGCTATATCGTTTTTGTTTTTTTCTATTTGGTTTATTTTTTTTGTCTCTAAGAGTTGAAAATTTGTGATAACGATTCTAATCCACGGTTGGGTTTAATATGATAGATTCTTTATTTTCTGTGTTATTAAAAATGTCAATTTGACATTATTTGCCGTTAAAATAACTGTAGATTTAGCGGAATATGTTGAACATTTTTTTGATAGATTAGATTTGAATTTTNAGCGGAATATGTTGAACATTTTTTTGATAGATTAGATTTGTTTCTTACTATAGCAAACTCTACTCCTCTTTGGTTTTTCGAAGCGTCTGTCTATATTTCTTAGTAGTGTTTGTATTTATTATTTATATTATATTATTATTTCTATAGTAGTTTTGTACTACTGTAAAATGACTTTACATAGAATAATTACGATCAATTTGAAATAAGCTTTAAATACAATTGAAAAACAACTGGATATTGTTTTCCAACAGCTGAAAGCTAAGTATAATTACTCCGTAAATTTAATATTAAACTGTATGAACAAGAAATATGTTTAACTATAATAGTTTAAAAAAATGTAATACCGTTTAAACTAAGATTGATGAGACAAAAGTTAAATATTAACGATTAAGATGTTTTTTGACAGAAAATAAATGAATTTGTGGACCAAAAAATTAAATCTTTAAAAGAAAACTTTTTTAAAAACGTATAAAAGTATTTTTTCGCTTTAATTGGTAATTAGAGTGCAAAAACAAGTTCATCGGTCTGTTTTCACAAATACTTTGTATACGGAGGCACAGTATTGTCAGAAAGACTGAGAAAATCTAAAGCATTGTCTTTGCTGATGACTACAAAACGAATCTATTGTGTACCAATGGATCTGTATGACCTATTCTCAAACGATGGCGAGTAAAGACAAAAGACAATTAACCTAGCTCNTTATTATTTATATTATATTATTATTTCTATAGTAGTTTTGTACTACTGTAAAATGACTTTACATAGAATAATTACGATCAATTTGAAATAAGCTTTAAATACAATTGAAAAACAACTGGATATTGTTTTCCAACAGCTGAAAGCTAAGTATAATTACTCCGTAAATTTAATATTAAACTGTATGAACAAGAAATATGTTTAACTATAATAGTTTAAAAAAATGTAATACCGTTTAAACTAAGATTGATGAGACAAAAGTTAAATATTAACGATTAAGATGTTTTTTGACAGAAAATAAATGAATTTGTGGACCAAAAAATTAAATCTTTAAAAGAAAACTTTTTTAAAAACGTATAAAAGTATTTTTTCGCTTTAATTGGTAATTAGAGTGCAAAAACAAGTTCATCGGTCTGTTTTCACAAATACTTTGTATACGGAGGCACAGTATTGTCAGAAAGACTGAGAAAATCTAAAGCATTGTCTTTGCTGATGACTACAAAACGAATCTATTGTGTGCCAATGGATCTGTATGACCTATTCTCAAACGTTGGCGAGTAAAGACAAAAGACAATTAACCTAGCTCAATGTGAAAACGCTTAGTTCGGTCATCTTCAAAAAGCCACGATGTGTTTTATTTGATCATCGATCGACCACGTGATCAATAATTATTGAGACTATTTTGGAAGTATACGTACAACTTGTACTCAGAAAATCCATCTATTGTCTAAGACAAATAAGGACAATCTTGTTTTAACTCTTAACAACTTATAAAATTTATTACTGTGAGTGATCCAGATTAAGACATTTTCGATCGATTTCAACGTACATGGACACTTTAACTACAAATCTTCAATGATAAATACCCACTTATTTTACAAGCATTGAACAACTTTTAATAGTTATCGTGCTTATTAAAAATGTATTTATTTCTTATTCTACTTCGACGTTTTTGGTTCTGTGTTACCAGCATGTTCTTCATAATAATTTAAAAAGGTACACAACTCTAAAAAATCGGAATTTCCGTTAAATAGATTATTATAAACTAACTTGCCCATTTTTCAGCGCATCATTTCTACGGATAGAATAATATTTCTAAAAATTACTACAAAAATACAAATGAAATACAAATTAACTGTAAAATAAAATTCTAATAACAAAATATTAATGACAAAAACAATTTACCTGAAATGCTTATTTTTTTGTATATGAATATAAAATGAGAATTACTTTTATAAATTTTCTGTAAACAGTTTTATTGATGTCTGATATGTTGATAAGTAAATGCAATGATATTAAGTAATAACAAGATTTATTAGCATAATAAGAATTAAACACTAAAGTATTAATCGTTTAGTACGATTTTTTACATGATTTTCCTTGAGTTTTGTACTGAATAATTGTATTTGAAAATATTTATTCATTTGTTAATTGGTAATACTTTAAGAAAAACTTATTGCTGTATTGTAAAATAAAAATCATATTTTATTATTAAATATTATATATTTAACATTTTAATTTTAAGAAAATTTATTAAGTAGACCGAGTCAGTATGTCCTGATAATTAAAAAAACATAAAAAATGACTAATTTATTTTTAACAAATTATTCACTTGTGTAAATAAAAATTCATCAATTCTAATCATTTTTGTTATATTATTAAATTTTGTGATGGCTATTTTTTAAGGTTTTCTTTATCTAAAAATATGAAGAAGGCTCTAAATATTGGTAAGGGTGGATTGGTTAATATGAAAACCATAAAGCCATAGTTAATAAATTTGTTTATTGTCATCAAATGCACGTTTAACTCAGGGTTGTTAAAAAAACATTTTTAAAAAAATTTGTTTAAAACAAAATAAACAATTTAAAACGTCCCTGCCACCAATGTAAATTTTGACATTTTTAGTGTTTTAAACATGTTTGAAAACAAGTAGTGTTTAAAATTTAACAACCCTGGTTCAACCTCGTATTATTATTTTTTGTTTTTTAAAACACCAGTATAACATAGTTTATAGAATATGTCACGATGCATACTTCTTTTAGATTTCACACGAACTGAGGAGATATTAATTATGAAATTTTTGTTTCAACCTTTCTACATCATAAGTCTTAATTAATTATCAACTAAAACGAGAGTCAGACGTTGATTTTGAAACCAAAAAAAAAAATAACAAAAAATTATGGGACATTGTAAGTAAATAATGATGAAGTCATCAAGACATTCCAAAATACTAAATACATATTAATATGAACTTTTAAAGCGTGTGTCAGTTACGTTTACATGGAAGATTATCATAATTTATTGTGGTCATAAGGCTAACAACGTCAGTTGTTGTCACTTCCTATACGTAGCGAATAATGCTAATTTAAATGCGTGGGTACATGTTAACCCTTTTGGTGGGTACTGTACACCTGTGCGCAGATGTTATGGAAACGTCAACTTTGACCTAGTGCGAACAGCGTATCGCACATGTATGGACTTAGTGAAAAAACAATAGTTTAATGTGTTGTCTAACATAGTTGATGCATGTACATAATATCCGAGTACTCAAACTATATCAAGTAGCATAATATAATACATTTCAATGATATTTATATAACTTTAAACGACCGAGTGACCCGGTCGTACGAAGGACCTATTGTTCTCTTGTGTAGGAAATGTCATAAAAATTGTTGTTTTCCTTACTGACACAACATCGTAATAACATTTACACCTCAATGATCGCGTCTACACTTATAATTCACAATGTCTTATATACTTGTTAATCAGAATTCGATAAACGGAATCTGCATAAAAAATTCACAGATACTTGGATTATATACGCTGGTAAACTATGAAACCTCGGACGGTGACCGCCACCAAATTATTTCGTACAATGGTCATTGTAGTATTTTCCATTACTTTTTTTTATACGTCGATTAGTTAAGCTAGCAAAGGATTTTCGGTTTAATTTTGAAATCCTCAAACATAATTTGGACCTCAACTGCTATTAGAATCACTTAATTTATTGCCATAATAATTTTAATTTGTACTTCAAGTTTTATTTTTTCAATTCTTCGAACATATTTTCATATCAATTAAAACCTACGTGTGGAATTAAAATTTAAGTGTTTATCTTATTAAAATCATTTTAATAACAATTATTGGTCTAAGCGTCGGCATATGCAATAATGCCACCCATGCGACCATTGAAATAATTTACACTATAAATGGGATGGTCTGATTACATTTTGGCACGTTAAAACATATATTTCTAAAACATTACCATGTGTGGTATTAGTAATATAATATAACATTGTTTGTTCGTTACTGCTAAACTGTTGAATGACTCGAACAAATATCTAAAAAGCGAAAAAATCCAATCGATATTTGATTGGTTTCTTTAGATACACATACGATATTTTTTCTTTTTAATTCAATGACGAAATGATTGGAGAATAAACTCAAATGTATTCCGATCGTATATAATTACGAACAAAAGATAATATTTTCCAAATGTAAACTGCTCGTTTACAGATATATTCAAATGTTAACACACTAATATTTAAAATGATGAAATTTATAAAATGAATTTTCATTAAATGATAATTAATATTATATTAGTAAGTTTATTTAATGACAATAAGTTTTTTGGAGTAAATATATTTAAACGAATTATACTTCATTCGTTCGAATTTTCATGTCTAAAGATTTTAAAGAAAATATGATCATAGAAAACAATTGGAAATAAATGATAAATGTAAAAACTAATACTAATCTACTAATTTTTTGCATACTTTTCCCAGAGCATTAATTAAAAAGAGAATTTTAATCAATTCTTCTATCATGAAAAAATATTTTCAATATTTCTTAATGGTGTGTATATTATAGATAAAATTATGTGAATTATATTGTATAAATTAAAGGACATTTCTGAAGTTGTTTAATTATCAGGAACATTTTGAATTAATCTAAAACATATTCCAATGTTTATATTTTTATAACATAGTTTATATAATTCATAATATATTTTTCATTATTTTATGTCATATATTTTAAAATTGTACAGGTTTAAAAATCTTAGATTTTAACTTAGTTCTCTTTTATTAAATTATTAGTTGTAACAACTAAGTTTACGTAAATTATTTAATATGCTATGTCGCATGATACCAATAGCACAATTTTATAATTTAATATACAATAAACTTTAGTAAACAAGGAATTAAGGTCTTATCAATCATCACTCATATTAACTTATTATATAATAATGACCTATTAAATAATACTGCAGACACAGTTTGTATTAAACGTATTTTCATTACATTCATCACGTATTTAGTAAGATATAAAAATATAAAACGATTGATTAAATCTCCAACAAGCAAATATTCACTTTTACCGATATTTCCGATGTTACTTTTATTTTCTAAATAATTGAGTGGGTTGAAATAGACGAATCACCTGTAATATAAAAACTACATTCTAATATTGTTTAGTTTTATTTCTATTTTACAAAAAATAACACAAAGAATATACGACTAATTATTGATTCGTTTATACAACCCACTCAATTACTTAAAATATAAAAGTAATATCTTTTTTTAGAATGCATTTTCTATGTAGGACCATATTTAGTAAATATGCCGCCCGAGATACTCAATTTTGCCACCTCGAATCAAATTTTTTTTTGCTCATCAAAAAAATGTTTCCTTTTTTTTATGCGTTAATATTTATTTTTAATTTGAATGAGTAAAAAAAAACCTGTCTGCTTTAACTCTATAATTTATATCGTTTCATGTTTTAGAACCGTCATTAAAGGACCTTCCTAATGTGACACTGTTTCTATTAAATACTAATAAATATATGACTATCATGGTGAAGCTAGAATAAAATATAAGATATATTCTCTCTAAAAATTAAGGTGCTAAATCATAATTAGCAGCCCTAATTTTGTCAGTAAAATCTATTTAAAGTAACTTTTTTATATACAAATCTATAAAGTATTATTAATTGAAATTAACTAAAATTTTCTAACTTACAACACTATTACATACAAATATAAATATATTAAATTTTGGAAAATAACAGCTTCATAACGAATTTTGAACCAGTATTTTAAAAGTTATGAACATATGTATATCCGTTTAGAAAATAAGTGCGGTAGAGTGTCGGGTGGCAATAAAATATACAGAAATTCCAAAATATCAATTTGAGAATTGTTAAGTATCAGCCATTTCTTAGTTGTATCATATTTTAATATATGAGCAAATTAAATATGTATGTTGTCATTTCGGAAATTGAAATTGGTACCCTAATAATGGGATAAGGGATCTAAAAAATGTTTAACTAGTTCTAAATTGAGAAATGAATATTTCACAACAAACCAAGAAAACAGTTTACATGACTATAATTATTTTAGAGAATTATACTGATCAACGATAAATCAACCACTTATATATTTAGTTTAAAATAATTACTTTACCATACTGAACACCCTGTATAAACAGTTAATCAGATAAAAAATGTTATAAGAACAAAAATTGTTTGTCATAATATTTTAGCTTCGATGTGAAGCTAAAAAGGCATTAATTATACTAAGAATTTCGGATTTCATTTTTTTTCGCGGTTATCAATGGCTACCAAATGCTATTTTTGTGTGAAATTTCTCGATTTTACATTTTACATTTTACTTTATATTTCTATAACTTATTGAAAAATGTATGGAACAATACAATTTTTTTATGAGAAATAGTATTTATATACTTCTTTCATTCAACATACTTTTTTTTAAATCGGACTATTCCTTTATAGAAGGTGGTTCGTAACTTAAAAATGCATATAGAAAGTAGAACTTTTTCAACTTAATTTTTGAAAGCGTTTCTGATATATTGACACTTTTACATATATCTTAAATTAAAGGTTATATAATATACTTTAATATAAAAAACAATACTTCAGACTTTATTTTGTTTTCATGGTGAAAACGGACAACAAAGTTGATAACTAAAAATACGATTTTTGTAAAAAATTAAAATATTCAATTATTAAATATTAAATGCATACTATATTTAATTGCCATAATAAATATTTATATACATATCACACAAATAAATCATAAAACTTGTAATCAAGATAGAAATAAGGAAATAGGAAATCAGGTTAAAATCAATTTTGTGATCCACAATTTTTTTTTAAATTAAACACTATCCACAGATTTGCATCGAAGATTTTTTTAAAATAGTGATTTTAATCACTGTCAGATTAAATCTATACTGAACCCACTGTGTTTTTTATTTTGTATAATGAGCTCTATAAATATTATATAAAAAAAATTGAAATATTGTATAATATCTATCAGTAAATATATTTTTTAATTAATAAATATTTATAAGAAATTACATAAAACACAGGTGATGAATTTTTATTATTGTAAATATAGGAATATGTTTTAAAATACTATCCTATAAAACATAATATTTTTATAAATTTTTACGTTTTCGTTCAAATATCAACATAGAAATATTAGAGAAATAATTGAGTAAAAATAATGCGATTAATACTAAAATTTATTGTTGTAAATTAAAATTTTATGACTGCTTGTGTATTCGTTCGTGTATGATAAACTATTTTATTATAATGCTTAAATGTTTCAGTATAAGACAAAGTAGTCTCAATATTATACTCCTCAAATGTAGTTTCTAAATAACGTAGATACGAAATAATCTTCGTATAATTATCACTTAATGTTTGAGAATTAAATTGCTGTTTAAAATCTTTTATTTTATTTGAGTCTTTCTCACTCATACCGTTACTATGCTTCTCATTTTCCAATCTTATTTTATCTAAAAAGTCAGCTTTAAACAAGGTATCATATTTTATTATGACAAATTTCGGTGACAATGTTTTCATTATAAGTTCAATTTCTGTTATTATTTTAATATGTGTCACATTTACACTATTAGAAACTTTTGGACATTTAGTCAAATTTTCTACAATTTTCAACACTTCACTGTCATCAGGTCTAAAGAGACTTTTAAAGAAATTATTTTTCAAAAGTAACATTTTTATTTTGGAATGGCCAACATCAAAATTTCGTAAAATAATGCAGTTTGATTTCCAATATCGATCAGCATAAAACATGTGCTTTCTTATTAAATGCAAAGCGATTGTTCTTATAATATTTAACATTTTCTCTAGATATTCTTTTAGTTGAATTATCCAACAGTCTTGATAATAATAATTCTTTGCTGCGTTAAAACTATCGTAAAGCTCTCCATATATTACATTAAAATCTTCTTTGCTTTGATCACCAAACGTCATAATTATGGTTTTCAAAATACTTTCATCTTCAATTATTTTGTATAAGTAAATACTTTTTAAGGAAGCCCAATTTTTTTCTGCTTCATTTTCCAACAAAATATCATTGTCCTCTTGTATTCCGTTTATTTTTTTTATGGTTTCTTGTACTCGTGTTGTTAAATTTAATTCGTCGTTACGTTGAACTGTCATATTGTACCCATTATTTTCTCTACACCATATTAAAATATGAAGACGTAACACGGAAATGGTTAACTCTTGCATTTCTTTAATAAAACCCATATGCAGTTCTTCAGTTTCTNAACCAATATGCAGTTCTTCAGTTTCCTTTCGGAACCTTGAACTGTACAATATATACATATGTGCATGCCAGAATGGAACTACGTATATTGTTTTATTTATTTTGAAAAGAGAAGCTAGCATGTGTCCAGTAATTGATTCGCTTAAATAGCTATCATGTATGTTTTTACATAGCCTCAAATAATTTAAAAGAACGTACATATTACCACACGCCAAGTCGCAGTACATTATATCAATGCTTTTTTCCATAGTGTTAACCATTGGTAAGGTTTCAATGTGTAGTAATTTCTTAATAGTATTAAATCCAAGTTTATGTAAATCATTATGTTTTGGATATTCAAACCCAGTGTTTAGATTGACCGCTTTATTAAATTTTGAATCATACTTCGGAAAATTTCCAAAAAGACATGTATCAATTTGAATTACACAGAAGATTGTCGATATTGTAATGATGAAAAAATAATAATTAATAAGCATTTTTTAACGTTAGAATTTGTGCTTTAAAATAAATAATTATTTCTAAAAAATGAGGACTTGAATTTAAAATATTTGACGTATACCTTTTTTTAAGTTCATTTTTCATAAAAGTAGATTATAAAATTTTTTTTATACTTTGCTTGATAAGAATTTGTTAGTAACTTTTTTTATTTCTTTTTCTATAATATTAAAAAACAGACATTACTAAATTTGTTTGACTAAATATTAAAATTTAATAGTTTAAAAATAAAAAATATAGAAAACGATTAAACCAAACATATATTTTATACAAATAATTATCACTATTACGATTTAAATTACCTTTTAGAGACTTCACCTAACCATAAACAAATAATTTTTTGATACGTAAAAATTCTAAAAATGTTGTTATTAATAAAATCTTATACAAACCCTATTCTGTAGGATTTGTGCGATTTGTCAAAAAGTATTTTTATGGACAAGCATTGCATACAAACTCACTTGAATAAATACTATGTTTTTTATACTAAAATGATACTAAATTATTTATAATAATAAAATGTTTACTCATACACAATAATATTCTTTTAACATTAATAATATAGATTTATTTATGAATAAGTACCATCTATAATCTCAAATATATATGTTATAATTTACTACAAAGATTTCTTTCTCGTCATAAACAATTACTAACTATTAATAATTAACATAAAATGTGATATTTTACAACAAAAATCATATATAATTATAGTTATAGTTATTTTATTTAATATTTCTCTAAAATATAACTAAAGTTGGCAAGGGACAATTTGTAGTATGTAATGATCAGAGTATTAATACTAGGCAATTACTTTTATCCTTTGTTTGTTGCCGTTGGAAGTATTGGANTTAATACTAGGCAATTACTTTTATCCTTTGTTTGTTGCGTTGGAAGTATTGGAAACTTTTGAAAGTGTTCCGGAAAGTCTGACACTTTTATATATATAGCTTAAATTAAAGCTAATGTAATATACTTTATTATGGTAAAAAAAAATTTCGGACTTTATTTTATCTTCATGGTGAAAATAGACATCAAAGTTTATTTATATAATTCTTTTTTTTATAGATGCGTAATGTCCTTACCTATCATTTGGNAAGTTTATTTATATAATTCTTTTTTTTATAGATGCGTTATGTCCTTACCTATCATTTGATATATTTTTTTTATAAATCTGACTTTTTACCTACCTACAGGGGGGGATTCAAAATAACAACTTTTTCACAAAAAATTTACTTTTTCAACTTAATTTTTTTAAGTGTTCTGGAAAGTCTGACACTTTTATATATATATTAAATTAAAGCCAATGTAATGCACTTTATTATGAAAAAAAAAAATTTCGTACTTTATTTTTTCTTCACGGTGAAATTGGCTACCGAATGCTATTTTTATGTGAAAATTCTCGATTATATTTTTTACATTTTTAACATTATAATGCTATAACTTATTGAAAAGTGTATGGATCATCACATTTTTTTTATGGGAAATACTATTTTCTAATAATCCCTTTTTCATTCGATATACTTTATCTTAATCAGGATATTATTAAGGAACTAGCATCTTATGTAGCTTTTGGAATATTCCACCAATTTTTTAAATTTAAACAGTATCTAAAGATTTGCATCGAAGCATTTTTTATAATAGTGAACTTAATCACTGTCAGATATCATTATACTTGATCCAAAAATGTCACGCCACCACTGTGCCACGACCCCCCTATGCTGGGTTTTTGGAATTTAAAACTACCGATATTTTATTATAGTTTTCCTTGATAATTTTATACTTTGTACTATTCATAAAAAATAAATAAATAATCAAGCATAAAAATGAATTTTTTCTTATTCTTCACATTAATTTTTATGAAAAAATTACGGTAACTCGTCTATTTATCAAATATGTAAGGATTTATTAGATCTCAAAATTAATTAACAGACTTTTTATTTTGAAAAAATATAATATTAAAACAGTTTTAAAATATTATGTATTATTTTTTATATAAAATTATCTGAGACAAAATACTTTGATGTTAATTTAATATATTAAACATGCTATGCAGTTTAATAAAAAGTGTTTATGTTGCAGTGATAATTCGCCTTTAAAAATAAAAATTATAAAATTGAAATCATAATTTTTAACTTCAATAAGGTGTATAAATTTTAGAATATGAAATTTTATATTTTAAAATTCAATATCATTCAATTTTTTATGTACATTAAAATTGATTTTATGTTCATCCTATTTGGAAAATGAATAAAAATATATATGATAGGGGTAGTGGAATTTTAAAAACAATTTAGAGATTAGGGTAAAATTAAATTTTTTAAAAATGAAAAAATATTTATCCCAGGAGCATTTTACGTATAATAAAAATAATTTTATATAAGTGAATACGCTTTTAAAACGTTATTTTTATATAAAAAGAGCTACATTAATAAAACTATAATACTACATTAATGCTAAAATAAAAAAGGATTCTTAATATTATTTCCCTGATTATTTTTATACATTTTTGTAAAGTATTTTATTAATTTAAATATAACTACTGTACATATTATCATATTAAAAATGAAAATATTATCCAAATAAATTAATTTTTGTTACATTATTTTCCTGATTTTATTGATAGGTTTTAAGTTGGAAATATTTCAATTACGAATAAAATGTTATACATGAAATTCAAATTTTCTTTTAAAATCATATCAAACCTTAATAATTATATTTTTTTTAACATTTGTAGAGTAAAAATCTGTTATTAAGTAAATATATTGATAGTCATGCATAATAATAAATGATAATAAATTGACTATACACTTAAAATTTATGAAAGTAAATAGATTTTTGCTTTGTAAAAATTAATAAGCTGTATAGAGTAAGTGCGTCATCGAGAAAATAACGACTTATAATTTTTACAGCTAAACAACTCGTGCAATTTTTTATAAAAAACACAACAACAAACAATTGTTAAACTCTGCAATGAATTCCACGTTTGATAAATTATTTTTTATTCTAAAAATTACAAACGAGTGTACATAGTATAGAATAGTTCGAACAAATGTGTTATTTGTGTACCTGATATTTAAATTAAAAAATTTTAATATTGATTACAATCAATAAAGAAATATATTAATTAATACTTAAATTTAAATGTTTAGAATCATATAAGTTGAAGTATTTTGGAAATAATATTTAATTTCCTATTAATTACTTATTAATAAGTAATTAGTATTAGATCATAATTTGCTTTTAACCAGATTTATTGGAACGTGTTGAGACTTGATAAGGGTCACCAACCAAGTAGACGTCTTGAACGCAGATTTTCAAAGATCGTTTGATTCTGTAAATCATATTCTTCTTGTGATTAAATAAAATTAATAGGAATTTCTGATAATATTTTAAACTAGTTTAAATCATACTTGTTTGATCACTATTAATAAGTAAATTTCAATGGGCACTTATCCTCTAAATCCCCTTTAACAATTGGAGTACATTAAGGAACTCAATTAAACCCCTTTATTATTCCTAATATTATTATTCAACATCGTTCCTATTTTAAATTTTGCAATATCTAACTTTATACTGATTACCTGAAATTATATCATACCTATTTTTAGTATTGAAAATTGTTAGGTATACAGATGACCTAAATAACTAATTTATTTGTTGTATAAAAAATAAATTAAACTTATAGATTTCTAAATGATTAAAAATATTATTATTTTATACATGATAATATAATTAAATATAATATTTTTTGCAATAGTCAATCTGTCACAATATCTTATTATTTTTTTTTTTTTTTATTAACAAATTATTAAAAAAATTTCAAATTATCTATTTTATAGAATAAATTATAAAAAAAAACTTGGTAGAAAAATTTCTTCTAAACAGTGACACCTAAGTAAAAATAAAAAACGCTTCTACGACTCAAATATCTACCATTAAAATTTCATCGTATAAAAAGCTAATATTGAAATCAATAAATTTTACGTTTCTATAATGTATACTAAGTCAGGAAATCTACAAATATAATCACATATGGTTAACATTACACTGAAAAAAATTCAACTGAAAATTTTTTATTTTTAAATTGTTTAACTTAACTCTAACTTATCGGTTTTATGTCGGTAGATAAAAATAACGGTTCTCATTTAAAAAATAATGTTACGGTTTTTTTACCCTAAAGGGATGAAAAACTAAATTTGTCGAAACAAACAATATTTTCCTTTATAAAATAAAAAATGTTCAATAGTTTCCGAGAAAAAAACTGTCTAATTTTTAATGAATCATCCTGTACATACAAATATTCATTCAGCTTGATCTATTTGAAAAATTAGTATTTTCATAACTATTTTTAATAAAAAAAAAACATAAAAAGCTATACACAATTTGTTAAATCAAGTATTAATTTTTTATACATAATCTTTTGTTTAAAAGTGCAAACCTAAGCAGTGAATAATGATTTTGAATCCGATTTTTTTTATCATTACAGTAATGGTCATTTTCCGTTCAATGCAAGTTAATACATGTTGTATTAAAAGTGTTCCTAGGTATGATTTCAAATATGAAACTGCTCTTTCTCTGGACACTGGATTTATTTATCCTGAGCATGAAGAATCAAATAATCTTGACATTACTACTATAAAGAAATTACTAAACATTAATTTTTTACCACAAGAGGAAACTATAAAAAAACCGATTGATCTAATATACTGTGACTTGATAT
>NW_026099572.1:24949406-24950531 GCF_025091365.1 Daktulosphaira vitifoliae | reverse complement strand
TATATTAAGTATATGGGAAATAAATGATAGTGGTAATTATGATGCATTTTAATATGAATGAATGGTATATAGAGAAAAAAAAAATGAAATGATAAAAAGTAATAATTGATTGAGAAATAATTTTTATGGGATAAATATTTGATTCCTGTGAACAGGAGAGAATCTGTTATATTCATCTACTGCTCTAATTGCACAAAAATAATCTCTATTGGTATTATGAATTGTGATACGACAAGACATAGTGGTGGAATGAAAAGGTATGAAAAAACTTTGACAAGTAATATGATTTTGAAATAAATTTTCTGTCCACAAAACTATTTCATAATGTTTAACTCTAGCCATATTATAATTAATATTAATTGACCAAGATGCTGTAATGAGATTTCTATTATTTGTTAAAGTAAGAAAAGGGCGTGGTAATGGTTCTTTGAATTCTTGTATTATTTGTGGTCTAATTGGAAAAAATTGTTCGCCAAACGGCATTCCTGGTGGATGGTAAAAATGAATTGAATTGTTCATAATCTTTATTTTCGTTACTGTTTTGTAACAATTTCCTAGATGTAATTTTTTTTTATTAGAATTAATAGTTGTATAAATAAATTTCATGAATGCCCAAGAAAAAAATGTTACTGAAGTGTTAATATAAAGGTAAATTAAGCCTAGCATTGCATTAGTATAATTTCTAAGCTAAAAAAAAAAATATATTATTTAATTTGAAATATTAAATTTTCTTGTTCGTTTTTGTTTTCTGTATTTTATTCTTTCTTCTCTGGTTGGTTTATGAAATAGATAGACAGATTGACCATAACGCCACACGTAGAATTTGGTATTGTCGTAAATTGTATTTGGATCATATTGAGTGAGTATTGGTTTAAGCAGATTCGGATATCTATAGTTGTGCAGTGGTATTTGCATGATGTCATCAAACATTATTCTATATTTTGTTGATTGAGATCTGGATAGAGAAGAGAACGAAAGTTTATTTGAGTATTTGGTGGATTAGGTGTTTTTGCTTTGACATTGTATAAATCAACAACATTGTTATATTGTTGTTGATGATTTTGGTGCATAAAGTAATGTGTAATATTATTAAAGAGTCCACCAAGGAGTCTAATGCTCCAGCCA
>NW_026099572.1:24947365-24949306 GCF_025091365.1 Daktulosphaira vitifoliae | reverse complement strand
ACATATAGGTGAAATATTTTATTATTGTTTTTTTTTTTTTATTATTATTTACGATCTATGTAAACAGTTAATACAGTAGATCAATTTTATGATGTAAATAAAATGATTAACGTAGAAAACTTTTTAAAAAATGTTCATATTCAAAAATGATATTCTAGATCATTAAAATAAGTCATTGAGTTGTGTGTCAATAAGCTATTACTTGTGTTAAAGATAACGGAAAAAACTGCACAAGATCAATAGTTTTATTTGTAAATATTCAGCACAACATGTGCGACACTAATGCGAAATGTTTCATTAAAGACAATAATAAATTTTAAAAGTCTGTAAAGCGGTTGAGTAAAAACATAAGAAAAAAACAAGTTAATTTTTATGAGAATCACGTATAGCAGTGGCGACGTAACAACATCGACACGCATATAATATAATAACATGATGTGATGTCCCGAGCTTACAATAATCCAACTGGATTGAAACGCACTTATTTATTGTTTTATATTATTTTTACTCGGTCGCGTTCATAATGGTCAAAACGAGATATGATCTCGATTGCAGGCGTCAAAATAGCAATTATTATTTACACCAATTAAAAAACATTTTTAATATATAATTTACCGTGCCTAGGGACACGCGGATGAAACTCTACACCGCGCAGCAACACCCGCGATAGTTTATGTGTTTTATGGGGTTCTGCAAAAAATGAACATCTGACCAGTGTGATATTACAATCAGGTCAGATCACGGGTCGCTCGCGCCAACCTGAGCACACGTTTTCAATTTAATTTAAGACACGCGAGTCGATGATAAATCGATAACGGCCACGAACCGTTTCGAAACGCGCCGCCATTGGAATCCGCATTTATAACAAACCAAACTGAAATTACGAGTTGCGTAATCTGTCTAAACAATATCACTAGTTGTCCGTGATGATCGTTCTAAAAAAGCTGAGTTCTATCATCATCTTTTTGAGTTCAAACTACGTGAAAAACATTTTAGTTGTTCAAAAAC
This sequence comes from Daktulosphaira vitifoliae, assembly GCF_025091365.1. Taxonomy (NCBI): domain Eukaryota; kingdom Metazoa; phylum Arthropoda; class Insecta; order Hemiptera; family Phylloxeridae; genus Daktulosphaira; species Daktulosphaira vitifoliae. The sequence goes on along the minus strand of NW_026099572.1, from coordinate 24,948,298 downwards.
ATAATCGCACATTCATTCAAAGTCCGTTAGACATAAAATATATGAAATTGTCTGTAATTTATAAAACAATTACATTGACTTGACTATATTAATTTATGGTTGCAAAAATTGTCAAACTATCTATAAAGTTATGGTGGTACGGGGAATTTTATTCAAAGTAACCGATGGATATTTTGAAAATTTGATTAATTCGACTGCATCCTACATGCACACGAATTACCTACTTATAACAACGTTATCTAGTACATTTAACAAATTATAGTTTATTATGGAACAATTAAACATCGTTAATCAGTGAAAGAGCATCATTGACTAATGATATTTTATAGCAAAAGGCTTACCGTTAGTTATAATGGTTATAATTATCAAGACAATCAAAAGTAGTTGATGCTACCGTGGCTTATTTATTTTTTTATAATGAATACGCGAGATGCATTTATAGACATTCATAAGTCTGTATAGATGTTTGATTAATGATCGGCTAATTGCAGTTGTATACAACCACACAACATATATTTCAATCTGAAATAACAACATTATATTAACGCCTTTGTAGTGCGTGTGGTACGCTATATAGCCTAGAACTATCGTAGTCGTGAATAATTCGATTCATTTAAGGTCAAATTTAGAAGTCCGAGATGGATGATAGTGTTTAATAAGTTTAAACAGAAGCTGTATTCCGAATACGTAGTTTTCAAGAGGTGTGTCAATTTTAGCACTGCAAAATAATAACAACGATATTTTGCCCTTGATATTTTCCTCTCGGATTCACAATTACAACACACTTAAGTTTAACTCGGTGAATGTTTATTACTTATAGAATAAAACATTTTTTTAATTGTATTGTCAGATATTTGTATTATTCACCAACCAAAATTTTATTCAAGGTTAAATAACTCACAGTAATCTACAAAAAAATTACAAAGAGAGATT
>NW_026099572.1:24934174-24947265 GCF_025091365.1 Daktulosphaira vitifoliae | reverse complement strand
GAAAATTAAACGGCATGAACTAACTATAGTAGACCCTAACTAGATAACAACGTTATCCTGGAATTTTATTTTATTTTTTTTATTAATTTGTTGAAAAAAATGAGGAACATTAATGATATAGCTTTTTTGTATTAACTTCTAATAGTAATATGACTATTTAATAATACTTGACCGTCGAAAATTTTCCCTTAAAAAAGTTTAAATCCCTTTAATATATACACTAAATACAGATTTATTTTATTGAATAAAAATTTTATTTTTAAAAATTAAAATAATACTCATTTGGTTTACTCTAGTTTTAATAATTTATTAATTTTACATAATTTATGATATTATTATTATAAAATTCAAAGTTCACCTATTCTCTCAGGGTAAATTAGAGCTCATCATGTTCTTCTATAGTTAATATATTTACTGAGATGTTTAAAATTCTAATCTAAGAAAATCTAAGAAAATCAAAGTTTTTTCATTCGTTTTTATATGACTAAACCGCCTCTAACTGTCCCCTCCTAAATGAGTACGTGACATTAGACGTAATCGTGTTAGTCTCTGAGAAGTAAATTATTCGTGTACTAAGTTGGTCTGAAACCTGTCCGAAGATGCGAACACTATCTTCTAGTGTCTTCTTAACTCAGATAGTTGATCAAGGGACTCTTTAAACGTGAAGTGTACTCTGAAGATATTGTGAATTATCGCAAGGCAGCTGACGCGCACCCGCTTGTCGTTTAGACGATGCTCGATGACAGCGCACTTCTCTGGAGGGCAGTTAGAGTACATTGGAAGTACGAGATACGAGTTGCACGCGTACAAGTCTTTTCTCCTCTTTGACATGACGGGGGAGGTGCGAGTGGTCAGCAAAGCACGTTGTATCGGTGTAAAAGCTAAGGAGAAATGTTTATAGCTGGCACTGCCCGAACATGTAAAATGGCCCGAGATTGTACGCGTGTGCATAATATTGTAGGCATTATAGTACGGGAGACTGGCGTGCATCATTTACCGCAATATAAATCCGCGGTATCTCGTTGACACGTCCGGCCACCATTTCCGTATGCACGCCGATTTATGTATCAACTCAAGTCGGTATTATTATTATTATTATTATTACAATTTGCATTCCTATATTATTATGTGCGGTACGAAACAGTCGCGGTGGTCATCGGAAAGTCCTCGACGCGAATAAGCTGTGCCCATATGAAACACAGTAATAATACACAACCTAGAGAGAACCGTACTTATGCCACGATGCAATCTGCTTTTACACCGAGTTGTTTACATATTATTATACCTACGTCAATGCCAGATGTACCCTGACGTCGAACAAGATTAAAAGAGATTGAGGAACACACGAATGCCGTTTTAAAATTATAAATATTAACATGTACAACTATAAATTGTACCATAGTTATTGCCCACCGGAATAATGAATAGGCGAGAACTCCCATTCATCGAAGCGATACGAAAAGCATTAACATCCATTTTATGCGCCAATAAACGTGGTAATGAAACAAGAACCCTGATTAACACGTGATATTGTAATCTAATTGTAATTACATTTACAACATCGTGATTTATACTTGGATACTTATACTTAAAAATCCACCTATAATAAATGTATAACTATTATTTATTTATAGGTCGATATCTCAGTATAGAATTCAAAAACGGGGAAAATGTGCACGTATTGTACCTTTCTAAACATTTCTAGATAGAAATTTTAATAATATTTGAATGAATATTTTACACATTTTTTTTGTCGCTAATCGCAATGTGCAAACATATGCAACTAATTCGTCTGTTTTGGTGATTTAAAAATAATTGAATTACCTCGTAAAGTAATTTTATTTCCCATGTGGTTAATAAGTTATAACTTGATTTATTTTTCAACGTTGTAATTATTCTTCTGACAACCGTTGACAAATTTTCCGTTGATAATCCACCCACGCAGGTTGTGGTGCGTTTCATAAATGTGTTGTAACCGGGTTGGTACGGTAGAAAAAATGAAAATATAATGCGTTTGATAATTAGTTGCTATTTATTATATTTAAAAATATGTTTACACTTATAATTGACTTCTCGACTTTAATGAGTTGATACTTAATTAATATAAAAGATTCAGTGAACAAGTTAACATAAAAGATTCAGTGAGCAAATTAACAAAAGATTCAGTGGAGAGTCGTCCAGGTTCGACCCTATGAACTATATGACTCTTGAACGAGTAGCTGACTACTACTGGCGCGTCGCCTCAAGCGGCGGCGGCCGTAGGTCCAATACATTGAAAAGGACTGAGCAAGCATCGAATGTTCTAGAAGGACTAGATGCTTGCCTGGTAAATACTTTATATACAAGACAAAAGAGGCTTCCGTTCCCATGATTAATATATATACTATTAAATTACACAATTACAATTAGGCAGCAAAAAGCCAGTTCACAACAAATGCATTAATATAAAAATGCACTTCACCTGCAGTTTTTATATCCCAGTGTTAAAAAGTTCAAAAAATAATGGTCCTTAATAAACAGACATTTTCTTAGTTAGATCGTTTAATTATTTGTCAACCAATTAAATATGTATTTTTACATTTAAGCAATTTAAAAGATGATAGAACTATATATTTTTTACATTATTCATAGACTAAATGATACTTTTAATTTCTGAAAAAAAAAAATTTATATTTTATTGTGTACTTTTGAAAATATTTTTTAAGACCTAGCGGACCAAAGCATAAGACCATATTGTTAGGTAAAGCATTTACCCATACATTTATGTCTCAGAAACAAAGTTTTCGTACATAATATCATGAACGTTCATAATATCAAATACATTTTATATTATTTATTGAACAAAATATTTTTTAACTATATATATACATATATTATAATAGTTTATTCAAATTTAATAATATAATTTGATTTCACTATTTCAAATCAAATCAAAGTTCTTTATTGGACCGTATTTATCTATAATTCTCGAATTTTACACTTTATATTAAAACAGTAAATATATGGATACATTATAAAAACTAACTAATATAATGAGCCTTTATATTTTTGTTCTTTAACACCTTTTGTTATGCTTGATTATTCTCTTTATAAATTGTTAATGATTTTCTTTATGATTCTAGTAAAATCCAGCTAATAATCAATGAAGAACACTCCCACTAAATCATTCTAAGCAACTCTTTGAGCTCCATCAACAATATAAAAATTAACTACCATCAAAGTGACATCTCAACTCACATTAACAATAAACTTAAAGAAGCCGACACTAAACTCGTCACAATTTTATGAATACTCGGCTATTTAGCTATAAAAAGGCAACGGACGTCGATAATACGCTAAAATTGCAGCTACCGATCCAAATATACCTTTGCTTAGACTTATACCATTCAACGACATAAAAACATTTATAAAAAATAATATAATTAAAAAATGGCACAACGTATGAATCAACGAAATACGAAGCTAAACCCAATTAAGAAAATGATATTCAAATTTTAATATCAAAATAAAGATACTGAAAATAATGTAACATTGTAACTAATTGCCATTACTATCAAAAATGTATGATCAATAAATAATAATAATAATAATAATAACTGTATGATTTTGATATTGATTTTAAAATGTTTCATTCTGTTTTAATTAACAATATTGGTATAATTATTATTCGATTTCTACATTCATCTGATTTATAATCATTGGTCTTTATCATTTTTTACTTATTAATTTAATTTATATTTATTTAGTTTCAATTGTACTCATTTGAAAATACACTCGTAAAAAAAACCTATGCCCAATTTTCAATTTAAATATTGTGAATTTGGTTTACTTTATAAGTGAAACACTTGTTAGTCGCCTTTTATTGCTGGTGATGACGTTTTTATTTTTTACAATAGACACTTATAGAATAGATTTGAACATATTTATATGTTCTATTAAATGAATACGTATTTGCATCAACACATAAAATAATTTTATATTGGGGCCATAATTTGGGTCTCTTTTAAAATACTGGATGCGGAGAAGCGTTTGAGACCAAGCTGTCGAAAGCACAGAGTGCAATGTCGCCAATGGAATGTCTGGCATAACTCTTTTTTGACGTATCCTAAAACCAAGAGTAAATACGTTTTCCCAGTTGAAGCATCTAGGATGGGTACAGTTCTTACTGGTGTATGTGCACTCTGCCCGCCCTACATACCCAGTCAATATATTAGAAAGCTAGTAACTTAATAAGTATTAATTCTACAATTGTTATAAACTCGTCATATTATTTTGTAAGCAAAGGGCTAAAAATGGCTATTTTGTAATTTTATAGAAATAAAAATTTATAATTTTATTTTTTCAGGGATATATAATAAAAAATATGCTTTTAATGTAGTTCAAAATTTACTTTGTAAAAATCTGGTGAAGCACTATTTACATATTAACACGCATAAATATTATTTAGCGAGCCTAAGAGAGAATAGGTCACGACTCCTGGGTGAGATCATAAATCATTTCAAAATTCTTGTAATTGAGTCGGTATCTCGGAAACGATATTGAAAGAACTGTCACACCGACCTTTTACGCCATTACAGCAATATCCTTGATACTTATACTTTACAAAAGTGGTTGTTGCCTCTAGCGAGTTAGACTATAGTAAAAAATTTAACAAAACAAATATTCGCAATGGACCGAGACGAATTGGAGAGACAATGTATCGGACATAACTAGAATACGTTTTCGATGTATAAAATACTAGTAATAATAAAGCAAATGGACTAGTGTAATGTACCCCGAAGACGTGAGACGACACTGTGTAACAGGAGACCAGTAAACGAATACGCGTGACAAGACCCATGGAGTAGATATGTAAGTATCGCGAATTTATTGCCGTCTACTCGTCCCAAAGGTAACGACACCTATGGAATCTTTTAAAATGATTTATCAGATGGATTTCTCGTGGGTTTACTTAAAGCAGGCTATACATGCACTACAATATGCCTTAAAGCAAATTAATGGAAGTTAAGGGTAAACGACCTGACAAAACATAATACAAAATATACTGTAAAATGATGGTCTGTCTCGCATGAGGAGTTACAGTTCAAATGCTGAATATTTTATTAAATTCTACTAACATAATGTAATAGGCCTAACCTTGGACAGTATAATTATAACCCCGGATTCATAATTATCGGTCCAAAAGTGAATTCTGCAACGAGGTCAAATCGTCGGTATAAAGTTGAAGACATGGATATGTATGTAAATATTCTAAATAAATAATAAAATAAAAATGTATAAAAGCTTTACAAGTAGCTATACTACTTGTAGAACTTAAATAGAGAATTTTTTTTTTAACTTAAATAAGTTATATAGTGAAATATGTTTTTATACAAATATAATTCTTACGTTGAGAATTAACTGTATATTGTTTATTTCAGAAATAGACTACTCTCATTTTCTACCTTGTATGTACTCTATAAATTGAAATTTAATCAAAAAACAATTTAAAAAAATCCCTTCAGTAGGATCGCGGCACAGCGGGGACGGTCATAGTAGAAACAAGTATAAATGATATTTGACATGATCACTATCATATAACGCTTCAAGTCTATAGATAGTGTTAAATTATTAAAAGGATTTATTGAATAAGTAACATGAACTCCTATTTCATTATTTATAATATGATTACAAGTTTCATGATTTATATGTATAATACAAAAATAAATACTTATTATAGTAATTAAATTTAGTTTTGTGCTTTAATATCAGTACTATATTAGTATTGGTGTTGTGATTTTTACGGAGAAATTATAAAATGATATACAGTTGTTGCGTACAGGATTATTCTTTTAATATTAGCTTCCCAATTTCTTTTAAAATAATAATTATGCTAAGAATATCAATTTTGGAAAAAAATTTTAGTTTCAGATATTCATTGATATTAAAATATTAAGTATTTTTTTTTATTTCATTCCTTATACGTTATAAGAGTGTCAACTTTATTTGTTGAATGGCAACATACATATTGAACTAGCTTATATAATAATAATATAAATACATAATATTGAAGTATAAATAATATACTTAAGTTGTTAATGACATATTATGTTTTTTCTTAAGAAAAAGGCTAGAAAAATTTTAGCTTCTACATTTTACATAGAAATGAATTATTTATATTAATTGATTTTTTTATATTTTATCAATTTGATAAAAATAGTCACATAAATAAATAGATTTGTATTTGTGGAAACTGAAAAAGTTAGTGTTAAACTTGCATTGACGCAAAGTATTGAATCTTTTAATGTTAATACATGCATTTTTGATAAATATTCATAAAATAAATATATTTTTTTGTTCGGTTATAATTTTATAACATAAAAAATAAGAAACGGTTACACATTGGGATCGTGGTACAACATCAGTTTTATTTTTCCTCATTATATCCTGATTAGTAGTTTTTTGGTTTATCAATTTAATATATGAATAAGTACTAATAATAATAATAATAGTAATCTATAGTGATAAATATAGTAATTAAAATTATAAAATTGATATTCCATAATTCAATACTATAAATTTTATGGGAAAATTAAAAAGTAGTTGTATATTTCGTTACTTCCATGGCAAACATTTATAAAAATTAAAAGGCTTGATACAATACTTTTTAGAAAATCAATTAAAATAAATTGGTTAAAACTGGTCTATAAGGAATTTTCTTAAATGACAAATATATACTTTTTTAAACGAATTATTCGTGTTCATTCAAATTTGCATTTTGATTTTTTCGATCACCTCTAATTAATATAAATATAGTTTAAAAAAACTAAAAAACACGCTTTTAAAGCACATCGAACTAAAAAGTTAAAAATAATTTTTAAAATTAACTTAAAACAATAATGAACGAAAAATACTAGTATTATTGTGAAAAAAAGCGTCAGGCGCTCAACATACACGTGAAACTAATATAAGCGTGTTAAAAAAGAGTTTTATCATATAAAAAATAAACACATTATAGAAAAATTATTTTTTCTATAATTTCAAAATAGCTGAGAAGGTATTAATACATTCTCAGCTTCGCATTGAAGATAATTAAATAATTTTTTTATTAGTAAAATTAAGTCTGTCAAAAAATGTGAGATGAAATATAATTATGTGGTATATTCTTCTTTTTATGTATTATTTATTTCCGTAGGATCAAAGGAATCAAAAGATGAAAAACTTAAAAAAAATTTTTGAAACATTATATTACATATTAAACTTTGTATATTTATAAATGTTCAAATATTAATTAAAATAACTATTGAAATTACTGACAAAAATTAATTTCTTTAGTTTTAATTAATAGTAATTAATTAATTACAATTTTATGTAATTTTTTTTTTTTCGGATCAATTACAATATTTTTCAAAATAATGTCTTCAGACATTGTAATATAAGACACAGAAGTGTTAATATTATACTCTTCAAATAACTTTTCTAAATAATTTAAATACGATTTGATTTGATTAACATTTATCATTAATATTTCCCAAATTTGAACTGCACGTAAATCACCTAGTTGGTTTTTGTAATCTAAAAGAACAAATTTTGGTGACCGAATTTTCATAATTTTTTCAATATTTACAATTGCTTCACGAATTGTTAAATTTACACCATTTTCAATCTTTGGCTTTTTAGCGGAATTTTTTAAAACTACAATCACTTCACTTAAATTAAACCTAAAAAGTTCTTTAAAAAAATCATTTTTTAAAATGTATTTATTCATATCATTAATCCCTACATCGACATTTCTAAAAACTGTATTTTTTAATTTCCAATATTTAAAAGCATAAATCATGTGCTTTCTTATTAAATGTAATGCTACTGTTCTTATCACGTTTAACATTTGTTCTTGATATTTTCCTATTTGAATCATCCATTGATCTATATAATAATAATTCAAAGCTTCATCATAACTTTTATAAAGTTCATTGTATATTTCGTTAAAAACTTCATGGCTTTGATTACCAAATCTTATAATGATATCTCTCAAGGTAATTTTCTGGCTTATGATTTTATATAAATAAATACTTTCTAAGGAAACCCATTTTTTTTCTTTATTATTTTCCAACAGAATACCATTATTATGTTTTTGTATTTCCATTATCCAATCAATATAATTGTCAGGATTCACTATTATATTATGACTATTTTTGTTTCTACAATAATGATCAATTGTATGCTTTAAATGGTTTATGATATCATAAATTATTGATAAATCATATTTATTGATATTTATTATTATTGAATTCCCACGGCAAATTGAACTATGCAACAATAACATATGTACATGCCAAAATGGACTATCATATAATCTTTTATTTATTTTGAAAAGTGAAGCTAACATTTGGCTGGTAACTTCTTCACTTAAATGATATCCATTTACATCTTTATAAATTACTAAATAATTAAAAAGTAAATGCATATTACCACAAGCCAAGTCACAGTACATTATTTCAATGGTTTCCAACATAACATTGTTTGTTATTACTGTATCAGATATGTTTAGTTTCGTTTTTATATCATTAAAGTTTAATTTTTGTAACTCATCCAGAGGAGGATATTCAAATCCAGTATTCAGTTCGACTGCTTTTTTAAGTTCTAAATGTTTACTCGGTAAGAAATTTGTTGAAAAAGATGTATTAACTTGTATTGTACGCCAAATAATCGTAACTACAATATTAATAAAAAAATTAAAAATCATTTTTCACTACTTTAGTTTGCAATTGTCAAATAAATTTTAATTCATACAAAATGAAAACTTGGTTTAACTACATGATCGTTATTGTATATAGCTTTTTATATGTTAATTTTTCATAGAAATATGTTATGACAATATATTTTTATAAATTTATGATAAATATTTGTTAGAAACTATTTTTATAGTTCTCTTATTATTTTGAAAAATAGTCTAAACCTAATACTAAACTGAATCAATGTAACGATGAATAAAAAAATTTAATATTTTAAAATTAAATTTTTTATTAGGTATTTATTATTTTATTGCAAAATTGTTATTTAGTGTTTTAATTGTCAATGTATTTATTATTTTAATGTACAAGCTCAAAGAATATAAAACATAATAAAAAAACAACACACAATTTTATTGAAAAATAATAAATTACATATCAAATATTGTATTCTTTTATAGTTCAATCATTTTTAAGAATTTTTAAAAAAAATTTATCATTTCACTGTAGGTTTAAGTACAATGAAGTGATAATAGTACTTATATGAATTTATTATCTAAAAGGTAATTATTCATATCAATATTTGACTACATTGATATTTCCAAAAAATGTATGTGTCAATTTAAAATATTTACTAACATAAATCATTTGCTTTCTTATAAAATGTAATGTGACTTATCTTATCATAGTTAATTTTTTTTTTAATCAATTTTATAATAAATAATAGTTTAAAATTTAAAACCATTAAAATTACACAGAAAAAATTAGGCATATAATAAAAAACCCAGCACAGGGGGGTCACGGCACAGTGGTGACTTGGTATAGATGGATCAAGTATAATGATATCTGACAGTGATTAAAATCACTATAAAAAAAAAACGCTTCGATGCAAATCTTTAGATACTGTTTAATTTTAAAAAAAATTGGTGGACTATTCCAAAAGCTACATTATCTGCTAGTTCATTATTAATATCCTAATTAAGATAAAGTATGTAGAATGAAAAAGGGATTATTAAAAAATATTATTTCTCATAAAAAAATAATGTTGATCCATACACTTTTCAATATGTCATAGCATTATAAAGTTAAAAATGTAAAAAATAAAATCGAGAATTTTCACACAATAATAGCATTCGGTAGCCATTTTCACCGTGAAGATAAAATAAAGTCCGAAATTTTTTTTTTGCATAATAAAGTAAATTACATTAGCTTTAATTTAAGATATATATAAAAGTGTCAGACTTTCCGGAACACTTTCAAAATTTAAGTTGAAAAAGTTCTACTTTCTACATGCATTTTTTAGATTTGAACACCCCTCGTATATAGGGAAATGGTCGGATTTAACAAAACAGTATGTCAAATGAAAGATGTATATAAATACTACTCCTCATGAAAAAATTGTACTGATCCATACATTTTTCAAAAAGTTATAGCATAATAAAGTTAAAAATGTAAAATACAAAATCGAAAATTTTCACACAAAAAAAGCATTCGGTAGCCATTTTCACCGTGAAGATAAAATAAAGTCCGAAATTTTTTTTTTGCATAATAAAGAATATTACATTAGCTTTAATTTAAGATATATATAAAAGTGTCAGACTTTCCGGAACACTTTCAAAATTTAAGTTGAAAAAGTTCTACTTTCTACATGCATTTTTTAGATTTGAACCCCCCTCGTATATAGGGAAATGGTCGGATTTAAAAAAACAGTATGTCAAATGAAAGATGTATATAAATACTACTCCTCATGAAAAAATTGTACTGATCCATACATTTTTCAAAAAGTTATAGCATAATAAAGTTAAAAATGTAAAATACAAAATCGAAAATTTTCACACAAAAATAGCATTCGGTAGCCATTTTCACCGTGAAGATAAAATAAAGTCCGAAATTTTTTTTTTGCATAATAAAGAATATTACATTAGCTTTAATTTAAGATATATATAAAAGTGTCAGACCTTCCGGAACATTTTCAAAAGTTAAGTTGAAAAAGTTAATTTTTTGTGAAAAAGTTGTCATTTTAAATCCCCCCTTGTGGGCAGGTTAAGGGTTAAATTTATGAAAAAAATATACCAAATGAAAGGTAATGATATTATGCATCTATATAAAAAAGAATTATATTGATATGTTCATTTTTGAAAAAGTTATGGCACTTTTAAGTAAAAAAAATTGAAAAAATTTCGAAAATTAGCGATTTTTAAATTTGTAATTTTTTTGGAGGTTTCCCCCATTTACGGGGAACGAGGGAATTTTTTTCAATTTTTGAGGGTAATGTCTTCGACTAGATACAATTTGTGATCTTTTGACGTATCATTGAAAGAAATCGGTTCGGTGAGAGCTGAGAAAAAGTGGTAACAGACACAAAAAAAAAAAAAAAAAATAAACACATCTTAGTAAAACCAATACCTTCTCAGCTTCGCATCGAAGCTAAAATTCATGTATTAAACCTGTTTTAATTTTAACTTGTTTTACAAAGGTTTTATTATACTGTATGTTCAGTAAGTAAGGATACAGGGCAATTGTTACAAACAATGAGAACAATAGAAACCCGTTTCCTGACTTACTGAACACTCTGTATATTAATAAAATAAGAAAAAAATTGTTAACGCTACAAAATTACTTAACGAGCTCTGATTTTCAAATTATTTATTTTATTAAAAGATCTCGGTAACATTACGTAGGAAAAATCATTCGCGTAGATGAATAACAATGTTTGTAGCATTCCACTAGCGTTGAAAAATGATTTAAAAAAAAAAAACGTTCAACATAGATGGCGTTTTTCGATATATCATATAAAATTTGTACCAGGCTTGTGTGTACTAATTGGAAAAGTAGCCTGAAAACTTTTATGAAATTCATTAATTTTTATCAAATTAACTTTTTTTTTTAAGATGGCCACTCAAAAATTGCGCTGGCCGAATTTTTCGAGTTACTTTACTCAATTAAAACGATTTTTTTCCGTTTCGGTCATTGTAATATGTTATATACAACTGCATATTCACGCGACGGGATACATTCATAACAATATTTTAAAAAAAATAACTATTGAAATAATTGACCAAAAATTGATTTGTTTTTTTTAGAAATTAAAATCTAACAAAATTTTGTTATGAATATTATGTTTACCTCTTTTTAAAACATATTCACTAATCCTAATATAAGACACAGAAGTCTCAATATTATATTCTTCGAATAAATTTTCTAAATACTTTAAATACGATTTGATATTCTTAATATTTTGCATTAATTCTTCCTTAATTTCTTTTTTAATTTTATCTGAATATCCATTATCTAGTTTTCTATTGTAATTTATTAGAACAAATTTTGGTGACCGAATTTTCATAATTCTTTCAAGATCTACAATTGCTTCATGAATTGTCAAATTTACACCATTTTCAATCTTTGGCTTTTTTGCGGAATTTAGTAATACTTCTATCAATTTACCTAAGTTAAACCTAAATAGTACTTTAAATAAATCATTATTTAAAATGTATTTATTCATATCATTAATTCCTACATCGACATTTCCAAAAACTGTATTATTTAATTTCCAATATTTAAAAGCAAATCATGTGCTTTCTTATTAAATATAATGTTACTGTTCTTATCACGTTTAACATTTGTTCTTGATATTTTCCTATTTGAATCATGCAATGATCTATATCAGTGGTCGGTAACCGGCGGCCCGCGGGCCGTATCCGGCCCGCGTGGCTATTGAATACGGCCCGCTTTAAATTCTAAATCGACTAATTTAATTGAATATAATTTTGTATAAATATAATTGAACGTTGCGTTTTTGGTACGGGTATTTTATATAAGTCATATTATTATTTTAAGTTTTAGATAGTATTTTTTTGCATAATAAATAATGTAATTATAAATTTTTTTTTTTTATCTGGCCCGCGAACTCTTTTTAATTTGTAAATGTGGCCCGAGAATTAAAAAAGGTTGCCGACCACTGATCTATATAATAATAATTCCTCGCTTCATCATAACTTGTATAAAGCTCTTTGTACATTTCATTAAAAACTTCATGGCTTTGATTAGCAAATCTAATAATGATATCTCTCAAGTTATCTATCTCGGTTATAATTTTATATAAATAAATACTTTTTAAGGAAACCCAATTTTTTTCTATATAGAATCCAATAGAATACCATCATTACGGTTTTGTATTTGGCTTATCAATATTTCAATTTCTTGCAAATTATTATTAGCGTCAGGATTCAATAACATACTATGAGTATTTTCATCTCTACAATATTGATCAATATAATACTTTAACAAACATTCGATATCATTTTAGCTTCGATGCGAAGCGGAGAAGGTATTAATTTTACTATGATGTGTTTTTTTTTTTTTTTTTTTTTTTTTTTTTTT
>NW_026099572.1:24919552-24933821 GCF_025091365.1 Daktulosphaira vitifoliae | reverse complement strand
TTTTTTTTATACTAAAACCTTAGATATTTACCTTTCATTTGATATCATTTTTTTGAAAATCTATCACTTAACCCCTCATGGGGGGGGGATTTAAAATGGAAACTTTTTTACAAAAATTAATTTTTTCAACTTAATTTTTGAAAATGTTCCGGAAAGACTGCGTCCTTCAAACATATATCACATTAAAGCTTATTTTTTGTACTACAAAATGAAAAAAAAAAATTTGTCCCGACACTTTTTTTTCTACATTTATACGGCTGCCGTAGTTAAAAAAACACTATTTTTGTGTTAAAATTTTCGATTTTCAATTTTAAATTTTCAACTTAAAAATGCTATCTTCTATGTGCAAATGGCTGTCGAAAATTTTAAAAAAAATGTAATGTTTGCGATAAAAATTACATTTTATCGGGATGTTTTTTGTACTTAAAACTGCCATAACTTTTTCAAAAATGAACAAATAAAAATAATATTTTTTTGTATTGAAACCTTAGATATTTCCCTTTCATTTGATATAATTTTTTTTGAAAATCTAACACTTATTCTGCTCACTGGGAGGATTTAAAATAGTAACTTTTTTACAAAAAATAACTTTTTCAACTGAATTTTTGAAAATGTTCCGGAAATACTGCGTCCTTCAAACATATATCACATTAAAGCTTATTTTATGTACTATAAAATGAAAAAAAAAAATTTGTCCTGACGATCTATCTTCTATACGCAAATGGCTACCATATTGAAAAATATACTATTTTTGTATGATAATTATGGGTTTTGTATTTTATTTTAATAGAAGTTGATGTTGCTTTTGCAATTATCCATCAATTTTTTAAAATTAAACACTATCTACAGATTTGCATCGAAGCGTTTCTTATGATAGTGATTTTAATCACTGTCAGATTAAATCTATACTGGACCCTACTATGCAATGTCTCCACTATGCTGCGACCCCACTGTGCTACCGTTTTTTATTATATAATAGTTATTCATATCAATTGAATTCCTACGGCAAAGTGAACTATGCAACAAATACATATGTACATGCCAAAACGGAGATACTTTTCTTATACTTAGTTTGAAAAGTGAAGCTAACATGTGGCTGGTAACTTCTTCGCTTAAATGACAATCCCTTACATCATTACAGATTAATAAATAATTATAAAGTAAATGCATATTACCACAAACCAAGTCAGAGAATATTATATCAATGGTTTTTTCCATATTATTTTCTACTATAATTGTTTTATTTATTTTTAGTTTCTTTTTTATAGCATTAAATTTTAATTTTTCTAACTTATCCAGCGGAGGATATTCAAATCCAGTTTCCAATTTGACTGCTTCTTCAAGTTCTAAATGTTTACTCGGTAAGAAATTTGTAGAAAAACATGTATTAACTTGCATTGCACGCCAAATAATCGTTACTACAATGCTGATAAAAAAATTAAAAATCATTTTTCAGTTTACTTTAGTTTGCAATTGTAAAATAAATTATAATTCACTTAGTTTGCTTATTATTTTGAAAAATGATCTAAACATAACTACACTGAAACAATATTAACGCTGAATATATAAATTTAATAGTTTAAAATTAAATTTTTAATTTGTTAATTAATAAGTTTATACTCAAAATTGTTATTTAGTATTTCAATGTCATATTATTTATAATTTCAGTCTACAAGCTCTAAGAATACAAAAAATAATAAAAAAAAAGAAAAACATAATTTTATTGAAAAATAATAAATTACATATCTTCTTAAAGTTTACACATTTATTAAAACAACTAACGAAATAAATGAATAGTATATAATAAGTGTTTTTACGAGAATTACTATTTTATTTTCACAATTTTATCAGGTTAATGTTCATATAATCATATAAATTCCTCATATTTTTCTGTTTGAAACATAGTAGTCTCAATGTTATACTCTTCAAAAATAATTTCTAAATATGATTTGATACTTTTAAATTTTTAAATAATGTTACTCAAGTCTTATCTTTAGACATAAATTTTATTTGTTTTTTTCTTAATAGGAATAGGAGGAAGAGATGTTTATCTGAGTAGCATAAAACAGTATTTTCAATAGGATATACACAGGATTGGATATTGGAAGTCTTTAAAATCGTAAAAATTCATGCTACAAAATCCGTCGTGTAGGAGCTGACTGATGTAAACAGCAGACCTATAAATAGTTGTTTCTATGAGCATGAACTTAGCAAGAATGAATTTCCAGAAGTTTATTTAGTGGTAAATCGCATTGAGAAGAATAATCACAGATGTGTCGTTTAGTTAGTTGGTTTAAATAGTTCAATGCAAGTCTACAAGTGTTGAAGAATTTCTTTGACCATTGAACAAAAAATGATAATTCATTAATCAAAACCAGTTTAATATTAATAAATAAACAGCGATATAATACGTCCCAAAAATTAACAATAAGTACATTTCAACACAGTAAAAAACTCGCAAATTTTATTCTCATTATGAAAATTAATTTATTTGAATTCATCGCGATTAAATAATTGGTTTCACTGTTATATTTAATCACTAAACGTATCCAAATGCGCTCAAGAACTTAGTATTTGAAGATTATAATCAGAAAGTGTGTGGGCGCAAGTTTTTAGTTACTAATTGGTTTTGTCGACATTTATATCGATAAATGTTCATTATAATTCAGATTGTCCGTCAACATACGTGACTTTATTTTAGGGGGCGTACAATTTACATGTTATATTTACGTATAAATTGGCTAAGGAATCCTCGTCGTACTCTAAAAAAACCTGTCCGTCGGTAATACGAATAATATTATTATAGAGCGCATATTAAAGTATACCGCGGCATTCGATATCTTCTTAAGTTATTAGGACAAAGAGAAGCCTTAAATTACATTTATGCGCGTAGACACATACAAACCTTGATTAATAGGGACAATTACAGTTTTTTATATTATATTGGTGATGCTGCCGGGGATATGAATATTATTTGATCGGCGGTATTAAAAAAACGAGTAATAAATAGCGAAATGGGAGTTGACTTTGCGTATATTCTTATGATATGGATTTTTTATCTGATACCGCGACCGCAGCTTCTATACGTTGTTATAATTACATTTAACGTTTTACACGGTGACTGGCAGAAGATTCATTCAATAGTGCCAAAGCGAAACAATTAATTTTTTATGCATTAACTATAGAATTATAATTTATACGATCGACCAAACATATCTTTAGGCTCCCTTATAACTCGTAGCGTTCGCTTTGTTCCAATCAGAGATCCACCTATTGAAAATGGGCATCATTGTTAATCATATTCAAGAAATGCGAGTGTTTGACCTCATAAATATATCCACGTTTTGTTTTAGTAGCATTTACCTATCAGTTTGGATATTTCTAATTTCATAATTTATGGAATCCGCGTGTCATATACATCTGGTTTATCTCTCATGATTAATTACATTAAGCGTGAATTCTGATTGAAAATATTATTGAATTTGTATTATCGAATACGTTGTATAAATTANATTGTATTATCGAATACGTTATATAAATTAGACGTGTCAGTGAGTACGGTTAATTTAATTTGCATTTCCTTTGATAAGTTCTGTCACCTATCGATTACGTGTGCTTTTCATAGTAAAACACTCTAACGAGGCACTTGAAAAATAAATTATGGCTCGACTAGTTTAGCGTTTTGCATATAAATCAAATATCTACATTAATAAATCGTATTTAAGTAGACTGGACATTTTTAAGGTAAACAAATTCGTTCAATTATTTATCGTAGAGGCGAATCGATTTAAGCGACTAGGCGTTAAAAGAACTTCAAAGCTCGTTTAGATCGTACAAACAACTATAACCAACGGGTTGGAATCAAACAAAAGTCGAGTTGGTGAATTTTTTAAAATCTTACAAGTGTTCGTACAACCAGTGGCGACATGTCATCGGTCTTTTTGTTCTCTATTAGCGTGTTGCATGTTTATATTTTAATTTTTACACATTTCCATAGTAACCATGTTACTGAGAAAAACGTGACATGACACATAAGACGACATTCATGAACGTTGACTGGAGCCGGTGATTAATTGCGGGTGTGCTTCGGGTGTAGTACATGTTGTTTGTCGAATCGTGAATATCGAAATTATTTTACATGTATTAAAAGTGTAACACCGTAACATGCGGGTGTGTTATTGTACAGTATTGACATTAAAAAGAGTTTTTTCAACATCACTGTTAGGTTAGCTATCGAGAGTTATACCAGTATTAAGTTAGTTGTATGATTTACGGTATTCTCGCGCGATGTTAAAAAAAAACTTTATCAAATCTTTTGTGTGACCAATAGACTAATAGATTAATAAATCGTTGCATTAGAATGAAAAGGTTACAACGCAATTAAAAAGAAAAATAAATATTTAAAAATAATAATTACGCATCTAATATTTAGATGTGCGATTATTAAGTGTAACTACTTCAACTATTGAAGAAGTTACATTCATTACACAGATAAATAAATCAAATTAAAAATCAAAATATTCATATAAACGTATGATAATTTGTTTTTAAAAACGTTCAGAACACTGCGGTTTAGTGATAAATTATCGAATTTACGTCAAGATCTTTTCATTCTTAGGCAACGAAATATACGTATTGGTTAGTTTATTTTTATCTTTAAACCATACAAGACAATGCATCGTCTTGAGTTTTTTCATACGAAGTTGAAATTGTAATAATTTTTTTCTTATTATGTCTGTCACTACTTTTTTCCAGTTTCAAATTGGTCCTGCACGACTGATTTTGTTGAACGATACGTCAGAAAAAAAAACACAACTCAATATAAATTGACAAATTAATTGTAATGTCACTATTAAAATTGGATGGGAGTTGTAATTGATTATTTTTATTTAAACAATAGTATAAAATTAACATAAAAAGATTTACTGGGACTTTCGCACTTTTTAGACGAAGAACCCAAAGTTTGAATTTCTTACATCAATTCTAATGGAATCGCCTCATTATTACCACTTTAAAGAAAGTTTCACGTGCAATTTTTTTACTGAAAATTGATTTAAAATTTATAAGGTTTTGACTAAAGAAATGTTCTCAATAATTTACTCAACTTAGTTATTTTAGTGCCTAAATAATTGTGTTTTTTCACACGTTCAACTACATAAAAGTAAGAATATTGAAAAACCATTAGGAAACACTGTGTTTGTTTTACTGTGTTATCATATTAGCTAATTTTTTGTATCACTAAACTGTCTATTTTAGATTGGCATTGAGTATTGCATAAACTAATATGCGCTGCTACGCGTGGAAGCACTCGAATGTGGTGTTGAGTGGACGCTGGAAATTCGATTTGGCCATTAGGCTATCCTACCTTGCGTGTTCGTCTGGTTACGGCTGGACATTAGGGACTTGGCTGTCAATAGAGTTTCGCAAACACACCCGACAGTCGGATCAGTTTTCTCAATTTTTCTCAACGTAATTCGAGGTTTGTCCGTTCTGCAGTGTCCGACACGGGTGTTTTCGGATTACGCTAAGCGATGACGCCATAAATATAACGTGCTATTAGGACAACGTGCCGAAATGTCTGTGAAAAACTTGAGTGTGTAACTCCCATGTGACTATTAAATTCATTTACTAATTTCATTCATTTACCACATTGTTTTCATTGTGCACTGATTTTAAACAAATTGTAATATTCTCCTTTGGAATATTAATAAAATCGGTCGGTTAATTATTCGGTTTACAATCAACAATATCTTACTAAGAAAAATCAAAATCCTTCAACTGCCAACAAAGTGACCATAAATGTCAATATGAATCAATAGTCAACAATGATTTTGAGGGTAAGAACCCATAAGCCATTTATGGCGAAAGTGAATCAGTTCGTCGAGTTTTCGGCCGTGCTTCACTTGTTAGACTTTACACCATGGTGTATGACAAATGGTGTTGGAAAATCAAATACTTATAGAAGAACGACATCTGACAAACGTGACACGAGTCGCGAGACGTCGTCTATCATCAAGCTATGAGGAACCGAAGAACTTTTATTATCAAAATAAAATATTAAAACAAAATCATTCTAAGAGAGCTCACAACATTCATCTTTTAAATTGGCAATAGAACTGAACATAAAGTTACATAATAATAAGTTTTCACTACACTTAGTATGGCACACAAGTATACTTCACTAACCAAATATAGTAATATTCACTCAGTCAATCAGGACGATGGAAACATGAAAATTATGAATAATGTACAATAATGTTTGAGTGAACATGTAAATACTCAAGAACTCTATTACAAAAACTTAATGAAGACATTGAACAAAAAAAAAAAAAAAAAACAAATATACCCTTTATGCTTATATAAATTTTTTCCATTTTTGAATTGTATTAAAATAATGAATACACTATCCTAGATTATAACTATTAATATTTAACCATACTATACTAAAAGTATGTATATATTAGTAAATTGCACTATCATTTACACTATGCAATTTCATTAATTTGCACAATTATGCACATGCTTTTATTATAAAGCAGCATGAGGACATGCTACAGAAAAAACATAGGTACAAAAGCATTAAATAAGGGAAGGTGATAAAAAGTAACTGTCTTGTTTTGATTGTAAAGCATGACTCAATCAGACGTTTCATCCTTGTTTATGTTTTTCGTGGTATGTTATATAAGGGCTGGAGACTGCATAAGTCAGTCAGTCAATCTTTCATTTTTCTTGTTCACTTCTCTCACTACAATGTCAAGTTAATCAATTTAAAATATAATTCCAAACATACTTGTGCGTATTCTTTTCTGCTGTTTGTTTTTAGACTTAACTTTTTAACACTAAATTTAAGATTTACATTTGTCAAAATAATTAACACTCTCTATAATAATAAATACGCTTCTGCTAACCAAGTTCGATTCTCATTTATTAACATACTTACTATAGTTTTAAATATATTCTTAACAACCATAAATCTACACTCAAGATTTAATCATCATCAGTGAATATCAGGTAAGAGTAGTTTTAATACCATCCCCAACAACTTTATTTTTTTAGTTATTACAAAATTGTATTAATTACACATCTTTTAATAATCAATCGAAACTAAAAGAGCCAGTGCAATTACATATTGTTTAATTATTTTGGAAACGCGAAAAACCGTAAAGTTTTAGTAGTACACATTATAAATTAGACATTTCTAAACAAGAATTTCCCGTTATTG
The DNA here is from genome assembly GCF_025091365.1 of Daktulosphaira vitifoliae. Lineage (NCBI taxonomy): Eukaryota > Metazoa > Arthropoda > Insecta > Hemiptera > Phylloxeridae > Daktulosphaira > Daktulosphaira vitifoliae. Next base: position 24,926,599 of record NW_026099572.1, on the reverse strand, counting down.
CATTAGATATACGTTTTTTATTAGGTATGCGATGAAAATATAAATACTTATAACAATAATAATGAAAAATAAAAACAAGACTTTGATAAACGCTTATCAAAGCCTTTATTATTTCAAGTTTTAAATGGTGTTATTATTAATATTATTGAAGAAAATTTATATAAATTTATACTGTAATTTTATGCTATTAATATGAACAAATTTGAATTATGCGGAAATTCGGATTTTAAAATGTATACATCTCTTTATACATTAATTATACAATACAAATCTCATGTATATGACTAAGAGCATTTAAAAAAATGTTTAAATAGTTGTTATTGCAATTAATATTAAATTTATATTTTAAATGAAATTTCATTAAATTTTAGAACGAATTCGAAAATTAGTATAATATATGCGTTAATTTTAAACATAAATAGTGTAATTTTGGCAAAAGATATCGAAAATTCATACACAAATATAATATTTTTATGACTATTTGATAAAATTTTACCTTACCAAGTATGCGTTAAGTACTTTCAATACATGTGCAGTGTGCAAATATGGACATTTTTTTTAATAAGTGTAACTATTGAAAGAAAATATTTGAAAAGCCTTTGGCATTTTTAAGGGGCACACCTAGTGTGAAATTTTCAAAAAATCGATTTTTTTTTCCATATTTTGATAGGTTATACCTTTAAAAATAACATACTAAAATTTTAAATCGATATCTTAAGTAGTTTTTGAGTTACAGCCATTTAAAAGAGTAGCCGCTCGGCAGTTAGATAGTTGCATTGGCTACGGGATATACCTGAAGTAAGTTTAAGCACGATTACCTCCCACTGGATCCAGAAGTTGAAAAAGGTCTAAAGCCTATTTATGAAGATTTATCTCGGCATAAATTGCTTGATAGATGCAAAGGTAGTAATACTCAAAACAATAATGAAAGTTACAACGGTTTACTTTGGCACTTTTCACCAAAGCACCTTCATAATGGATTGAAAACTATTGAATTAGCAAATTTTTTTGCAACTTCAATATTCAATGACGGTTACTCCTCAATTTTAAAGATATTTAATGCAATGGGAGTTAAAGTTGGACCTGCAGCAAGAGATTATACGGCTCTTAAGGATGAGACGAGACTACGAATCGCTGATCATCGCCAACGGGCTTGTTCAAAAGAGGGTCGATCATCTCGAAGAAGAGCTTCTTCAGCTCAACAAGCACTTTTTGAGGAAGAGTAAGGTGAATTATATGGGCCTGGAACAGCAGATTAGCTGTAAGTATGATTTTAATCCATTTATAACAGTGAAAACGATCATTTTATCTTTAAACGCATTTTTCTCGAAACAGCATTTTTCGAATTTGCTGGAGTGATTACTCGGAGACAAATAATCCGATCGCTATCAAATTTTTTTTGCATCTCCTCTATATAGTTCTCCATACGATGACCCTCCAGTTTTTTGATCTGATCAAAAATCGAATTTTGGTAGGCCAAAAACGACCAAAATTTTGGTAAAAATTTAACTTTTTTTTTCAACATGCCGCCATTTTGTTAATTTTTGATTTTTTTGTTCGTCCGAGGGTCATCGTACAGACAATATGTTTTAGTTTAACGAGAATTTTTTTTTTTTAGGTTTTATCAACGGAGAAGGCTGAAATCACTCCAGCAGTGGAGGACCTTTTTTTTTTGGCGCCGCCGGAGATCGCGTGTCATTTCAAAAATATTTAATATTTTATTTCAAAAATTTTACTGTGTATTCTCAAAACATGTATAAATATACCCTCAAAATTTTAAATAGATGGATTCACTAGTTTTTTTTTTTTTTAATTCCCAAAAATGGCCTTTCTTTAGGTTGTCACACTAGGTGTGCCCCTTAAAACGATTGTTTTATTTAATAACTCTTACAAATCGTCCATTTACAGTTATTTATAATTCATTTCGGTTTTTGTGTAATGTTCAATAATAGTTATTCTTTGTAAGAATTTTATTTTTTCATAGTTAACAAAATATCACATCGCGTTCAACGGTCGTGTAAAATATTAAAAGCTGTTAATATTTGCACGCAATTTACCAGTGGTGTATGGATCGTGTGGTGTGTGAATAATCTTCCACGCAAATATGTGTATCGTGACAAATAAATAAAGAAAAATATATTATGCGACTGTTCAAGTATTGAAATAAACAGTGTAATTTTAATACATATGGTAATTTGTAATACAGCTCATACATATTAAATTAATTGTAATATATAGTGCATTAGATCACGTTTAAATGTATATACTCTAATTTATCAGTAGAATAATAATAACTATGTTTAAATGCTGTAAGTGTGGGTGAAACATGCATTGATATTATAAACGTAACGTTTCTGTGGAAGCTAATATTACAATAAAATTTACATGATGTTTTTATATATTTTAAGCAAACAATAATTGATTGACTATTGAGAAATTTCTTCTCAGTATTAAATTTTATGGGATTTCGCGCACATTGCGAATTCTTTTAATAAATTTCATAAGAAAAGTTGTTAAGTTCGACTAGCTCAAATAATCCGAATAAAAATGTTAAAATTTGTCCCCTTTCATCTAAAATCTATCATAATAAACACGATAGTAGGATTTTGAAATTTACATTCGAATAAAACAATCCGTATGACACGTCGCGAATGCGCTTTTAGACAGCTACCATGCTACGCGACGAAACCCAACATGTTAGTTATGCTAGAAGAAAACATACGTAGCGAAGGGAGGGACCCAGCTACTGAAATTTTACCGCCCCGTACGCCGCTCGGTAGCGAAATTCCGGTCCGCGAACCCGAAGTGGGGGTTTTAGATAACTCCACGGACCGTGCCCGCGAACTCGACGCGATTTATCAGCGGCCCGGCGTAGCACCTTTACCGGAGGAACATCCGGTGAACCTCGCGCTACACACATATGACCCGCAGCTCGCGGTCTGTACTGGTACCTTACCACGACCTACGCACCGTACGCGCCTGTTTACCTCAATATTACGGGAGAAACGAAGAGGACCCACGGGAGTTTCTAGACAGAGCGGAGGATCTACTCTGTCAGGGTGGTATACACCCAACTGCGTGGGTGATCATCGTCGTCCAGTTTTTGAACGACAGGGCAGGTGATTGGTGGCGAGCTATTAAATTAAACAATATGCCTTGGGCGGAATTTCGGTCCGAATTACTCGAGGAGTTCGACAATATCGACATCCGGACGGCGCTCGAGACGGACTTAAAAACGACGCGACAGGGCCCCCGACAAACGTTAACTGAATTTATTATTCATAAACAACGATTGGCCGCGCGAGTACGTTGTGGTTTACCAGAACAACAACTTGTGCGACAGTTAACGGGGCTTTTACGGGACGATTACCGCGCTATGATACGGTTAATGCACCCAGCGTCTTTCGCCGATCTACGTGAGATAGCGCACGACGTAGACAAAACCGCGGCTCCTCGGTACGCTCCGCCAGCGTCCCGACAGCCAGCCGATCTGCATCCGCGGCATACCGCGCAACCAGCGGCCCGACAGCGAGCGGGTTATGCACACGCGGACGCACCGCCTACCCCGTGCCGATATTGCGGCGAGCGACACTGGCACCGCCAGTGCCCAAACCGGCCGTCGGTATCGGGAAACGGCAATCGGCTAGGAGGGAATTAGTCCGCCCCTCCAGCCTACAACAGTTTCAAACAGGGCGCAGCGTTTTAGACGACGTTTCGTTTAAAACGCGCCCTGCCGCTTCGCAATTTTTATTCGGTAACATACCACACAGCACGACCGTCGCGCAGAACACCGAATCTAACGGCCCTTACGAGTTACATACCGCCAACGATCTTGGCACTTTTTCGGCACCGCACCCCTCTTATCGGAATGGAGGGGACGCCGCGGTAAATTCGGATGTAATCAGGGTATCGGAGTTCGAACACGCTGCCGACACGAACGAACAAAGCGCGAGTCAGGTGTTCGAAATTTTTTCGGGCACAGTGGGGGAGGGGGTGTCAGTCGATCCGGCTAGTCCACTAATGGCAGTTAACACTGTCGGTGGGCAAACCGACGTCGCGGTTAAGAACCAGCTGCCCCCCGTTCGAACCGTAAACCACCCGAGTAATGGCCAACGAAAATGCCCGTGTAGAATTACTACTCCAGCAGTCGAGTTAGAATTCGAAACTGGCCTTGTCACAGCCCTACTGGACTCACAGGCGCATAAATCGTATGTAAAACCGGTAATTGCTTATAAATACGGAACTGTTTATAAAGGACACACTGACGCGGTTAGACTAGCGGACGGACATACCGCCACGTTTACCGCCAAAATCGCTGATATAGAAGTGCGTTTTTCAGCGGTTATTTTAGACGACCTATATTGCGACGTGTTACTTGGCCATGATTTTCTGATTGATCAGAAAGTCGCCTGGGACTACTCAGCAGGAACAATACACTTAGGCAATAGGAAACGTACAACCGCTTGTTGGAAATCGGGCGCACGACACACGATCCGCAAACCAGATCTGACGCAGTTAGATATAACCGGCGACCCACGAACGCGCGCGTTATTAACACAGACGATATGTAATTACGCAGCGGTCTTTAACGACACGGTGGGTCGCACAAAATTAATCGAGCACGATATTCTATTGAAAGACCCGACTCCTATCGCACTAAAACCGTACCCCTACCCCCTGCACAAGCAGGAGGTTATTGACGATATGGTAAACGACATGGAGGCGCAGGGGCTAATAGAACCGAGTGTATCGCCGTGGTCAGCACCGATAGTGCTGGCCAAGAAGAAGGACGGGACTTTTCGTTTATGTATAGATTACCGACGACTAAACGAAGTAACCGTTTCGGACGCGTACCCCATGCCTAATCTAAACGACATGGTTAGGAACATGAGAGGGGCAAAAATGTACACGACTCTCGACTTAAAGTCGGGTTATTGGCAATGCTCTTTAAATCAAAAAGCCCGTAAGTTTACGGCATTTAGAACAAGAAGGGGCTTGTTTCAATTTCGNGCATTTAGAACACGTTGGGCGCCAGATAACACGGCAGCCGGGGATTGACGGCCGGTTATAGAAAGTGTACCGGAAATCATGTGAAAAAAAGAGGCGCGGTACGGGATTAGAACCCGCGACCCAAGGCGTCGTATAGACAAACCTTACCACTAGGCCACCGTGCACTTATGATTCAGATACACTTTCATTTTGGTTGATAACGTGATGTGCGGCTGAGGGAAACACGGTACCGTGTCACGTATATACTATTTTCATTAAATATAAGTTACTGTTATTTTTGTATATGTGTGCTGTTCATTAAAAAAATTACACTCGTAAATTATATAACGCGTATAAATATCGTTTGTTATCTTTTTTCTCTTCGGAGATGTATTGTTAGAGATTGGTAAGTTAATGAATTCACTAAGTATATAGATCGGTGAATTGCTATTTTTCAAACCTGTTCCCGATACAATATTTTGCTTGTGAGATTTAAAATTACTGATAATACTTAAACAAATACCGAGTTCATAATTTTATATTTAACGAGTTGTTTAAACAAATTTAAAACAACCGATTTGCCAAAAACGGCTTGTATTTTTTACACATCTGAATAATTACAATTTTCAAAACTTACTATATTATGTGCCACACCTGAATATTAAAAATAAGTATTAAATACAGAAATATTATTATGAGTACCTAATATCAATTGATATTTCTTACTCAAAACCGATAAAAATTNCAATATCAATTAATATTTCTTACTCAAAAACGATAAAAATTCATGAAGCTAGGTGTAAACATATTTGGATAAAAATAGCATGTTCTCTGAATATAATATAGAATTTTATGAAATTATTGTAATTTTTCCAGTAATAGCTATTTTAAGAAGAAAATATATCAATTATAATATCAGTACGAAATTAGATTGTATGAATAAGTGCAAGTACTAAGTAATAAATAAAACTGGTTATAAAGTATATCCTGTTGCTACACATTATTTCTTATGTGGATATACCCACATAAATAATATTTGACTGTAGTTTTAGTGAAGTTATCNCCACATAAATAATATTTGACTATAGTTTTAGTGAAGTTATCACAGAAAAAAAAGTTAAATCCAAAAACTCGAATCAGCTGACATGATAATGGCCGTGGTGCACAGTTCGATGTACTTTTTTACGCTTATACAACAGGAACTGATCGCACTCATACCTGTTGTTATCGTTTGCCCTTTTGGCGGTTTTCCGTCTCCCAGTCCGGATGCGGTAATCATTGTTTGTCGTGATCTATTTAATAGGCCGTATAATGATCTAAACTTATTTTTTGGAATCACGCAACCACCAATGTTTCCTCATCAGGTAATAACGATTCGTTATGGCCGTTACTGTTACGATTGCACTAACTCCTAAAATAGTTCGTGGTAGATTCAAATAGTTTATGAAATTATTATTATAACTGTGGTGCACAAAATGAGATGTATAAAACATTACCGACATTATCATCTGAAATAACGGCCCCCTATATGCGGTAGCGGTGAAAACAACGAGATTAAAAGACAACCGGCAGTAATATTGTTTGTTATTTATTATTATTTCATTTTTTTTTTCTGCACAAACATGCAGTGTTACAAGTGCCCTACTAAAGAACGTGCGCACGACTTGGTTAATTTGTGCGACACACACGGTCAATAGCCACCGTAAGGTGACAAAAACTAATATGTCGGTGTTTTTTTCTTCGACATTATGTCACCGGCTCCTATGATCATTCGTCTTACGGCTGCTGTCGCCTATCACACATTGGCATCTCTTTCGGTGCGAATTTCTTTCCACTTTATGATAACTTTTTACACTTCCTATGTACAATACGACGTAGGTGACACTGATCTATTTACGAGAGAGCGTACAAACTTTTTATTTTTTACACGAAATTCGCTGTAAAGCAAACAACGCCCCGTCGTATTTGATTTATATTCGAAACACGTCGTGTTACGCTTGTATGTTCATTATTGTTTTCCAAGAGTCGCACATTTCCGTTCTTTAGCTGATCAACGAT
>NW_026099572.1:24897263-24919198 GCF_025091365.1 Daktulosphaira vitifoliae | reverse complement strand
ACATATATTACATATTTAACTTTTTATTTTTATAAAATTTCAAATAAGTATTGAAATAATAAATTAACAAAAATTAAATTGTTTTGTTACAAATCAAATTGTATGAGAATTTTATTACGATAATCATAATCATCTGTACTTTCAGCTATATCATATGATTCTATATAAGAAACAATAGTCTCAATATTATATTCATAGAATAAATCGTCTAAATAGTTTATATACGATTTGATATTCTCTACATTTTCACTTAGTGTTTTCGAAGCTATATCTGTAATTTGATTTAAGTCATCCTTACTAGGTGTTTTCTTTTCAGAGCTTAGTTGATCTAAATTTTCATCAATTAGTTTTTCATTGTAATTTATAGGAACAAATTTTGGTAACAGAGTTTTCATAATTTGTTCAATATCTATAATTGCTTTATTAAGTGTTAAATTTACACCTTTTTCAACCGTTAGTTTTCTAGTGGAATCTTTTAAAACTTTTTTTATTTTATTGTAATTAAAATTAAATAGTATTTTAAAGAATTTATTATCTAAAAGATAATTTTTCACATCAATATTACTAACACTGATATTTGCAAACAATTTATGATTTAATTGCCAATAATTATTAGCAATAACCATGTGCTTTCTTATTAAATGTAATGCTACTGTTCTTATCACATTTAACATTTTTATTTGATAAATTCCTAATTTTCTCATCCAAGGAACTAGATAATAATAATTCAAAGCTTCATTATAACTTTTGTCGAGCTCTTTGTATATTTCTTTAAAAACTATTTCTCTTTGTTCACCAAAATTCATAATTATGTATTTCAAAGTATTTTCGTCCTTTATTTTATATAAGTAAATACTTTTTAAGGAGACCCAATTTTTTTCTGTTTCGTTTTCCAATAGAAAGTTATTATGATTTTGTGTTTCTTTTATCATATTGTTGATGTTATTTAAAGTTCTCCAATCATTGTTATTGTTATCATTCACTATCATACCATGCCTATTGTCTTTTCTACACCATTTAGTAATAAAATCATTTAATATAATTTTGGCTTGAGTTTTCATATTAGGATCCCTATTAATTCTATTTGTTGAGCACATCCAGCAATACAACAAAAACATATGCACATACCAGAACGGCTTTACATATATTGTTTTATTTATTTTGAAAAGTGAAGCTAACATGTGGCTGGTAACTTTTTCGCTTAAATAGCATGAATCTATATATTCACACGCTGTAAAATAACTTAAAAGTAAATGCATATTACCACACACCAAATCACAGTATAATAAATCAATGTTATTCTTTACTTTACTTTCTTTTGGTAATGAATCAATATTTAATAGTTTCTTTACAGTACTAAATTTTAATTTAGGCAAATCATTCTTCTGAGGATATTCAAATCCAGTAATCAGATTGACTGCTCTTACAAGTTCTGGATCTGTACACGGAACTTTTCCAGAACAACATGTATTAACTTGCCTTGTATCTAAAATCACCGCAATAATCACAATACTGATAAAAAGATTAAAAATCATTTTTCACTGCTTTAATTTAAATATTAAATAAATGACAATTCATGAAAAATAAAAACTTGATTTAATTACGCGATCGGTATTGTGTATAGATATATATAAGTTAATTTTCTATGAAAATAAGTTATAAAAATAATTTTTTTATAAATTTAGCTAAACCATTATTTGTTAGAAACTATTTTCTATAGATTGTTAATAATTTTGAAAAGTAAACAAGACTAAACTGAATCAATATTAACACTGAATATAAAAATTTAATTTTCTATTTTTATTATTTAATTTATTAAGTTCAAAAGATAAAAATAATAAAAATACTGTAGATAATGTTTAATTAAAAAAAAAATGTTGGATTATTCCAAAAGGAAATAGAGATCATATAGATCTCTATTTCCTTATTTATATTTTGATTACAATCTTTATGATTTATAAGTGTAATATCTGAATATATATATATATATATATAATATAATGTGTAAAAAGAATTGATATTATTTAAAAAAAAAGTATGACGAATGAAAAAGGTTTATAAATAGTATTTATCATGAAAAAATTGTTTTGATCCATATATTTTTCAAAAAGTTATAGCACTATAAAATTAAAAATATAAAAAAGAATTTTTGTGAAAACTTTTTGAAAATTATATAAATCAATACAATTTTTTCATGATATATACTATTTATATATCTCTTACATTCGACATCCTTTTTAGCTTCGATGCGAAGCTGAGAAGGTATTGGTTTTACTAAGATGTGTTTATTTTTTTTTATTTTTTTTTTGTGTCTGTTACCACTTTTTCTCAGCTCTCACCGAACCGATTTCTTTCAATGATACGTCAAAAGATCACAAATCGTATCTAGTCGAAAACATTACCCTCAAAAATTGAAAAAAATTCCCTAGTTCCCCGTAAATAGGGGAAACCTCCAAAAAAATTACAAATTTAAAAATCGCTAATTTTCGAAATTTTTTCAATTTTTTTTACTTAAAATTGCTATAACTTTTTTGAAAATAACCGAATCAATATTATTCTTTTTTATATAGATGCATGATATCATTACCTTTTATTTGGTATATTTTTTTTATAAATTTGACCCTAGACCTGCCCACAGGGGGGGATTTAAAATGACAACTTTTTCACAAAAAATTAATTTTTTCAACTAGACTTTTGAAAATGTTCCGGAAAGTCTGACACTTATCTATATATCTTAAATTAGAACTAATGTAATATACTTTATATGGAAAAAAAAGTTGAACATTGGAGTTTTCATGGTGAAAATGACTACCGTATTAAAAAATATGCCATTTTGGGTTAAAATTCTGGGTTTTGTGTTTTATTTTAATATATCTGACAAAGGGAGTACACAGATTTTCATAAATATTATATAAATAAAATTGATATAGCATAGAAAGTTAAACTCATTTGAATTTTTTTGTTTTTATGAAGTCGAGAATAATAACTTTAAATTTGAATTAGTTTAAATTACCATTTTTTTTAAGTGGACGAAAGCGACATACGATTGACGAGTTGGTAAAACTTATGTTTTACAGGCTTGGGGTACGAGATTCTAACCCGCATAAATTATTTTTTTTTAATTCTTTTTAAGTTAGAATAAATTTTCAAATGCTTTGATTTTTATCTCATTTAGATTCAATAACTAAAATAAAGATCAAGGATCCCATCACTGTAGTCGCTACTCGCGAGAAGAAATTTTTTATTCATATTAAAATTATTTTACTATATTTTAAGTTTTAGCTTTGATGCAAAGTTGAGAAGATATTTTTTTGTGACCATCATTTATTTTCTCTGCTCTAACTTGACCTACTTTTTTCAACGATACGTCTAATGACTACAATTCGTATCTAGTGGAAGATATTACCCTCAAAAATTGAAAAAAAATTCTAATTTATCAATTAAATAGTTACTTATACCATGTTCTCCATTTAGACAATTAAAATCATTCAGTTCTCATATTTTCAAAGTATTTATTGACTAATTAAGTTTGATATAATGGGTTTCAATTACAAAATTATATATTTTTACTTTTAATTTAATATTTTTATTACTCTATTTGTATGTGCTACTACTAATATTCCAAAAGTTTTGGTAACATGTTGCTATATAAATCATTTCTAAAAAAATGATTGTTAGTTTTCCTGAATGAACAATGGATTTTTAGACTTTTTTAACAACTTTTTGTTGATTAGTTATTTTAATTAAATTAAATCAATAAAATTAATTCAAGTCTGTATATTTTAATTGTTGAATCTTTTTAAACACAAAAAGTTAATTATAAATGATTACTATGATTTATATTTAAGTGATCTATTACGAAAAAAATTAAAAAAAAAAAAATAGAACTTTTCTGATAAATTTATTGTAAATAGTAATTATAAAATTTGCTGTCTGCATATAAATCTTAACAATTTCATTTTTTTCTATTTAATGATGTCAATTTCAAACTTGTAATTGAGCTAAAAGTAATAAATTCATTTTTTTTTTATTATAAACTTTCACTTTAAAGGACGAAAAAAGTAAGTTAGAAATTATTACTTTTAAAATATTAAAAATAAAAATCAATAATAATTTGAAAAGAATTAATCATAAAATTTTTTATAATGTATAATTAAAAATATTTAGCTTTTGTAATTATCCACCATTTTATTAGAATTAAACACTATCTACAGATATGCATCTAAGTGTTTCTAATAATATTGATTTTAATCACTGTCAGATTAAATCTATACTGGACCCTACTATGCCAAGTCCCTAATGTGCCGTGACCTCACTATACTGGGTTTTTTTTTACTTTGACCATATTCCGAAGAACTTGTATTCTTAAAATTATTATATATATTATATTATATTTATTAAGAAGTTTTATTTTAAAATTATGTTTAAAATAAAAATAATGTCCACAATATTATTTATATTTGCTTTTATTTCGTTCAGATTATAATTTTAACATATTTTTACATGTGTCTAAATTCATTGTAGAATTATCTTTTATTATAATGAAAATAACGTTTTTTGTATGAAATGAAAGCTGAATCAATATATCAGATACTTATAATTAAAAAAAAATTTGTCTGACGTAATTGCTTATACTAATATGAAAAATTTGTGCATTTTTGATTAGTTAATTATTTTGTTTGATAAAATTAAGTTGACACCCTTAAAGTCGGTATAGGATTAGAGGAATGTATCAACCAAACGAACAATTTATTTTTAAAAAAATTTTATCTAATAATTTTTATTGAATTTAATTTTTATTCCATGTAATTTTAGAAATACTTTAAATGAAGCTATAACTTCTAACTTTATAAGTTCTATTGTTGTAACAATAGTACATAAAAATCTAAAACGATTCAGTTTGAAAAATATATAAAAGATTTCGTTTAATATTTAGAATTTAGAAATCAATGATTATGAAGACAAACTAATTTTTAGCATAATAAATTTATTTTTAGAAATAAATACATGAATTTAAACAGTTTATTGTAGAGTAAACTGATTTAAATTTATATTTTTTTTTCATACGTTTTTGTAAGTAGTGTGTAATTAGATATTAAATCATGAACCGGCAAAAATTGCATCCTAGTTCTGTAAGTTATAATAAAACATTAATGAAGTTATTTATTATCAGTCATGTATTTAATGAATTATTAGTTATAAATATAACACAACTCAATGGATGCAGTTATAAATTAGAATATATTTTTCCCTTTGAAATCGCGTTAATTTGCCGATAAATTACCAAAATATCGTATTAACACAATCTGTATAACTTTAAGGAAGAGGTTTAGCTAAAAAATATTAGAAAAGATTTAAAATCAATTAATGTTAATAATCAACAAGACTATCACATGAAATAACTAATTGTGTAAAACTTTATTCACTCTTATTAATTATAATAATGCATTTTTTATTTATTTATTTTAAAACTTTAGTTAGCGTATAAAAAAAAATGAAAAAGTGACCAAAATAGATCTTATAACACAAGCACTAAAGATAAATGTGACATCAGTGATATAATATTCAGATAAAAATAATTTATTAGCTTTTGAAATAAATGAAAAAAAATTATTGAGTATTAGCATTTAAATAAATAGACACGTGTTAAAGACAATAATGTAAAATGTGACTATGCTACCGTACTATTTAAATACATTACATGAATTCTTCAATAGATCGTAAGCGATAAATGACGGCGACTAAACTGTATCATTGTACATAATAAACATAATATTACATAAAAAAGAATAAACATTAAGAAGCCATAGGAACGTCTACAATTTATGAAATCCTATAAATTCATAAAATTTAAGAAGCTAAAAAATATTTACCATTAAGAAGCCATTTAAATGCATGAAAATTGAGAAGCCATGTAAATCATAGAACTATTAATTTTTGAAATCGGTATTTTTAAAAAACTTATTTTCTTTAATCTGTCGTAGCTTTTTAAAAAAATAGATGAATCAAAACAAATTTCATTAGGTATATATTTTTTAAAATTTTATGCTTTACTTGCTCACATGAATTTCAAAATAGCAATTGTGTAAAAAATATCAGTTTTTCGTGTTATTATAATTTTTTACAATAATTTTTTTTTGTCAATTATTTATACTTATATTAAGGAGGACAAGGAGGATAGGTACTCAAATTAGTCCCCTCTTATATAAATAAATTATAATAATAATAAAAATTTAAGAATTTTTGCAGCTTTTTTCAAAACATATATTACATATTTAACCTAGTATTTTTATAAAAGTTCAAATAAGTATTGAAATAATAAATTAACAAAAATTAAATTGTTTTGTTACTAATCAAATTTTATAAGAATTTTATGATTATCATAACCACTTGTATTGAAATTTATATTACCTGGTTTTATAAAAGACGCAATAGTCTCAATATTATATTCATAGAATAATTCGTCTAAATAGTTTAGATACGATTTGATATTCTCTACATTTTCACTTAGTGTTTTTGAAGCTCTATCTGTAATTTGATCTAAGTCATTCTTACTAGGTATTTTATTTTCAGAGCTTAGTTGTTCTAAATTTTCATCATCTAGTTTTTGATTGTAATCTATAGGAACAAATATTGGTAACAGAGTTTTCATAATTTGTTCAATATCTATAATTGCTTCATTAATTAATAAACACTTAAGTGTTAAATTTACTAATTTTACATCTATTNGTGTTAAATTTACTAAGTTTACATCTATTGGTTTTTTAGTGGAATCTTCTAAAACTTTTATCATTTCATTGTAATTATACCTAAATAGTACTTTAAAGAATTTATTATCTAAAAGATAATTTTTCACATCAGTATTACTTACATTGATATTTGCAAACAATTTATGATTTAATTGCCAGTATTTATTAGCATTAACCATGTGCTTTCTTATTAAATGTAATGTTACTGTTCTTATCACATTTAACATTTTTATTTGATACATTCTTAATTTTGTCATCCAAGGAACTAGATAATAATAATTCAAAGCATCATTATAACTTTTGTCGAGCTCATTGTATATTTCATTAAAAACTATTTCGCTTTGTTCACCAAAATTCATAATTATGTATTTCAAAGTATTTTCGTTCTTTATTTTATATAAGTACATACTTTTTAAGGAGACCCAATTTTTTTCTGTTTCGTTTTCCAATAGAAAGTTATTATAATTTTGTGTGTTTGTTATCATATCGCTGATGTTTTTTAAAGTTATTCTCCAATTATTGTTATTGTTATCATTCACTATCATATCATGCCTATTGTCTTTTCTACACCATTTAGTAATATAATTATTTAATATACTTTTTATCGAATTTATCATTCCAGGATCCCTATCAATTCTATTTGTAATGCACAATGAGCAATACAACAAAAACATATGCACATACCAAAACGGCTTTACATATATTGTTTTATTTATTTTGAAAAGTGAAGCTAACATGTGGCTGGTAACTTTTTCGCTTAAATGACATGAATCTCTATCTTCACACGTTTTAAAATAACTTAAAAGTAAATGCATATTACCACACACCAAATCACAGTATAATAAATCAATGTTATTGTTTATTGCACTTTCTTTTGGTAATGAATCTATTTTTAATAGTTTCTTTACAGTACTAAATTTTAATTTAGGGAAATCATTCTTCTGAGGATATTCAAATCCAGTAATCAAATTGACTGCTCTTACAAGTTCTGAATCTGTACACGGAACTTTTCCAGAACAACATGTATTAACTTGCATTGTATTCCAAATCACCGCAAATATAATACTGATAGAAAGATTAAAAATCATTTTTCACTGCTTTAATTTAAATATTAAATAAATGACAATTCATGAAAAATGAAAACTTGATTTAATTACGCGATCGGTATTGTGTATAGATATATATAAGTTAATTTTCTATGAAAATAAGTTATAAAAAAATTTTTTTTATTAATTTAACTTGACGATTATTTGTTAGGAACTATTTTTTATAGATTGCTTGTAATATTGAAAAGTAAACAATTCTAAACTGAATCAATATTAAACTAAATATAAAAATTAAAAATTAAATTTTCTATTTTTATTATTCAATTTATTAAATTCAAAGGATAAAAATAATAAATATACTGTAGAAAGTGTTTAATTTTAAAAAATTGATGGATTATTCCAAAAGGTATATGATCTCTATTTCCTTATTTATATCTTGATTACAAGTTTAATGATTTATAAGTGTAATATCTGAATATATATATATATAATATAATGTGAAAAGGGAAATGATATTATTTAAAAAAAAGTATGACGAATGAAAAAGGTTTATAAATAGTATTTATCATGAAATAATTGTATTGATCCATATATTTTTATATTTTAAAAATATAAAAGCCCAGCACAGGGGGGTCGTGGCACAGTGGTGACATGGTATTGTTGGATCAAGTATAATGATATCTGACAGTGATTAAAATCACTATCAAAAATAAACGCTTAGATGCAAAACTGTAGATTGTGTTTAATTTTAAAAAAATTGGTGTATTATTCCAAAAGCTACATGATCTGCTAGTTCCTTATTAATATCTTGATTAAGATAAAGTGTGTCGACTGAAAAAGGGATTATTAAAAAATATTATTTCTCATAAAAAAATTGTGTTGATCCATAAACTTTTCAATAAGTTATAGCATTATAAAGTTAAAAATATAAAAAAGAAAATCGAGAATTTTCACACAAAAATAGAATTTGGTAGCCATTTTCGCCGTGAAGACAATTGCAGAGGTCAAATTTTTTTTTTTCAAATTAAAGTATATTATATAAGCTTCAATTTAAGATATATATAAAAGTGTCTGACTTTCCGGAACATTTTCAAAAGTTAAGTTGAAAAAGTTAATTTTTTGTAAAAAAGTTGTCATTTTAAATCCCCCCCTGTGGGCAGGTAAAGGATTAAATTTATAAAAAAAATATATCAAATGATAAGTAAAGACATCAAACATCTATATAAAAAAAAATTATATTGATATGTTCATTTTTGAAAAAGGTATGGCACTTTTAAGTAAAAAAAATTGAAAAAATATTGAAAATTAGCGATTTTTAAATTTGTAATTTTTTGGGGGATTTCCCCCGTTTGCAGGGAACGAGGGAATTTTTTTCAATTTTTGAGGGTAATGTCTTCGACTAGATACGATTTTTGATCTTTTGACATATTGCTCATCAAAATCGGTCCAGAAAGAGGAGAGATTGAGCATTAATAGACACAAAAACAAAATTAACAAAAAATAAAAAAAAAAACACATCATAGTAAAATTAATACCTTCTCAGCTTCGCATCGAAGCTAAAAAAGAATTTTTGTAAAAAACATGTGCTTTTTCTTTTAGCTTCAATGCGAAGCTGAGAAGGTATTAATTTTATTACGATGTGTTTTTTTTATTTATTTTTTTTTAATTATGTTTTTGTGTCTGTTAATGCTCAATCTCTCCTCTTGCTGGACCGATTTTGATGAACAATACGTTCAAAAGATCATAAATCATATCTAGTCAAAGGCATTACCCTCATAAATTAAAAAAATTTTCATATTTTTTATTATATTTATTATTTTTTTTAGATACCTTAGATATTTACCTATCTTTTGTTTTATTTTTGTGAACATTTGATCCCTTATCAGCCCACAGAAAGAGTTTCAAAATGGTAACTTTTTCACAAAAAATCAATTTTTTCAACTTAACTTTTGAAAATGTTCCGGAAAGACTGACAATTTTATATATACCTTAAATTAAAGCTAATATAATATACTATAATTTGAAAAAACAAATTTGATCTCTGGATTTGTTTTCATGGTAAAAATGACTACCATATTAAAAATATGCCATTTTGTGTTAAATTTCTGGATTTTGTATTTTATTTTATTTTAAAATACCTGACAAGGGGAGTACACTGATTTTCATAAATATAATATAAATCAAATTAATATAGCATAGAAGGTTAAACTTATTTAAATTTTGTTGTAGTAGAAAAGTAGAGAAAAAATAACATTAAAATTCGAACTAGTTTAAATCGCCATTTTTTTGAGTCGGCGGAAGCGACGTACGATTGCCGAGTCGGTAACCTTGTGTTTAACGCGCTTGGGGTACAACTCGTGTATGGCAAGGAATTTTTTTCTTAATTCTTTTTTAGTTAGAATAAATTTTCAACTCCATTGATTTTTATCTTATTTAGATTCAATAATTTCAATAAAGATCAAGGAACCCATCATTGTAGTCGCCCCTTTGTAAGAAGAAATTTCTTGTTCAAATTAAAGTTATTTTACTATATTTTAGGTTTTAGCTTCGATGAAAAGCTGAGAAGGTATTTTTTTGTGACTATCATTTATTTTCTATTGACTTGACCTACTTTTTTCAATGATACGTCAAATGATTACATTTAATTGAAGATATTACGCTCAAAAATTGAAAAAAAATTCTAATTTATCAATTAAATAGTTATTTATCTCATGTTTTCCATACAGACAATTAAAATCATTCAGTTCTCATATTTTCAAAATATTCATTGACGAATCAAGTTTGATATGATAGGTTTCAACTACAAAATTAAATCATTTTACTTTGTAATTTAATAATTTTTTTACTCTATTTGTGTGTGCTACTACTAGACTATAATATTACAACATTTTTTGTAACATGTTGCTATATATATCATTTCTAAAAAAAATTATTGTTAGTTTCTCCTGAATTAACAATGGATTTTTAGATTTTTTGAACAACTTTTTGTTGATTAGTTATTTTAGTTAAATTAAATCATTAAAATTAATTCAGATCTGTATATTTTAATTGTAGAATCTATTTAAAACACCAAAAGTTAATTCTATGATTACTATGATTTATATTTAAGTGATCTATTACGATAAAAATTAAAAAAAAAAAATAGAACTTTTCTGATAAATTGACTGTAAATAGTAATTATAAAATTTGCTGACTGCATATTAATCTTAATCATTAATCTGTAATTAATCTTAACAATTTCATTTTTTTCTATTTAATAATGTCAATTTCAAACTTGCAAGTTGAACTATAAGTTGTGGTAACAAATTCATTATTTTTTTTTATTAAAACTTTTACTTTAAAGGACAAAATAAAGTAGGTTCAAAATTATTACTTTTAACATATTAATAATCAAAATCATTAATAATTTGAAAACAATTAATTTTAAAAATTATATAATGTATAATTAAAAATATTTAGCTTTTGTAATTATCCACCAATTTCTTAGAATTAAACACTATCTACAGATATGCATCGAAGCGTTTCTAATAATAGTGATTTTAATCACTGTCAGATTAAATCTATACTGGACCCAACTATGCCAAGTCCCTAATGTGCTGTGACCCCACTGTGCTGGATTTTTTTTTTACTTTGACCATATTCCAAAGAACTTGTGTGTCTTAAAATTATTATATATATATTATATTATATTTATTAAGAAGTTTTAGTTTAAAATTATATTTATAAAAAAAAAATGTCCACAATTTTATTTATATTTGCTTTTATTTCGTTCAGGTTATAATTTTAACATATTTTTACATGTGTTTAAATTCAATGTCTAATTATCATTTATTATAATTAAATAACGTTTTTTATATGAAATGAAAACTGAATATATCAGATACTTATATTTAATACGTAATCCATGGGAGGCGCACAATTANATTTAATACGTAATCCAGAGGAGGCGCACAATTATTCACAAGTATATATATAAGTATATATACAGTTATCACAACTTAATGCGTAGTCCAAGAACGGCGTACAATTATCTATCAAGATATATATATATATCTATNAAGTTGTGGTATCAAATGCATTATTTTTTTTTATTAAAACTTTTACTTTGAAGGACAAAATAAAGTAGGTTCAAAATTATTACTTTTAACATATTAAAAATTAAAATCAATAATAATTTGAAAACAATTAATTTTAAAAATTATATACTATACTAGGCTCCGCCTAGCAGAGGCTCCGCCCCAGACCCGGAGCTCTTCTAGCCTTACGCGAAAAGTGTCTCAAGAATTTCGGGCGGCGCGCCCTGGCGTCTCGAGCCCATGAAAAAAAAAAGCTCGTAAAACGGTGAAAATTGAACGGATTGAATTGATTTTTTTATCATATCTCAGAAATGTCATTGCGTGGGTCTGGTGAAAATTTCAAACCTTGAATCGTAAAACGCTGGCGTCAGTGAGCGTTTTTCTCGAAAACGGTGGAAATTTTAAAACGCTCGTGGCAAAAATTTTCCAACCTTCGCCAATAATTTTCCCAGAGTCTGGTGACCGAGTACTTTCGTTGAAAAAAAATTTTTTGAAAATCCGAGCACGCTAAGTAATTTTCCCAGAGGAGCGTTTTTTTCCTTGATCTATTATAGAATAAGATAATTAAAATAATTACTAATCTGGGTATAATTAAGGAAATTGAAGTTGGTGTTGCTTTTGTAATTATCCATCAATTTCTCTAAATGAAACACTATCTACAGATTTGCATCGAAGCGTTTCTTATGATAGTGATTTTAATCACTGTCAGATATTATCTATACTTCTCCCATCTATGCCTCGTCCACACTGTGCCTCGACCCCACTGTGCTACCGTTTTTTTCTATTAATACCATAGGTATTCACCTATAACTTGGTTTGTTTTTTGAAAATCTAACCCTCTATTTGGCCAGGGTGATTCAAAATGGCAACTTCTGCACATAGAATCAACTTTTTCAGCTTAACTTTTGAAAATGTTCTGAAAATACTGATACTGCTATAAATAAAGGTATATTTAATATAGTTTAATTTGAAAAAAAAGTAATTTATAAAAAACAACATTTTTAATGGATTAGAATAAATGGGTTCAAGCAATTCTTACATATACTTAGACTTTTGTACATTTTTTTGTAAATAATTTTTTAAACTTGTTTTTCTTTATTTATTGAACATGTAGTATATCTATATAACAGATGGACGGAGCACAGGCAAAACATGTTGTATAGAAGGGACTATTTCATAGAAGAGTGTGGGGATTTCATATCCCCCAAAGTTTATTAAAATCATAAGACGGAATTTTTAGAATAAATTGTAGAATTTTGTACCCATGAAAGTACTTTGTCGGCAAAATTCACTTCACACCCCCCTAAAATTTACTACTAGGATCGCTATTGTATACAGGTTGTAGCATCATCTTCATCTTTTTTTATCCAATGATTTTTTAACTGCTATTTAGAAAAGAATAAAAATACTAGTTGTACTATGATATAACCAGTATTTTTTCACAGCAATAAAAAGAAGCAAGTCTGTTTGGAATTTACACCAACAATATTCATTTTGTTTGAAACATTATGGCTTATTCAATGACATCATTTTAACCAACATAGCGTGATCTGTACACACGACACCCCAAAATCAATCAAATAAATTTTTCTATGAAAAATGTAGTATAAATTAAAAAGTTATTTTTTCTTTGTAATTTCAGAATTAGTCTTTCAGACTTAGTTCGATTTACTAACGCGCTATCAATATATCAACATATTCAATTTGCATTTTTATTACAGTTTAATGTTCATACCACGAAGTACTTTAAAAATATGAAGCTTATTAAAAGCTTGTTTAGTGTTGTTACTTTGAAACTATTTTACTTTGAAACAAATATTTCAAGGCGGGCGGTGTGTTTAGGCCTACACAATAAGTGTAGCTATTTTTGTCTTTTCTTACCGTTGTTCGGCGGCTGCATAGTTGTCCGGTTTTAAAGTTAGTCTACCTTTGTAAAGCGCACCGCTCGCGTACATATAATATATACATATCTATTTTTTCGTCTTTTACGTTTTTATTTAATTTTATTGAAAATCTTTTAGTAATAAGAGATCAAGCCGAAACATATGGTCCTTCGCCCGGAACGTCTAGTGAATATCGGAAACGTGAAAGTGCGAAAATTTGCGTAACGAAAGTGCGTTATTAGGGTACGTGAGTTAAGCGTTGTATGTGCGTGTTCGTAAATAATTCTAACGCATCGAGTTCGAAAAGGGTTAATTTCTGCCCAACGTAGTGCGTAGCAGCAACGATTGCTATACGCGGAATAAAATAATATTATTATATATTATTAACGTATTTTAATTTAAAGTTCGTGTAAGTGCATTAGATATCGTCATAAGTATTGTGAAACAAATATAGTTAAGTGTAAAAAACCCGTGCGCAATATTTATAGTGTCGGCGTACAGCAGTTATTGTGGTACTATCGTTATAGTTGTACTTTGCTCAAATTACCACGAACGCTCTCTGACAGTTAATAGAGCGTACATATATATATATATATATATATTAGTAACGGTCAGCTGAGGCGGTTGGTTTCTTTTGGAACAATTATTTATTATCGGTAAAAACCAACAAAACAAATTATGCCTGAAGATAATCGCAAAAATGAAGTTACGCGATTAAGCATAAAGAGAGGTCAATTAAAATCAGCATTGACAAAATTTTTAAAGTTTGTACAAGACGAAAAGTCGGACCTAATTGAAATTCGGCTTAGAAGAGAAAAAATTGAGGAAGCATGGAGCGAGTACGACCAAGTACAGTTGGAAATCGACATGCTAGAAGGGATAAACGTAGAGGAACAGCAAAATTATAGAGCTGATTTTGAAGACTCATACTTTAAAGCCAGTACGATTGCGGAGAAGAGGCTATCTGAATTGAGTAGGGTAGTCAGCAACGCGTCAGACGCTATTGTAGGGAATACGGCAGCAACATCTTCAATCGTAGCGACACCAACAGTAGCGGGTGCCAGCTATTAGATTAGCCCCGCTAGATATCCCATCATTTCATGGCGACTATAAGCAATGGACAACATTTTATGATATTTTTTCGGCATTAATTCATACCAACGACCAATTGTCAGACATA
This sequence comes from Daktulosphaira vitifoliae, assembly GCF_025091365.1. Taxonomy (NCBI): domain Eukaryota; kingdom Metazoa; phylum Arthropoda; class Insecta; order Hemiptera; family Phylloxeridae; genus Daktulosphaira; species Daktulosphaira vitifoliae. The sequence continues at coordinate 24,904,264 of NW_026099572.1, read as the reverse complement.
CAAAAATTTTTTTATTTGAAAGCGGCTTTAAAAGACGATGCCAAACAGGCTGTTAATCGTTTGGAAATCACGGCGTCAAATTACGCAGTGGCATGGCGGACATTAATTGAAAGATATAACAATAAAAAAAGTCTAATACAAGCCCATGTAAAAGCGTTATTTCACTTAGAGACGTTAACTGTAGAATCAGCAATTAAACTTCGAGCGTTTACAGATTCAATAAAAGGACACATGCAAGCATTAAGAACCCTTGATCAAGAGCCAGAGTCGTGGAGTCCTATGTTAACGTATTTAGTAACCACCAAGTTAGATAGAAGTTGTCTTCGAGCGTGGGAAACGGAATCGGCTCAGGACTCTCTTCCTACAATTATCGAATTGGTGGAATTTTTAGAAAAACGGTTTAAAATTTTAGAAGCGATCGAATCATCTAAAGCCATAAATCAGAGAAACGCAACAGCACCGGCTACCCATAGTCAAGATGTCAGAAAATCTATGGTACGGAGCAATGCTTATGCGGTGACAAATTCGGACAAAAAATGCTTTAATTGTCACTCAAATCACTCGGTGTATCGATGTACTAGTCTTTTGGCCTTGTCCGTAGTTGAACGCATTAAGCGCATTAGTGAGCGCAATTTATGCAGGAATTGTCTACAGGCACACCCTAAGAAAATATGTTTGGCTCGAGGCTGTTTTAAGTGTGGCAAGCCACATAATACACTTTTACACTTGAGTGCACGGACCGATCAGTCAGAGTTCAACTCAGCAACAAACGTAACGGAAAATTCGGAAAATAGCGAGTCAGAACAAGTAGTTCAAAATGAATTAGCAACCGTTAGTGCACATACTAGCTTACCGGCTGCTACGTCGATATTATTACCAACCGCAGTTGTTTTGGTCAAGAGTAATCGTGGTGAATGGGAGCAATATCGCGTGTTACTGGATTCTGCATCACAAAGTAACTTTATAACCGAACGTATGGCACAGATTTTGCGGTTACCGAAAACCCATGTCGACCAAAGCGTCCAAGGAATTGGTGGAAACGTACAAAGAATTAAATCGCGCGTAATGGTTACAGCCAACTCCCGTTTAAATGACTATTCAGTAACATTGTCATGTTTAGTAGTTAAGAACATTACGAGTAACCTACCAGGCATCCGACTAAATGATAGCTGCGTGGTTCCGAAAGCTATAGTCTTAGCGGATCCGCGTTTCACCGTGCCACAGAAGATTGACCTATTAATAGGAGCTGGTCATTTCTATGATTTAATGTCTGCAGGTAAAATAAAGCCACGACCAGGCGGNCCAGAAAATTGACCTATTAATAGGGGCGGGTCACTTCTATGATTTAATGTCTGCAGGTAAAATAAAGCCACGACCAGGCGGTCCTGTATTTCAGGAAACAAAGTTCGGATGGGTGGTTGCCGGTTCATCGAAAAATCAACTCAATAGTATAAATCAACAAACGGCGGTTTTCCTCGCGGTGAATGACAATTATAACCAATCACTAGAAAAGGTAGCTGAATGTGAATTCAGTAAGTATCCTGACGCGTGTCAATCATTAGTTAACGATTTTTATGTGGATGATTGGTTAGGCGGTGCAATGAAACGGGCAGAGGCAATAACATTACGAGACAATATTATTACCGTAACGAAAGGTGCCGGTCTACATTTACGGAAATGGGCATCAAACGATAATAGGTAGTTTATTACCTGCCGAACACAATAAAGATAGTGACGGTCCGCGTATTATCGATAACGACACGACGAAAATATTAGGCCTGTGTTGGGATCCGCCATCGGATTCATTTAAGTATACATTAAGTGAAACATAATAAACAATAACGATATAACAAAGCGAACAATTTTATCGAATATAGCTACAATTTTTGATCCCCTTGGTTTGCTCGGACCTGTGTTAGTTGTCGCAAAAATTATCATGCAACGTTTGTGGTGCATTCAACTCAGTTGGGACGAACTCGTTTCGGAGGAAGTCGCTGTAGAATGGCGTAATTATAGTGCACAATTAACAACATTAAATAAGTTCAGTATTCCAAGATATATACTATGTGAAAATAAAATCGTTAAATTACAGTTACACGGTTTTGCCGATTCATCTATCAGAGCGTATGGTGCATGTGTTTACATTAGAAGTACTGACGAAAACGGCCAGCACACGGTGCGTTTGCTACAAGCGAAGTCCAAGGTCGCGCCCATAAAAACGATATCGCTGCCTCGACTAGAATTGTGCGCAGCCCTATTATTAGCACGAATGGTAAACGGAATAGTGCCGAAGTTGAAATGCAAATTCGAGCGACAATTTTATTGGACCGATTCGAGCGTAACCCTAGCTTGGATTTCATCTCCATCTGCTAAATGGAAAACGTTCGTGGCGCATCGTGTTGGTGAAATACAAGACAAAACGTCCATAAATGATTGGCGTCATGTCCGCTCGGAGGACAATCCTGCTGATTTAATATCACGTGGCTGTACTCCAAACGAATTGCGAATTAATGCGATGTGGTGGAACGGTCCCCATTGGTTGAAGGAGGAGTACGAGAAATGGCCGAAGTCATGTGTACAATACAGTAGTACAAATAATATACCAGAAGCCAAAAATACGAACGAAACAACAATTACGACTGTTGCATGCGTAGCGTACGATAAATGTTATTCGTTGTTATCTAGAAGGTCGTCGTTATTATTTATCATCAGAGTGACGGCGTATTGCCTACGCTGGCGGTATAACATGAATCGAGCAGTAGGTGATAAAAATAATGGGCCGTTAACGGTAAACGAACTAGATATAGCAAATACGACAATCATCAAAATAATTCAACGCGCACATTTTCGGCAAGAATTGAGAGAGTTAAATAGTGCAAATGCGAATGTGTCAAAAAAAAGTAAACTACTGCGTCTTAGTCCATATATTGATGGGGATAATATTATACGCGTCGGAGGTCGTTTAAAATACGCTATGGCGTTAAATGACAATCAGAGACATCAAATTGTATTGCCGGATAACTGTCTTTACACAAAATTATTATTCCGTAAAGAACACATGGATTTGATGCACAGTGGACCTCAAGCCTTGGTGGCCTCTATTAGGCAGCGCTACTGGCCTTTAAAGGCGCGAAGTTTGGCTCGTACTATAATACACAATTGCGTTAATTGTTTCAAACTGAAACCTCAAATAGTACAACCGATCATGGGGAGTCTGCCTGGTTCACGGGTACAGAGTGTAAGAGCATTTGCCATATGTGGTGTAGATTTTGCGGGTCCAGTCATGATAAGAACGAGCTTGCGTCGTAAGGCACCATGTAACAAAGGATACATCAGCATATTTGTATGTTTCGCGACAAAGGCGATACATATCGAACTCGTGAGCGATTTGTCAACGAAGACATTTTTACAGGCGTTGAACAGATTTTTTGATCGACGTGGCAAAAGTTCAATAATTTACAGTGATAACGCCCGAAATTTTGTGGGCATGCGTCGGCATTTAAAGGAGGTGTACGCACTTTTCCAGTCCCCAGAACATCAGCGATCCGTTTTCTCTCATCTAGCGGACAAAGGAATTGAGTGGCGATTTATACCACCCCGTGCGCCACATTTCGGTGGACTTTGGGAGGCTGCGGTCAAAAGTATGAAAAGTTTGCTATATCGCGTTTTAGGAGAAGCTCGGCTCACGTACGAAGAATTATTAACTGTACTAACGAGAGTGGAAGCGGTACTTAACTCGCGACCAATAACTCCAGTATCCTCTGATCCGGCTGATCTAACCTATCTCACACCAGGTCATTTTTTAATTGGCGATATAATGACTGCCATACCGGAAAAGGACGAGACGACCACGCCTATTACTCACTTAAATAGGTGGAGAATAGTCTCTCATTACACCCAAGTACTTTGGAAACGGTGGCACCAAGAGTACTTATCTCAACTACAGGAAAGAACCAAATGGTCCAGCACGAAAGGGCCTAAGTTACAAATTGGAACTATTGTGTTGGTAAAAGAGACAAATTTACCACCACTCAAATGGCAAGCTGGGCGTGTAATAGAATTATACTGTGACGATGACAACGTGGCACGATCAGCAAAGGTTCGTACTAACGTCGGCGAGTTTTCACGAGCGGTCAGGTTATTATGTCCGTTACCTTTTGAAGGCAACAGTTTGTAGCCAGTTTGTAATTTATTTAAATTTCTTATAATTCGTAGTTAATATATATGTGACATGTCCCGTGTGGGATTAATCATTAATTTTTCCATAATGAATTTGTTTCTAATGATTATTTGTATATTAATTTTTTTTTGTATTTATGTATTACCTTTTACGTTTTTAGTTGTTGCGAAATTTGTTCCTAGATTATAGTTGTTTTTGTTATCTTTTACTTTGAAACAAATATTTCAAGGCGGGCGGTGTGTTTAGGCCTACACAATAAGTGTAGCTATTTTTGTCTTATCTTACCGTTGTTCGGCGGCTGCATAGTTGTCCGGTTTTAAAGTTAGTCTACCTTTGTAAAGCGCACCGCTCGCGTACATATACTATACACATATCTATTTTTCGTCTTTTACGTTTTTATTTAATTTTATCGAAGATCTTTTAGTAATAAGAGATCAAGCCGAAACAGTTACAAAAACTAAAATTTGCGGCCATTTATCTTGTCATACAAAAATCAAATACTGTTCTCGTATATGCACTAAAACTTTTAATGGTAGCCACTTTAAGCAACAAAAAATTTTTCTGAAAAGAAAATAACAATTACTCATCAATTCCAATAAATTAAATCATATATATATATATATATTCATAAAAATAATAATATTACTATATTATTTTTATGAATATACAATGTTACAATTATAGTTTTATCATTATTTAAGTAGTTAGTATTTTACCAGTATTAATATAGACTCTAGTAATTGTATTCCANTAGTTGGTATCTTACCAGTATTAATATAAGCTCTAGTAATTGTATCCCAGATAACATAAATAAGAGGAAAATAAGAATACTTCAATAGAACGACCTTTCAAGTTAAATAAAACATGCTCCCAAAGAATAATTTTATTTAAAATAATATTATAAATATAATATAATATTATAATATAAATAATATTTTAATAAAATAATATTTAAAATAAAAATGAACTTCAAGAAAAAACTTTTAATTTAGAAAAAGATAGAGAACAAGCTATAATAAATTCTAATCAAAATTATGAAAAAAAGAGTAGACAAAACAAGAAAAGAACATACACTTAAAGAAAATGAGTTAGTATACATAGAAAATGGCAACAAAATGAATAGGAACAAGTTGGATGAAGTTAGAAGAGGTCCTTTCCGAATAATAAAACAAATATCAAATTCAATATATGAGATAGAAGAAAAAGGAAAAAAAATTGTTTCCATAATAATAAATCAATTCCAGCACAAGATTTGAGTACATAAACTGGAATTTATGTCTGGAGGAAGGAAGGTATAACAGTGGCGGCACTGTTTATAGGGACACTATGATCACTGTTGTAATTTGTATTATCATATAGATTTAAGGTGTAAAATCTATGGTAACATTTTTAATAATTAATAATTATTTTTATTTTATAAAATTTAAAGAGTATATAGTAATAAGTTTTTAATTATCGATTCTTTATTGTTTATTGTTTATGTGTGTATTTGTTATACAATTTAATATTAATAAACCACTTTATTGTAGAATCGATCAATNATTTATTGTAGTCTGAAAGATCATCTTGTTCTCTTCATGCATAGTAATAATCATTAAAAATAAAAAGTTCAGACATTTTTGTTCTTCTAGAATTCTGGCCTTTTCAATTTTGATGTATTGCTATTTGGTTTTGTAAATTATAATCATAATGCTTTTGAATGTGGAAATCTACAATTTTTTTTATTTTTGGACTTCACATTATTATTGATTTAATTGTAACTTTCTTTTGAAGCCATGGATGTCAAAAGCAAATAAATTTTGGCAATACAAATAGATTTCTTTAATTTGTTTTTTTTTTAATATTGATATTATATAAGCACTTGATTCTTTAGTTTTTACTGATAATTTGAATTCCAAAATCTTCAACTGGCGATCGTTGAACTTATTATTTAACCACCATTACTAGTATGAATTGCTTTTTCTTCATCTTTTGAAATTTTCAATGATTTGAAATAGTTTAAATTTGCTTTTTATTGGTATACATTTCATTTTGTGTGATTGATTGATTGAAGTCTTAAATAATACATTATAACATTAATGATGTACTTTGTATATTATTACAATAATCATTGATTTCTAAATCAGAAAGAAATATTAAACGAAATCTTTTATATATTTTTCAAACTGAATCGTTTAGATTGTTATGTACAATTGATTGTTACAACAATAGAACTCTTAGAGTTAGAAGTTATAGCTTCATTTAAAGTACTTCTAACGTTACATGGAATAAAAACGAAATTCAATAAAAATTATTAGATAAAATTCAATTTTTTGTTTGGTTGATACGTTCCTCTAAACCTATACCGACTTTAAGGGTGTCAACTTAATTTTATCAAACAAAGATAATTAACTAATCAAAAATTCACATATTTTTCATATTAGTATAAGTAACTACGCCAGACAGTTTTTTTTTAAATATGACACGGCACCGCCTTTTGCTCTAGGCTGGCGCTCGCCCGTGTCTCTCTCGATATCAGCCGTCCAGCTATTAATATGACAATCGGTTGTCATCGGTTGTCTCCCCGCCTTTGACACTGAGATAAGGCCGCCGCCGATATGGATTACCGATATTGCGTTCTGTTCCGTTTTCGACATACACCTGAAGTGGTGTATTTTTCTGTTCGTTTTGCTTTTTGACGTACATAGTGCTAACGAACGCGACTACGGCTTATACATAGATATATATATATATCTCGATTGATAATTGTACGCCGTTCTTGGACTACGCATTAAGTTGTGATAACTGTATATATACTTATATATATACTTGTGAATAATTG
>NW_026099572.1:24864924-24897163 GCF_025091365.1 Daktulosphaira vitifoliae | reverse complement strand
ATATTTTTACAAACATTAAGACTTCATTATCCGATATAAAAAATATCGTATCTGATGTTACATTTTATGCATGGAAATTATCGTACACGGCGACTCTTACTTAGTCAATTATTATACAATAAACTTCTNTTACTTAGTCAATTATTATACAATAAACTTCTGATTCGTATTCGTTTTGTTCGAATGACAAACAATGCACTATTGTATTATTTTCAAATTTACAAGTTTAAATATTTATTTATTTAGCGAACACTTGGAATATTCGTTATGGCCTACTCCATTAAATACATTCAACGTACTTTAATTTCGAATACTCTACTTTTTAACCCCTATTTGATATGAGTGACCGTGTCACATGACCTTGATTTGCATCAAGGTTTTTTTTTATAATAATGATTGTAATCACTGTCACATATTTATATTGCACCCAATTATACACACTGTGCCGAGACACTGTTGGTTTTTTTTTTAAATTGCGATTAGTTGAAATAGTAGCAATGGGTTTACTTTAATTATTTCATTATTAATTTTAACAATAAATGTTATTGAAGAGAGAGTTATTACTTTATTTGATCTTTTAAGATTTATATCATGAAAGTTATTATCCAACATTTAGTTTACTAGAACAAGACTAATATTATATACTTCATGACAATTAATTTTATCATTACCAGAAATTCCGGCTGGGTTGACAAAAGAGAACACGAGGTAGGTAAATAAAGGAGATCAGTTACAATAGGGAACAACGTGAATGGGGAGGTGGAAAGTTTTAAGTATTTAGGATCAGTTGTGCAAAAGAGCGAAGGTATTGACGAGGATGTAAGACACAGAATTAAGTTCGGGTGGTTGAAGTGGAGAGAAGCGTCTGGCGTCTTATGCGATAAAAAAATTCCAATGAGGCTGAAAGGTAAATTCTACAAGAATGTAATAAGGCCAGCTTAGATGTATGGTTCAAAGTGTTGGGCGGTTGATAAGAAAGTAGAGCAGAGATGAAAATGCTTATATGGATGAGTGGAGTGACTAGAAAAGGTAGAATAAGTAACAAAAATATAAGAGGGAGTATAGGTGTAGCGTCAGTCGTGGATAAGATGATAGAAAATAGACTTAGAAGGTTTGGTCATGTTATGAGGAGAGAAGAATCAGAAGCTGTAAAAACAGTTATAGAAATGAATGTTGAATGAAGAAGAGGTAGAAGAAAACCAAAAAAAGAGATGGACGGATGGTATTGAATATGAGGACATCTGATGTAAGAGTAGAGGATGTGGGTGATCGTGTCAAATGGAAGTTTAGGATAAGAGTGGCCGACCCTAAGTAGTTGGGATTAAGGAAAAGAAAAAGAAGAAGATTACCAGAAATTCCGATGACAATTGACATCATATAATTGTTGTTTGGAAATGTATAATTTAGCGTTTGGTTGGGTTTAAACAATATAGCGTCAAATCAATTATCTACTCTATCGGTTGTATCTTAATGTACACTAAACTTTAATGATACTATAAATAAATAAACTCACACATATGCATTTATAACATTGTGTCTAATGTAAGTATAACATGAAAAAAAGTAACCATAAAATGAAAAAATGGAAAATAAATTTTAGTACTCATATTAAATGTAATTTAACTCTAAAAATATTTATTTAAATGAAAAACTAGTAAATACTTTTTTTGTTTAAAATTGTCTTTTAAACAACTTTTGTACGAAACTTTTTTTTTTAAGTTAAATATTTTTTTTAGAAAATTAAAAAAGCTCATATTTTTGAATTTTTGCAAGGTTGTAAAAAAAAAAGCTCAATTACAATCAATGAGGACTTTTAGTTTGTCATTATACATATCTTAATTCAACTTTTTCAAAAAAAAAAATTTGGTTGGGAATTTTTTCCGCTATTTGACAAAATTACTCCTTCGTTGATCGGCTTATTATAATAGATATATTAATAATTATTAATATATCTTTTTACGCCATTGTAATGATTGTAAAAAAACCACAAATTATGTGAAATTTATATGGATTTTATATAGTTTGAATAAAAACTATATGTTTAATCCTGTACAGTTTATAATAATTCTAATTTATATAACACATTATCATTGTATACAACGTTTATGTTAAACCGCTAAAACGTTTTAAAATAATTTAAAACAGTTTGAAAAAAATTTTTTAAAAATTAGGTTTTAAATTCAATTTCTAAAACAGTTTTTATATAAAATGTTTTAAACAAAGTTAGGTTAAATGAAAATGCTAATAAATAATTTCTGTTTAAATAACTAATTTAATACTGTTCTAAAATAAATAAAACCGTTTAGATGATATAAATAAAAGTTTATTAAAACTAACATAACAAAATATCATACTAAATGTTTTTAAAATCATGAGAATTATCACTATCCTTAATAACCCTGAAAAAAATGTGTTGAAGACACTTGCCTAAAACTAAAAAAAATATGATTGTAGAAGTACCATCATCTCGATTTTCACATTAGATATATGACATCAATTTCTACAAGTAAACGATCAAAGCTAAATTAATAGCAGTACCTAACAGATAGGTACACTACGAAAATAGTTTATCCTGATAGATTAAATTTAGATTGAAAACTTCAATATAATAAATATTGAAGATACAAAAATAGCCATTATTGTCAAAAAAATAATAATAATAAAATTAAAAATGCAAATAATAATAATTATTATTTAATTAATTAAACCTATAAGGTAGTTAAACCCTAAAGTTATTTTCGATTTGTTCAAGTCGTAAAACTTAATTCAAATCTCCTGTTATTTTCTTTTTTCAGAATTATTATGTCATTAATTCAATTATTAATTAAATTGTTAAACTGTATTATATATTCAACTTAATAAATTTTTATGTTGATTATAATCGCATGGCATGATGTTTTTTATTCATAACTAAATGATAATAGCAGTCACCCGGGCAAAATTTTTAATAGTTGCAAGAGCATAAATCCAAACGTTGGTATTTTATTTCATATAGATTAAATTTTATATGTATAAACATTCTGTTAACAAACATCAAATTTATTCCACTTGAACTTTCATAAAAAAATCTGTATCATTTTTAAACTAATGTAATAAATAAATAAACAAATACAAAAGATTTTTCTTCAAAAAATCTTTAAAAAATATATACATATTTTAATAATTCTCTATAATAAACTCTTAACACGTTGTATTCGTTGACCAATAATAAAATAAAAATAAATAATTATTGTTTATACTAAATTTATTTATAATTGGCTTATACATTTGTTTAATGAATTTTTACAATTAAGTTTCCTTGACAATGAGATGTAAATGTTGATTTTATCGACATTTCAGTTCACTCCGTTTTTTCCCGTGAAAAATAAACTATCGTCTTGTGTAATTATTAAGATTTATTTAATTAGTTATTGATATGGCAAGTGAAAAAAATATTTTTGGTCAAACAAATGAATCAAACTTACATAAGGTCATACGCAGAGTTGAAGAAATATGGAATCGTCGTTTCATGCATTCCAATTATGTTTTAAATAATACAAATAAAGGACAAATATCAAAAAAGTCATTTAAAGATGGAAAAATTATCTGTAAATACTATTAAGATTAATAATTAAACCAACTATTTCGATTAGAGAAAAAGTTTTTTTNAGAATTATCTGTAAACACTATTAAGATTAATAATTAAACTAACTATTTTGAATAGAGAAAAAGTTTTTTAATATAAAATATAAGAACAATTAATAATAAGTTCTCTTATTCATATATAACAATAATTCAGTCGCTTTACTTTAATTTAACTATTTTAATATTAAAAAACTTTTTTAAAATTTATTATTTAATTAATAATTATTAAAATGATATTAAATTTGCAGCAATTATTAATAAAAATATTTATCCTATAACAAATTCCATTATTCCAAAAAAACGCACGTATCGAAAAACGAATAAAAATGATAAAATGATTCCAGAAAAATTGGTAACTATAATTATATTAATATATTTATTCGATTTAGCTATGTTATTGGGGTTTGTCTGATTCAAAATTATAAAATAAACTATCAACCCCCTTAATATAAATGCGATAGCATAATGTTTAATATTATTCTGCTATTTTTTCAATAAGATTTTTATGGGAAATTCAATTTTTATGGAAGATAATAATATAATATTAAATATAGTTTATATGTTTATTTAAATATCTCTTTGGTTGCCTAGAAATTGAGGGAACCAGAACTCCGAACACTTTTTCAGAATGAAATATCTGGAAACTATAAAAATGAAATTTTAAATTCAACAGAAAAAAAAAATATAGAAATTTCAAAAGACAATACGCTATTAATATCATCCGATTTGCTAGAAAAGGTATATTTTATTATGCTATTTTTCAATAAAAAGATTTTAGGGTATACCCTAAACCATTTGGATTGAAAGCAGATTTCTTAAATAAATTTATCATATAATTAAATATATTTTTATGATCCGTTAAGAGTTTTCATAAGAAAAATTTGGAACGCAAAAAATCCGAAATAAAAAAACAACTTTTTGAGATATCTTCTAATACTACTGCTCGACCAAATTTAAAAAGAAATTCATCCGAAGAAGATGAAAAAGTCATAAAAAGTATACAACTTTTAAAATATAATTCATTTTTAAAAAATATGAAGTTTTGATTTTTGAAACAAATATGTAATATTTTTAAACATAAATTATTTTAGAGCCAAAAGTTAGTTCTAATCCTTTGACCTTAAATACGCCGAATGACGTAAATTTACTTGCTCTGTCCACTATTGAAGTAATAAAAGTACCAGAGAAAGAAAAAGGTAATTAGTTATTTAATCTATTTATTTTATGTAAAATTAAATAAAAAAAGATTATTTATTAAACATAATTAATTATAATAATACGAGTTAAATTAATATAACTTCTGCAGAGGCGTGTCATTAAGGGGGTCCATGGACGTTTTAAACAAAAGTAATTATACGTGTTTAATTTCATATTCCAAAACCTTAAATAAACCTAAATAATAGTAAACTGTTCAACAAAGTCTTTTATTAATTTTATGAAAAATGTTTAAATATGGTTACACTTGCAGAAGTAATGCAAGATCAGAACACAAAATCTCTTGATCAGTATAATGCACCTTCATTTAAGTCGCCCACATCATGGTATACTTCAGACACAATTAATGAGTACATTAAAATGATAGTAACACGGTCAGAAGGTGAAGTTTATGCAGTTGTCACTGATTTTATTATAGCGTATCTTCGAGGAGGTTATCCAGCTGTAAGAAGATGGATAAAAAAAGATATTCACACAATAAAATTACTTTTTGTGCCCATGAATGTATATGGGAATCATTGGATATTGACAGTGGTTAATATACCTGAAAAGACTGTGACATCATATGATAGTCTTAAATCGTATAAGGGTCCTTATCAAATGGTATTAAAAAATTTCTTAATTGAATGGGAGATGGACAAAAAAGGAAAAGCTTCTACATGGACATTACAAATAGGCGAGACATCTCGCCAAACCAATGGACATGATTGTGGGCCATTTACTATTGAGCTGGCAGAAAAAATGTCTCGAGGAGATACAACACCAATAAATGCAAATTTTATGCCTTATATAAGATTAAGACACAAAAATGAAATTATTGCTGGCGAGCTATTCTTTTAATATTTTTATGAATGAAATTTTATTTTTGTATTTTATATCAATTTACTTAATATTCACTATAAATTGAAATTTTTATTTGTATACCACCAAACATTTTTTTACTTTTTCTATGTTTAATTGATGTTTTGTTATTTTATTTTAATCTTATTTTTCTTTGTAACATTATTTCATTAAATAAATTCAAATTTAATATAAATTTATCTTAACTGAAATAATTTAATGTTCTTGTTATGTGAATATACAAATATTATAATATTCAGTTATGGATACAATTAAGTTAAAAAGTCAACCAACTATAAGTTTTTAAGTTAACAAGTGTATCTACTATCTTAACAACTTAATTTTAGTAAATGACGATTCATAAAGAATTTCATAACTTGTGTTTTTATTTTAAATACTATTTTAATTATAAATAAGTGGTTGATAATGAATTAGTAAAAGTCATTACATTTATAACGCGAATATATCAGAACACAGTTAAAAAACATATAGTGTAACTGCATATTTAGGTATTAAGAATAGAGAAATTGTTGTTTAAGAAAAAATCATTTTATACGGAAAATTACACACGAACATTAAAAAATAATAGTAAATAATAAGAACAAAATATTTTTCTTGTTAACTAATATCATTTACATAAAGTTAAAAAGAATAAAATTAATTAATATCGAATTGTGATATATCGGCTGATATTTTTAACTTTTTGCTAGTTTATTATGCATAATAGAATTTTCAATCAACTATTATACAAATTACATATTTTAAAAACCTAATTGATTTATGTTATGAGATTTAAATATGTATCTTGAATAACTAACTAATTTTAACTAAAATACAAAAAATATATAATCATACGAATTTAGATAAGTAAAGGTAATGTTTATTCGCCATTAACAACTGTTGTAAAATTTGCATGAACCACGAAACAATAAGTAATAAAATATGTTTTTTTATTTAAAATGTAGGAAATGTTACAAAACTAATGATTAAGTTGACAAACAAAAATAACTTTTTAATAATTAAAGCAGGAAATAGCTTATGAGCTATTCAATAAGTAACTACTCATTAATTATAGAAATATTTATAATTAATAAAGCTATTATAAAAGTAATCATAATGTGTTCTATCTGATTATATTTATTTACATGTTATTATATTATTTAAAATAACAAATATATTTTTTTTAGTTCATAAAAATTTACATACTACTAAAGGAAAAAATTTGACAATTAGTTTTATTTTATTTCATGAGAAGACCACATATATATTTATTGGATCACATCATAAATCTAATTAAAAAAATGACTCATCAATAACATCTTTTAAGTCAATATTTTTACAGATATTAACATTTCAAAATAAGTACTGGAATTGAGCGCGAGTCTGATTATATATATTATTAGGTATTCTTCACCGTACTACTCCTCATTACAAGAAAAAAAACCCAGCACAGGGGGTCGCGGCACAGTGGTGACGTGCATAGTTGGATCAAGTATAATAATATCTGACAGTGATTAAAATCACTATAAAAAAAAAAACGCTTCGATGCAAATCTTTAGATAGTGTTTAATTTTAAAAAATTGGTGGATTATTCCAAAAGCTTCATAAACTGCTAGTTCCTTATTAATATCCTGATTAAGATAAAGTATGTCGAATGAAAAAGGGATTATTAAAAAATAGTATTTCCCATAAAAAAATTATATTGATCAATACACTTTTCAATAAGTTATAGCATTATAATGTTAAAAATGTAAAAAATAAAATTGAGAATTTTCACACAATAATAGCATTTGGTAGCCATTTTCACCTTGAAGATAAAATAAAGTCCGAAATTTTTTTTTTCCATGATAAAGTATATTACATTAGCTTTAATTTAAGATATATATAAAAGTGTCAGACCTTCCGGAACATTTTCAAAATTTAAGTTAAAAAAATTAATTTTTTGTGAAAAAGTTGTCATTTTAAATCCCCCCTTGTGGGCAGGTTAAGGGTTAAATTTATGAAAAAAATATACCAAATGAAAGGTAATGATATTATGCATCTATATAAAAAAAATTTATATTAATATATTCATTTTTGAAAAAGTTATGGCACTTTAAAGTAAAAAAAAATTGAAAAAATTTCGAAAATGAGCGATTTTTAAATTTGTAATTTTTTTGGAGGTTTCCCCCTTTTACGGGGAACGAGGGAATTTTTTTCAATTTTTAAGGATAATGTCTTCGACTAGATACGATTTGTGATCTTTTGACGTATCATTGAAAGAAATCGGTTCGGTGAGAGCTGAGAAAAAGTGGTAACAGACACAAAAAAAAAATAAATAAATAAAAATAAAAATAAAAAAAAAAACACATCTTAGTAAAACAAATACCTTCTCAGCTTCGCATCGAAGCTAAAATGTAATATGTAATCAGTAAGAATAACTCGCATTAAATATTATCAAATATTATCTGGAACATAAAATTTTTACTAACGTGAGATACTGTACGTTTTAATATTAGGAATTTGATGGGAGATTTGGTATTTGTATGATACTATAGGTTTTATAATAATTCCATCTTAGTAAAACCAATACCTTCTCAGCTTCGCATCGAAGCTAAAAATTCTTTTCTGTACTTTTTATGAATGCGGTATATTGAATAGGGGTAACTTAACTTATTTGTAAATTTTTCTATTCTAAAATTAAAATTGTATTATTTTGAAGCACAGTGTTTTGAAATTACACGATTATAATAAGTACAAAAGTTTCTTTATAAAAAAAAATCTGTATTCATGTTTAATTATTTTAGGTATAGGAAGAGTATAACAAAAATTTTAACAATATAAAAATTAAATTCGATTCGGGAAAAACCTTTGCCACGAACTGATAATGCTCCGACATTTGACAAAGTAGTAATTGTTACGAACATCTGGTACTCCGACCATCTGTACCATAGGTTACCAAAATTATGACGAATTTTACTCCGACATTAAATTAAAAAAATCCAGCACAGTAGGGTCGCGGCATAGCGAGGACGTTGCATAGTTGGGTTCAGTATAGATTTAATCTGACAGTGATTAAAATCACTTTCATAAGAAACGCTTCGATGCAAATCTGTAGATAGTGTTTAATTTTAAAAAATTGATGGATAATTACAAAAGCAACATCAACTTCTATTTCCTTAATTATACCCAGATTAGTAATTTTTTTAATTATATAATATATAATATTTAAAATTAATTGTTTTCAAATTATTATTGATTTTGATTTTTAATATGTTAAAAGTAATCATTTTGAACCTACTTTTTTTTGTCCTTTAAAGTGAAAGTTTTAATAAAAAAAAATGAATTTGTTACCATAACTTATAGTTCAACTTGCAATTTTGAAATTGACATTATAAAATAGAAAAAAATGAAATTTTTAAGATTAATATGCAATCAGGAAATTTTATAATTACTATTTACAGTACATTTATCAAAAAAATTCGATTTTTTTGCATTTTTATCGTAATAAATAACTGAAATAGAAAAAATAGTAATAATTTCCTAATAACTTTTGGCGTTTAAAAAGATTCTACAATGGTAATATTAAGGATTTAATTAATTTTAATGATTTACTTTAACTAAATGAACCAATCAAAACAAAGTTGTTAAAAAGATTTACTCAATTGAGCGTATTATAAAATTTGATTATAATTGTAAAAATCCATCGTTGAATTCAGATGAAACTAAAAATCATTTTTTTTTTAAATTTATAATTTATATAGCAACATATTACAAAAAAATTTGGCATATTATAGACTGGTAGTATCACACATAAATAGAGTTAAAAAATTAATAAATTATAAAGTAAAATTATTTACTTTTGTAGTTGAATACTTTTATCATATCAAATCTAATTCGACAATAAATACTTTAAGAATATTAAAAATTAATGATTTTAATTATTTGTATGGAAAAAGCTGGTTAAGCTACTTTTTATTTGAATAAGGAATATTTTTTTGATTTTCAAGAGTAATAACTTAAACTTAAACGAATTGTAATCATTTGACGTATCGTTAAAATAGTAGGTCTAGTGAGGGTTGGCAAAATAAATCGTAGCCACAAAAAGATCCACATAGTAAATTAATATTAACATGAATATACATTTCTTCTCATGAGGGGAGACTACAGTTATAGGGTCGTTTATATTTATTGAAGTTATTGAATCTAAATGAGATAAATATCAAATAATTTGAAAATTTTATTCTAACTCAAAAAAAAATGCTAAATATTAATAGCCACACATGGATTTGAACCTCGTACCGTAAGCATAAAAGGCTCAAGTGTTACCGATTCGGCAACTCTTCGTTAATTTCGTAGTTTGATAAAATTAGCTTTTTAAGATAACTCGAATTTAAAAATTACTTTTTCGACTTCAAAAAAGGAAAAAAAATTTAATAAGTTTAAATTCTTATGTCTTATGAACTTTATACTATGTCAATTAAATTATAAAATATTCATGAAAGTCAGTGTATTGGCCTTATAAGATGTTTTAAAATAAAAAAGAATATAAAACTCAGGACTTTATCACAAAAATAGCATATTTTTAAATACGGTAGCCATTTGCGCATAGAAGATAGGTCGTCAGGACAATTTTTTTTTTTTTCATTTTATAGTATAAGACATAACCTTTGATTTGATATATGTTTAAAGGATGCAGTATTTACGGAACATTTTCAAAAGTTAAGTTGAAAAAGTTCTATATTTTATACAATGTTTCAAGTTATGAACGCCCCCTATATAAGGTAAAATTGTCCAATTTTAATAAAAAGTATATTAAATGAAAGATTTACTTACAATGTATTTAGAAAAAAAAAAATTTGTGCTTATAAATACATTTTTCAAAAAGTTATAGCATTTTTAAGTTGAAAATTTAAAATTGAAAATCAAAAATTTTAACACAAAAATAGCGTTTTTTTAACTACGGCAGCCGTTTACATGCAGAAGATAAAGTGTTGGGACAAATTTTTTTTTCATTTTATAGTACATAAAACTAGCTGTAATTTGATATATGTTTAAAGGACACAGTATTTCCAGAACATTTTCAAAAATTAAGTTGAAAAATTTAGTTTTTGTAAAATAGTTGCTATTTTAAATCCCCCTCAATGAGCGGGTTAAGTGTTAAATTTTCAAAAAAATGATATCAAATAAAAGGAAAATATCTAAGGTTTTAGTATAAAAAAAAAGTATGTTGATTTGTTTATTTTTGAAAAAGTTATGGAAGTTAAGAAAAAATAGTGAAAAAAATGACAAGATTTACCGATTTTTAAATTTGTAATTTTTTTGGAGATTTTTCCTATTTATGGGGACTGAGGGAAAATTTTTCAATTTTTAAGGGTAATGTCTACCAACTAACTAGATACGAGATGTGATCTTTTGACGTATTGTAGAAAGAAATCGGTCCAGTGAGAGCTGAGACAAAGTGGCAACTGTCATTAAAAAAAAATAAAAATAAAAAAAACACATCATGGTAAAATTAATACCTTCTCAGCTTCGCATCGGAGCTAAATAATTTGAAAATTCATATTATACGTGCTTTAATAGAGTAATTTTTTTTCAAATAGCAGTTTATGATTATATAAGAATGGTGTACTTCTATAATTTTCATCAATAGGCGATACGAGAATTAAAATATTATGCATGTTTTTATTATGCGTCGGCGTTAAGAAATTTTCATTATTGTCCTTGTTACGCTATAATTAATCGTATTTGTCATCGATATTCTGATACACAGCAACCGTGATTTTCTGCGTACTCATACGCATTTGTATAAGTTAGGTCATCAAGGGACAGCTACATTAAATAACGCAATGCAAACCTAGGAGAGAATAGGTCACGACTCCTGAATGAGATGATAAATCATTTCAAATTTCTTGTAATTTTGTCGGTATCTCGGAAACGATATTGACAGAACTGTCACATCGACCTTTTACGCCATTACAGCAATATCCTTGATACTTATACTTTAGAAAAGTGGTTGTTGCCTCTAGTGAGTTAGACTATGGTAAAAAATTGAACAAAACAAATATTCGCAATGGAACGAGACGAATTGGAGAGACTATGTATTGGACATAACTAGAATACGTTTTAGATGTACAAAATACCAGTAATAATAAAGCAAATGGACTAGTGCAATGTACCCCGAAGACGTGAGACGATACAATTTGTTTTATGAAACAATTATATTAATCTTTAAACTTCAATTAATTATTATTAACTAGTTCGTACCTTATACATAACCATATTATATGGTATTTGTGAAAGGGGAGATTATCGTTTCCGCCAAAATTGACCGTATCGTTTCCGCCAAGCATCGTTTCCGCCAAATCTGAATAAGGTCGGTTTTTCGTTTCCGCCAAACCGATAGTTTATACCTGTCTACAAATAGAGGCTTGAGAACCACTGGTTAAAATATTTGCCAAAATAACCCGATAATAATTATCTACTTATCATTTAATCGAACTTTTTCCTATTCTATTATTGTTAGTTAGATAGCAGTGTACTGATCGGTATATCGATAAATATTTTGCCATCCGTTCTTTTTTATTTTATTTTTTTAATTAAAATGTCATTTGAATATATCAGAAGTAAGCGGGGCCAACAAATGATTTTATTGAATAATTTTAAGTTTCGTTTTGCATATAAAGCAATACAAACGGGTAACATACGTTGGCGTTGTTTTGTAAAAGAATGCAAAGGTACCATTCACGTGAATGAGCTTGATGAAATTATTGATCAAACAGGTATTTTTAAAATTTTTAGTTAAATTGATTAAAGCTGACCTTATTTTAAATTAGTTTTAATATATCTTATAGAACATACATGTAATGGCCCTTGTTCTGATCCCATAATTATGAGACAAAAATTAGCAGGCGCTTGTAAACGCAAAGCCGTAGACGATATTTGCCAAAGACCGCAAAAAATAATTTTAGGGGAAATTCAAACATTAAGTAATAATAATTTTACGACAACGGATGTGTCATGTATTCGCCAAACTATTTATCGCACTAGAAGACAATTTTTTCCTACTAATCCAGAATCTATAAGTGAATTACATACAATTATTGATCATACAGAAATACTAACTACGCGCGGAGAACAGTTTTTATTACACAACGATCATGAGAAAAATATTATTATTTTTTCTTGTGATACAAACCTCAAATTTCTTTGCAATTCCAAATCAATATATGTAGATGGAACTTTTCAGTATTGCCCAAAACATTTTGTACAATTATTTACCATACACGGATATATAAACAATTACTATGTACCACTTGTTTTTTGTTTATTAAAAAATAAATTTATAGAGACTTATAAAGAATCTTTTGAGGTTATAAAATATAAATGCACTGAAAAAAAGTTATTACTGTATCCTGAAAATATAACTGTCGATTTCGAAGTTTCTATTCACAAAGCTGCTCTAATTGTGTGGCCATTAATTACTATTATTGGTTGTAGATTTCACTTAACCCAGAGTTGGTACAGAAAACTTCAAGAGTTAGGTTTGAGTAATGCTTATAAAACATGTGAATGGTTAAAAGGTACCTTCGGGTTAACTTTTTTAAATCCAGAAGACGTGTCTGATTGTTTCGTTGATGACTTCATGACATTAATACCTGAGGGAACAGCTTTCATTCAGTATGCTGATTATTTAATCGACAATTATATTTCTGAGGAAAGCAAATATCCTCCAAAAATTTGGGCATTGATAGACCCCTCATTAGCCCGGACAACAAATAATTGTGAATCATTCCATTCTCATTTTAATGATCAATTTTATAAGGCACATCCTTCTATTAATATATTTTTAAAAATTTTAATAGAAAACGTTCATCTTATAATTACATTAAAATATATAGTGATGTAGCGACCAAAACATACGCAACGAATATTCTCGAATGTTCTCGTTATCAAAAACCTTCGAGAAACTTCGATAACGCCATAAGATAACCTACGCGGGTATAGAATATTCTAGAATTAGCGAGAGCCTTATCGGAGCTATATATATATCGGAAGAATCAGTCAGTTCAGTTAGTTCAGTTCAGACTGTCTAGTCCGCGATACGCTACACGACCGCTACACTCCGCCGCTGTTGTCATCGTGTATTATGTTTACTTCGATTATTTTATTTTTCCTTACTGTATATACATATATTTTCTTTTAGANAAATAATTGTGAATCATTCCATTCACATTTTAATGATCAATTTTATAAGGCACATCCTTCTATTAATATATTTTTAAAAATTTTAATAGAAAACGTTCAATCTTATAATTACATTAAAATATATAGTTCTAATAACGCAATCTCAATAAGCGTACGGAGTAAAATTGAAATCCGTTCCAATAAAACAAAAGAGGCAATTGATAAGTATAATAAAAAAGAAATTAGCAGACTTGAATTTGTAAAATTAGTTTCCAACAACTACCGAAAATTGTATAGATCATAGATCTATTTTTTATTATATTATTTCATATATTAAATATTTTTTAAGCTTATAATTAATATTTGAATTTTATTTCAATGTTTTGATGACTATATTTTTTTATAAACTATACTTTTTTATAAACTATACTTTTATTATTTATTACAAAAATATATGTACATACTTAAGACAGTTATCTATTATAATTTATTTATCTTTGGTAAAACGCCATATTTTGTTTATAAAAGTGTATTTATGTGATAAAATTTTGGTACGGGAAGCTGCCTACCATGGATAAAGTTAAATGGTTCTCAAATTTTTTAGTAGATAGACAGGTAGAAGATCAGTTTGGCGGAAACGAAAAAACGACCTTATTCAGATTTGGCGGAAACGATGCTTGGCGGAAACGATACGGTCAATTTTGGCGGAAACGATGAACGCCCTGTGAGATGGCCACCGCCTCTTCGTTGCCTAAGTGTATTATTACAGGTACTTACCAGTTAGGTCATTTATAATATCTCTATAAGAGGAATCTTAATTATTACTTTTTATATCTACTTGTCTTTATTGTTCTAAACCAGTGGTTCTTAACGGGGGCGGTACCGCCTCCTTGGGGGCATTTCGGTCTCTCTGGGGGGTGATAGTTTTGAAGAGGGCGTTGAGGAGCGGTAAGCTTTTCAAACTCGGAGATTAAAAATAATACAATTTATTAATATTATATAACAACACTACAAACAATTGAACGTGAAATCAAAATCGTTATAATTGCGCACGCTATGTAATGGCATAGGCATGTTATCTAATTAGATTTTACGTATGGGGAAGTCTTTATATAGAATTATTATTAATAGTCACTATTGTATAGTATACCTTGCAGTGCGTGATTGATATCGTGACGTCACTAGTATATATTTTATAGTGAACAGATTTAATTTTAACTAAGTAATTTGAAATATAACTATTTTTATAATGAGTGCAAAAAAGAAGTGTCGTCAGTATTTAGTAGAGTACCTAAAGTTTGGTTTTATCGCGTCACCACTTAATGTACAGTTACTGTTTTGCCTTATATGTGAAAAAGCATTTTCTAATGAGGCAATGAAGCCATCGAGATTGAAAGATCATCGTCGAGGAAGTATTGTTTGCTACAAGTTTGATCATTAATACCAAAGGGTCGTTGATTTTTCAAGCAGTGGAGGAATATTTTACCTTGACAAATATTATTGCATGCGCAGCGGATGGCGCACCTTCACATGAAACATTATATTACATATTAAACTTTGTATTTTTTTAATGTTCAAATATTAAATAAAATAACTATTGAAATTATTGACAAAAATTAATTTCTTTTGTTAAAAATTACAATTTTATGTAAATTTTATTTTTATTATCAATTTCAATATTTTTTATAATATATTCAGATATTGTAATATAAGACACAGAAGTCTTAATATTATACTCTTCAAATAACTTTTCTAAACAATTTAAATACGATTTGATATATTTAATATTTTTCATTAATATTTCCCAAATTTTATCTGCATGTTCATTATCTAGTTTGTTATTGTAATCTAAAAGAACAAATTTTGGTGACCGAATTTTCATAATTCTTTCAATATCTACAATTGCTTCATGAATTGTCAAATTTACACCTTTTTCAATCTCTGGCTTTTTAGCGGAATTTTTTAAAACAAATATCACCTCATTGAAGTTAAAACTAAATAGTGTTTTAAAGAAATCATTATTCAAAATATATTTATTCATATCATAAATTCCTACATTGATATTTCCAATATCTGTATTTTTTAATTTCCAATATTTAGAAGCATAAATCATGTGCTTTCGTATAAAATGTAATGCTACTGTTCTTATCACGTTTAACATTTTTTCTTGATATTTTCCTATTTGAATCATCCAATGATCTATATAATAATAATTCCTCGCTTCATCATAACTTGTATAAAGCTCGTTGTATATTTCGTTAAAAACTTCATCGCTTTGATTACCAAATCTTATAATGATATCTCTCAAGGTATCTCTCTCGCTTATAATTTTATATAAATAAATACTTTCTAAGGAAACCCATTTTTTTTCTTTATCATTTTCCAACAGAATACCATTATTATGCTTTTGTATTTTGCTTATCAAATCTGTATAATTGTCAGGATTCACTATTATACTATGACTATTCTCGTTTCTACAATAATTATCAATATTATGCTTTAACCTGGTTATGATATCATATTTTATTGATAAATTATATTCATTGATAATATTCATATAAATTGAATTCCTACGGCAAATCGAATTATGCAACAAAAACATATGTACAAGCCAAAATGGACTATCATATAATCTTTTATTTATTTTGAAAAGTGAAGCTAACATGTGGCTGGTAACTTCTTTGTTTAAAAGACATTCATTTACATCTTTATAGATTACTAAATAATTATAAAGTAAATGCATATTACCACAAGCCAAATCACAGTACATTATTTCAATGGTTTTGTGCATAATATTGTTTTCTATTATTGTATCAGATATGTTTAGTTTCTTTTTTATAGCATTAAAGTTTAATTTTTGTAACTCATCCAGCGGAGGATATTCAAATCCAGTTTCCAATTTGACTGCTTTTTTAAGTTCTAAATCCTTACTGGGTAAGATATTTGTAGAAAAACATGTATTAACTTGCATTTTACGCCAAATAATCGTAACTACAATGATGATAAAAAAATTAAAAATCATTTTTCACTACTTTAATTTGTAATTGTCAAATAAATTATAATTTATACAAAATGAAAACTTGATTTAACTACATGATCGTTATTGTGTATAGCTTTTTATATGTTAATTTTTCATAGAGATAGGTTATGACAATACTTTTTTAATAAATTTATGATAAATATTTGTTAAAAACTATTTTTATAGTACGCATATTATTTTGAAAAATAGTCTAAATCTAATATTTAACTGATTCAATGTAACGATGAATATAAAAATTTAATAGGTTAAAATTAAATGTTTTATTAGTTATTTATTATTTTATTGCAAAATTGTTATTTAGTGTTTTCAATATCAATGTATTTATTATTTTAATCTACCAGCTCAAAGAATATAAAAGATAATAAAAAAAAACAATACACAAATTTATTGAAAAATCATAAATTACATATCAAATATTGTATTCTTTCATAGTTCAATCATTTTTAAGAATTTTTAAAAAACATTTATCATTTTATTGTAGGTTTAATTACAAGGAACTAATAATACTTTTAAGAATTTATGATCTAAAAGATAATTATTCATATCAATACTTGACTACATTGATATTTCCAAAAAATGTATGTGGCAATTTAATATATTTACTAACATAAATCATTTGCTTTTTTATAAAATGTAATGTGGCTTATCTTATCATAGTTAATTTATTTTTAAAACAATTTTATAATAAATAATAGTTTAAAATTTAAAACCATTAAAACTACACAGAAACTATTACGCATAAAATAAAAAAATCATATATTAAACCTGTTTTAATTTTAACTTGCTTTACAAAGGTTTTATTATACAGAGTGTTCAGTAAGTAAAGAAACAGGTCAATTGTAACAAACAATTAGAACAATAGAAATCCGTATCCTTACATATTGAACTCATTATATAATAATAAAATAAGAAAAAAATTGTTAATGCTACAAAATTACCTAACGAGCTTTGATTTTCAAATTATTTATTTTATTAAGAGCTCGACAACATGACGTAGGAAAAATGATTTTTTAAAAAAAAAATTGTTCAATACAGACAGCGTTTTTCGATATATTATATAAAATTTGTACCAGGCTTGTCTGTACTAATTCGAAAAGTAGCCTGAAAATAGGTGTACGTATTTACTTATCCCCTTTTTATTTTCCTTTATTTTTCATTTTGTTTGCTACAAAATAAACAGTACCGCACAGTAACAGGCCATTCCCCTTTAATATTAAGGGGCTGCTTGTCACAGTAACATTATAATAAAATTTTTAGTTCACGAAATTATGGTCGCTCTGATATCAAAATTGTAATTATAATATAAAATAAATAATGTTATGCAATGTTATAATAGGTTTATTAAACCATCAATTTCAATTTGTTATAATATTGTAATTCAAACATTGTAGAAATAATAATCTTCAATGATATTAAAAGGGCATAGTTTTATTTAACCAATTCTACAGACTGTATTCAGTTACAATATATATGTTTTTTTATTTGTAGATTACTGATAAGTAACTTAAATTGAATTGTTTTCATATCTTGTGATATTTTTTAAACTTATAATCAAAAATATAGTATCCTTTAAAAGGTTAAATAAAAAACAATCAAGTATTTTATAAAACATTTCAAAAAAAAAAAAATTGAAGGATTAATAGGAAAGTATTATTAGCTTATATTAAGATATATTGTAATCTAATCAATTTAATAAATATTTTATTAAAAATATTTAATATTAATATTTGCAAATTTAGGTTAGAATATCACATATGCTATTCTTCTATTATTTCTAAGTATAGAAACTGTAAATGAATAATAATCATAGTGTTGTTTCTTCTGAACTATTATCATTTTTAAAAACCCAGCACAGGGGGGTCGCGGCACAGTGGTGACGTGCATAGTTGGATCAAGTATAATGATATCTGACAGTGATTAAAATCACTATAAAAAAAAAACGCTTCGATGCAAATCTTTAGATAGTGTTTAATTTTAAAAAATTGGTGGATTATTCCAAAAACTACATGATCTTATTAATATCTTATTAATACATTTCTTATTAATATCCTGAATAAAAAAGGGATTATTAAAAAATATTATTTTTCATAAAAATATTGTGTTGATCAATACACTTTTCAATAAGTTATAGAATTATAAAATTAAAAATGTAAAATATAAAATTGAGAATTTTCACACAAAAATAGCATTCGATAGCCATTTTTACTGTGAAGACAAAATAAAGTCCGAAATTTTTTTTTTGCATAATAAAGTACATTACATTAGCTTTAATTTAAGATATATATATATATATATATATAGATATAAAAGTGTCAAACTTTCTGGAACACTTTCAAAAGTCAAGTTGAAAAAGTTAATTTTTTGTGAAAAAGTTGTAATTTTAAATCCCCCCTGTGGGCAGATAAAGGATTAGATTTATAAAAAATATATGCCAAATGATAGATAAAGACATCAAGCATCTATATAAAAAAAAATTATATTAGTATGTTCATTTTTGAAAAAGTTACAGCAGTTTTTAGTAAATAAAATTGAAAAATTTTTGATAATTAGTGATTTTTAAATTTGAAATTTTCTTGGAGGTTTCCCCCATTTACGGAGAACGAGGGAAATTTTTTCAATTTTTGAGGGTAATGTCTTCGACTAGATACGATTTGTGATCTTTTGACGTATCGTTGAAAGAAATCCGTTCGGTGAGAGCTAAGAAAAAGTGGTAACAAACACTAAAAAAAAAAATACATCATAGAAAAACCAATACCTTTTCAGCTTTGCATCGAAGCTAAAAACGTGCATAACATAAGTAAAAACAAAGAAAGAAGTAAATCAAAATAATTTATAGGTATTTCTATCATGCATTATTATTTTGAAATCTATCTATTATAAATGTTAAAATAGTATATATTTATGAAAGCTTTACTTTTAAATTTAATAATTTGTGTACATGAACTTTATAAACTTGACTATTACAACGTAAGAAAAGTTAAAACATCCCTAACCCAAGTGGCATATCACTTAAATTGTCATGTTAGTCAAATTCGTAGAACTGAAAAAAATTTAATTTTACACAAATATAATTAGAATAATGGAAACTGTCGATTAGTTCAATGATAGTATTGGATACAAGTGACAGTAGTACTGCGTGATTTCATAAGTCTTTTCGCCCACTAAACTGGTTGATAAAATACCTGTAAATAAAAAATAAAGCTTTTGATTTTTTCGTCGCCTCAAACCAGTTCATCTGGATAACGTATGTTGCATGCCGGTAATGTGTGTGCAGACCCCCTCGATAGGTGTCATAGTCGTAGGAGGTTGGTATCCCCTTGGCCCCGATAAACTTCCTTGGTTCTTAGTACACAGCTGCATTAAGCAAGCGTTAGTGTGCTCTCGATAATAACATAATGTACGCAATAATAAAATACTCATGTAAATGAGCGACCCTAACTAACCCGACGACTTAGACCGTCATGTTATAGTTGTTATTTCGCCAGCATAGTGTTTATCGTAGCCAAACGCTCATGATTCAAGCTGATGGTAATGTTTTTTTGATCCGCTACTTATATCTTTCCACTTCCTTTGCAAGTACAGCATGTCGCTGACGTTGACGGTTGTTTTTGTAATATAGTGATATACTTGTAAACTATTACCTCTAGATGAGAAAATACGTTCCAAACATATTATACCATTGTTGCATAAAAACGAAGAAGAAGCTTTTTTTGACAAAGGTGTCGTTGATTACGATTGATAATAAATCTTGGAAATTTATATGCCCATCCTCTTTCTTGTTTATTAGATTTTTTTTTTATATTAGTTTACGGGATATATCCATTTTTTTACATGTATGTTATGTTTACATAATTAATTTTAACTGATTTTGAGAAAGACACAAAAAACAAAATATATATATATATATATACAGGGTGGCCCACCATTCACTGACAACTTAAATAACTTTTGATTCAGTAAATATTTTTAGTTGATTTTTTTTTTAAATAATAGTTATACGCTAGGTCTATAGCTATATCTCAATAATTATTTTTTTTACATTTTATTAAAAATATTAATTATTTTTAAATTTTAAATAAAATGTAAAAAAAAATCTAAGATAGCTATTTTGTAGAGTAGAATTTAAGAAAAATTTTAGTAAAAAAATATTTTATTAATATTCAATAGTAAATATTCTGTAGCGTTTTGAAGTTTGTGAAAATTTGAATTTTCATGTATTATTTTACGGTATTAAACATTGAAATACGTATTGAGAAAAGGACAGAAGAAAACGCTATCTTTTCATGATTACTGTGTATACATATGATGATAATGTGTATACATTACAAACTTGGCATTAATACCATGATAAGAAATTAGATAAGGCAATTATTACTTATCACTCTCATTCAAAAGTATATTGAAAAGATAGCGTTTTCTTCTGTCCTTTTCTCAATACGTATTTCAATGTTTAATACCGTAAAATAATACATGAAAATTCAAATTTTCACAAACTTCAAAACGCTACAGAATATTTACTACTGAATATTAATAAGATATTTTTTTACTAAAATTTTTCTTAAATTCTACTCTACAAAATAGCTATCTTAGATTTTTTTTTTACATTTTATTTAAAATTTAAAAATAATTAATATTTTTAATAAAATGTAAAAAAATTAATTATTAAGATATAGCTATAGATCTAACGTCTAACTAATATTTAAAAAAGAAATCAGCTGAAAATATTAACTGGATCAAAAGTTATTTAAGTTGTCAGTGAGTGGTGGGCCACCCTGTATATATATATCAAAAAAACAAACAACAAAAGACAAAATCTAATATGTTTACAACCAGGCTCCCCACATGAATTTTTCAAGTACGGTACTGTGAATTAATCTGGGTACTTATTATACGTTATTTATACTAATTTTCATATAACTTCTAACATTTTATTTTATAATTTTCATAAAGTACTTAAAATATTGGTTACCCATCTTATATTGCTTTTATACAGCTCTATGAAATATTAGTTATTTTAGTTGCCCTAAAGTAAGCTTAAAACGCATGTATACTAATTTACTACATTTAATATAAAATCAACTTTTTTTGTATTGTAAATAATTAGATACATAGCTTTATATACCTTTTTATTTTATATACACTTAACCAACACTTAATTTTAAATATATATTTTACATTTGAACCAAAAAATGGCCATAGCTATACATTCAAACGACGAAAAATATTTTTTCAACGCCATTATTTAACTATATAATTTGTCTGACATGTTAATTTCATTTAAAACTCTATTTAATAATTTTAGAACCATTATCATATGCTTGGACTCGACAATCATGTAATGGAATTTTATGACTGTCGAATGCTGTTAATAACACAGTAGCAATATTTTCACCTGTTTTTTCATTAAAGTTTAAAAACTCAACAAACCTTTTTGAATTTCCAATATTTTTGTCTCTTTATTACGCACAACATACCTTAAAATTAAAACATTCTGATCTTGGTGTGAAACATCGGGAGTAGCATAAGCGATTATTGAACAATATATTGATTCTGTTCGTTCCTCAAGAATATATTTTAAAACTTTATCAACACAAAGGGAATTAAATTCATTTTGACTCATCCAAGATAAATAATGGGTCTTTTCTCTCATACTCTCGCCTTCATTTTGATATTCTTTAACATACGCTAAATGCCCTCTTGTTATTTCATTATAACGTCCAATAAGTTATAATATACCAAGAAAGTTATCATTATTTACGTAACCAATTTTAGTTCTACTGCCTTGAAAAGGCAATCCTCTAGAAGCTAGGAATAAAGTCACATCAAGATACCTTTTTAAGATAGCTTTCCATTTTTTTGTTTCACTAAGAATTAGTTTTTGTAACTGGCTATCTACTCCAAAATCTAATAAAGACTGCTGTACATTTTTCCACATACAATAACAAGTACGACGTGTTTCACTATTTTCATGTAATGGAAGCCTATTATATAACTTTTTCCATGGTATTATTTCGGGAGAAAATCCGCTTTTCTTAATTAAAACACTTCGGTTTTTTACTGGCGCAGTAAGATTTTCATTAAATTATAAACAAGAAAAGCAATGCAATGTTTGTTTGTTTGTACTATAAATTAACCAATCACGTGGATATTTTTCTCTGTTATTTGATAAGAATTCAGAAAATTTTTTTCCGACTAAGTCTTTAGGCATAGTACTTTTCATTTTTAATCAATTGTCGAAATTAGAAAGATTTGCATCAATAATTTCTGACGAATATCGTCGTTAATTTGTTGAGGCCACAAACCATGGCTAGTAAAATCGTTAAATTCGATTTCGCCCGAAGAACAGGCACTCGAATTTCCATGATCATGTATTTCTACCTTAAAAGTATTATAAGATTGTTCAGGGATGTCAATTTCTAATACTTTGTTATTATGTAGTATAGTTTTTTCAGAATTTGTATTTGTTTGAACTGGTTTGAAAAATGTACTTATTACCTGTGTAGTAATACAATAATAAGCAATAAGGTGAATGGGTGTATTTATTGACCAATGTTGGATTTTTGGGGTTTTAGTCAATTCAGGAGCAATGAGGTTCTATCGAGGTTGTAGATTCCAAGGGTTTAGAACAATAAATACAGGTAGATATAAAAAGAAATTATTAAAGTTTTTCTATAGAGGTATTACAATGACCTAACTGGTAAGTACCTAAAATAATACACTGAGGCAACGAAGAGGCGGTGGCTATCTCACGAATACTATGTAATGTAATTATGTACAAGGTACGAACTAGTTAGTAACAAATAATAAAGTATGAAAATAAATATAAATATATGATCTATTACTTTATCATTCTTTTCTCAAATTATTAATTCTAAATAATTGAGTTAATATAAATTTATTTACTTCTTCTATTTGGCTTGTACAAAGATCGTCAAGATTTGCGTAAAGATTTATACTGTCTCTTTTAAATAAATAAAGTGTTAACGCAAAATAATTGTATTTGATATCGCTTTAAAATGTACCGACGACAACACGGGGTCGCGGCTAGTTTGATCAAAATAAATCAATTAGAAGAATATTGAATTCTTTATTGAATTCAGATCTTCAAAAAGGAGAGAGAATGAAACTCTCTTAGAAAATCAGCGCCTTTTTATATTATTTTTAATTACCCTGCATAATGGGTTGTTGCCGTTAGCGCTTTTAGTGATTTTTAGTTTATTGTATAAAATTCGAACATCACATGATAGTTATTTTAAGATAAGATGTATTGTGTACAATAATCAATTTAACTTGTGTATACATATATAATAGCTAGTGTACAAATGTGTATATGTTATGACAGATAAATAAATAATTTGTTTGTATACAATTGGTATGAAATATTGATAAATTAAATTATATTATTAATTAAATATTAAATATTGATGAATGTTAGATTCGTAATGCAGAGCATTGTGCATATTACGACACCAGACTGTTTGAAACTGCTTTTTCTTCTTTTTCCAATTTCAGTTTCCGTTTCTGGGATCTAGATTTATGCTTATAAAATAAAATTTTCTCATTTATTCAAAATATTAAATAACATAAATATTATCGCACGAAGAGAGTACCACAATTACCGCCACAGCTCAGTAGATGGATGCGTGTGGTAAAAACTTTTATTGCGAGTTGATTTGACTTCGGTCATTGATAAAAGAATTATTAACTTCTACTGTAAAGAAAAGCACTAGTAGTGCAGGCGGCAAACTATTTGCTTTTATCGTCCCGAATTTTTACTCCTTTTATTATTCCATGAAATTCTCGCCCTGTATGTCCTACCCATCTACCATCCTACCGACGCACATTTTTTTTTGACTTATACTTAAATTTGGCACGAATTATAGAAAATTCCCTATAATAATTAATACTTGAAGATGCTCTATATTTTATAAGCGCTTTTTCCTTTAAGAAGGTATTCTAATCTAAAATTTCAAAATATCGATTTTTTTTTTTATATATATAATTAAAGTTTGACTATTCAAGAATATGTCATTTTGGCAGATTGAATAAATGTAAGACTAAAATATCATTTCATAAATTAGACTACGAAAAACTTACGCATTTTTCTCGAAACTGTCTTTTTCAAAACTATACCCACGATTTCTCAGGTTCTACTGGACCAATTAACCTGAAATTTTTAAAAAGTCTTCTTTATAGATTTGCCTATGTCTGGAACTATCTCTATCATCAAATTTCAATTTTTACTATTTTTAAAAAATTGGATACAGTTGCAAAAGAGATTTTTATATTGGCCTGTAACAACAACATGTTTTGCCACTTGCATAACGACTAGCTATAATAGCAAGGGTCGCCACCACCTAGGCGAGGTGTCACACCTATCAGATATGATTACCGGACCATAGGTGGAATTTAATTTTAAGTTAATTAAAAGTATAATCTAAGTTAATATGTCGTTATATGTATAAATTACTATAATACCTCGTGGTTTATTAAACACAATTATGACAATCAAAGTCGTATGTGGTCTAGATTAAGGAATAAGTATAAAATACACGCAAGTAATTAAGTTACTCGCGCAATAAAATAAATATTACAGTTGAAATTAATAAGGAAATTTAATTTAATTGTTAAAAAAAAAAGAAAATTAAGTTAAACATGGACAAAAATGCAAATGCATCAAAAACCATGTCTACAAATAAAGGCGATTCAAATAAAATAAAATATTTAAACGAAACAAACAAATAATATTACAAACATCACGGACGGTATTGGAACACATCCGTTAATGTTAATCGGAAATTAATGAAGAATACCAGGAGCGGTCTGGACACTCGCTCCTTAGCGTTGGCTATAAAAAAAGGGAAACACTTGCTCTCCACACATAAACAACATTAAGTTAATTTACGATAAAATAAAAATGAAATAAAATAACGGCTGTTCGCCGTTGACGGCTCTACTCCATCATTGAAAAAATATGTCAATAAAACAATAAATATGTGCACTCTAGCACGGTCAATGACAAAAAAAAAAGAAAACAGAAGATTCAACACCGATCTAACTGTAATTTCAAATCGATAACGGCCAGTCTTCTTGGAAGGGGTCAATACTGATTAACAATTCGATTTTAATTATATTTCTCTTTTATCGCCTTATCTAGCGGTCAGTGACAAAATAATGAGTGGTTGACACTGCTGTCAGAAAAAGGATCTTTCGCGCGATAAAATAAATAAGTAGTCATAACAAAAAGTTCATGAACGGTCTACCATCCAATTTGTGACGTTACACAGTCAAAAAAAGTGGTAGAAAAATTGTTTTTTTTTCAGACAGTCGCCATTTCGTGAAAATTTTTTTTTCAACTTTTTTGTAGTTCCAAACTTTACCGCATTATTCTAATAGATTAATAATCTATTTTTTTTTGTTTCAGATTGTTAGGAGGGTTGAAATCGTAGGTATGGTCACGTGACAATTTTTTAAGATCCCCACTTCATTCAATGCTAATTTTTAAAATTTTGACCTTTTTTTATTTTATGAGTTTTTTCTGTATTCTTGAAATGTTGATTAATAACTAATAAAAAAATGGACGGTAAAAATATTAATTGCTTTTTTAATATGACACTTCAAAAATTAACTGAAATTCATGCATCTAGACTATAATAACCTCTTATGGAAATAATTTGTTTAAGTTTTTTATTGAACCAAGGTGGAAAGGGATAATCATCAAAGTAGTATAATGGCACGAAGTCTATTACAGACTTGTTCAAAGCATCATAAAGTACATTTACTGCTAAATCAATATCCCATAATTGAAGTATGGAAAACCAATCAAAAGACGATCAAAATAAACGTATACTGTTGTAGTTGGCTTTATGAAAGTTATAGTAGCTATGGCTCTTGTTGAAATTGGGAAATAGAGTATTTACTGGTAGTGATAAATTAAGCGCAGACTGAAATTTGTCAATAGGCACAAGTGGTTCATTTGATTTTTCAAATACAAGATGCTTATCATTACAAAATATTAAATCTAAAGTAGTACTGTTTGAGTTAAGGACACTATTAGTTTGATAAAAACTAATAGTGTAAAAAAATTTTGATAAAATACGTTTGTAGTAAACATTTCAGGGATGAAAGGAGCACACGTAGAAGAGGTATATGAGTAAGTTAGGCCATTGTTATCACTAGACCAAGAAATCTCAGGTAGATTATAGTCCCCATAAATGATAAAGATATCTTCAGGAAAAAGGTGCATAAGATGATCAATGCAATTAGTGTTGGATTCAGAAATTAAAGGAGGGAAAATGGGGAATGTAGACTCCGAAGACAAAAAAGTTAAATGATTCTGAAAAAATACGCACAAATAAATTCTCAACATTAATCACAGTTACAGGAATGGGGATAACGGGGATATCCTTACGAACACCAATAAGAACTCCCCCCCCCAATCACAAACAATTACTAGAAGCACTACATCGATCATACCTAAAAATATTATAATTGACAAATCCTAGCTCTAAAAGCTAACATTAAGCCACGTTTCAGTGAGTACAAGAAAATTTCAAAAAAGAGTTAATGAATTACAATTTAAATTAAAAAATTTAAATTGTAATTAAAACAAGGGTTTTAAATCACTATCAATATCAATATTTTGTAGAGTTATACTCAGACAGTAGACTTAAAGCTAACTCCTTACTATTACAAATAATTTTTATTGGACGAGGTGCTTCATAACGTGGTTTACTAAGACGAACAAGTTTAGCATTTTTAGGTACAACTTCACCAAGTTTTCTAAGTAAATCAACAAGGGTTACTTTGTCATGCGTGACTCTAACAGATACTTCAGTAGAAGGTGATTCTGGAACTCCATAGATAATTAGGATTGATTGACATCGTTCACGAGCAAATGTTTCAAGGAAAACCTGAGTCACTACTGTTTGCGACTGATCAAGGGCGTGGCACTCCTAACAGCATTTTAAATCTTCAGACCGTCTACTTCTTTACGAAGTTTCGATTTTTCAGCTTTTAATTCAAGTATTTGGTTGGAGACGTTCAATAAATTATTTTTTAAATCTTTGTATTCCGCCTTGGTTGTTATAATACATTGACCTCTCATTACAACTCTTATCTAGACAGTAAACTATGATAACTATTGTCAAGTAAAAATTGTCATACTGTCACATATGAGCAATATAATCAATATTATCTATTAAGCAATAAATTTAATTAATTTAAAACTTTCATGTAAATAATAAAATACACATAAATGTTAATATGGATTGTCACTGATATGTCAATTTTGTAATGAAATAATTAATCATTGTCCAGAATAGTATGTTAAATTTTAAGATAACATGTAATAAATAATTTAATAAAGAGATATCAATAGCGTTTC
Organism: Daktulosphaira vitifoliae; assembly: GCF_025091365.1. Classification (NCBI taxonomy): domain Eukaryota; kingdom Metazoa; phylum Arthropoda; class Insecta; order Hemiptera; family Phylloxeridae; genus Daktulosphaira; species Daktulosphaira vitifoliae. The sequence continues at coordinate 24,868,892 of NW_026099572.1, read as the reverse complement.
TGACACTTCTTGCACATGAATATAGATATATTAATTAACAAATCAGGATATAAAAGGGAACAAAAAAGGCCTAAAAATGGGCAGTATACTCTCGGCATGCTCTCAGTGTCTCGTCAGTATACTCCCATTGCTCATTTTACATTGATCCAGGCGTGCTCCCAGTATTGACGCAGCTCATTAATCTCAATCGTTTAGTTCATGTGTAAGAAGTAAACAGATACGTTAAGATTTATTCAAAATAAACAGACGACTTAATTCATTCTCTAGATATCCTCTGGAAATATCAAGGTAAATACTAATTAATTAAATTAATAAGGTTTAAAAATATTAATTCTTTTAAGTACATGGTTAACATAGGGACAAAGAAATATTGAGTGATCACTAAAAAAATCACTCTGTCTTTCTATTACCTTTTCACTATTCTCATAAACCCTCGAACTCATACCCGAGAAACTTTATTAAAACAAATAGTAACTTCTCTTTCCCGCTAAAATAGTGTAATTTTCTTTTTGAGTTACTATAGGGTTGAAGATAAAATATCAACCTTAAACGCATTTAAAATAGCCAAAAGATCTTCATAAGAGATAGTTTCTGATTTTCCACTAGAATCAGAACGGGGAATCTTGTTTTTCTGAAAAGGTTTAATTGGAGTATATAATTTTGGTGGCATGGTAAAAAGTTGAAATGTAAAATGGTTTCAAAGTAATGAATGAACCCAGCGTTGAAGTCCCCGGACAAATAAAAACTGATTGAAAATGGCTTTGTAATCTGATGACATCAAATCTATTTTGTGTACTATCGTAAAGTCACAAAAAAAAAAACAGCTGATGAGTCAGCACTGTGATTGTTGAAGTGATAAATAAAGAAAATTGATTGTGATTACGTACCGATCGCCGAGCAAAACAGCAACAGAATATAGGTCATAAATTAGTTATTCAAACATAGAACACACTGAATCGATTAACGAAGTAGGTAAGGCACATAGGTGAAAGAATGCATCAAACGGATGAACTCTTTATTCAGCGATAAAAAGAAAATAATGTAAACAAAAATCAGCACATGTGAGCAGCTGTTATCAGTAAAATTAAAAATATATATATTTTTATTTTATTTTATTATTATAATAAATTAAAATCATGGAAAACTATTAACTCAACTTGATATCCGTCTAGACGCCATCGCATAATGTATAAAGTATATTAACTCGAATCTGGAATGTCATTATTACAGACACGACATCCTTTACATTGATTTATTTTAAAACATTTTAAGTATATAATCCTATGACTTCAATATTTTATATTCCTTTATTTAATAATGTAGAAACTTTTTTGAAAGTTGAAAATAAAAATAATTTGGAAGTGATTAGCCCCTTCACTTTCAAAATTTGTGACTCTTATGTACCAGAAATATAATAAGTATATTTACTCAACAAAATATTTAAATAAAAATAATGATCACTTTCGAAAGCTATGTCAAAATATGTACCATGAAATAATTTTACATTCCTAGTTTCATAATCTTAAATTTAAATAGAAAATTGACATCCAAGTTTTGTTGTCTTAGATTTAATTATATTTTAAACCTTGTCACATTGTTTACTTTTTAAACTTGAATTTCTCATTGTATTCATTACAAAAAAGATCTGATAAAAAACTTTTCAATTTTTTTTTTTTAATAAAATAATAAAATAGGTGAGACGGTAATAATATAATTTTTTTTATAAGCAAAATTGAGTCTTTTAAAAAATATATAATATTATGTGGTAAATTCTTCATTTTATTTGATATTTATTTCCATAAAATCAAAGAAATTAAAAGATAAAAAACTACGACAAATTTATGAAACATTATATTATATATGAAATTTTTTATTTTTATAAATGTCCAAATAATAAATGAAATATCTATTGAAATAATTGACCAAAAATTGATTTATTTTTTTAAAAATTAAAATTTAATAAAATTTTATTATGAACATCATGTTTACCTCTTTTTATAACATATTCACTTACATTAATATAAGACACAGAAATCTCAATATTATACTCTTCAAATAAATTTTCTAAAAACTTTAAATACGATTTGATATTCACAATATTTTTCATTAATTCTTCCTTAATATCGACTTTAATTTTATCTAAATGGTCATTATCTAGTTTGTTATTGTAATCTAAAAGAACAAATTTTGGTGACCGAATTTTCATAATTCTTTCAATATCTACAATTGCTTTATGAATTGTCAAATTTACACCTTTTTCAATCTCTGGCTTTTTAGCGGAATTTTTTAAAACAAATATCACCTCATTGAAGTTAAAACTAAATAGTGTTTTAAATAAATCATTATTTAAAATGTATTTATTCATATCATTAATTCCTACATTGATATTTCCAAAAACTGTATATTTTAATTTCCAATATTTAGAAGCATAAATCATGTGCTTTCGTATAAAATGTAATGCTACTGTTCTTATCACGTTTAACATTTTTTCTTGATATTTTCCTATTTGAATCATCCAATTATCTATATAATAATAATTCCTCGCTTCATCATAACTTGTGTAAAGCTCATTGTATAATTCGTTAAAAACTTCTTCGCTTTGATCACCAAATCTTATAATGATATCTCTCAAGGTATCTCTCTCGCTTATAATTTTATATAAATAAATACTTTTTAAGGAAACCCAATTTTTTTCTGTATCATTTTTCAATAGAATACCATCATTATGTTTTTGTATTTGGCTTATCAATATTTCAATTTCTCGCAAATTATTATTAGCGTCAGGATTCACTAACATATTATGACTATTCTCTTTTCTACAATATTTATCAATATAATACTTTAACAAACATTCGATCGTATCTTTTATTATATAATAGTTGTTCATATCAATTGAATGGCTACGGCAAAGTGAACTATGCAACAAATACATATGTACACGCCAAAACGGAGGTTCATATTTTCTTTTATTTATTTTGTAAAGTGAAGCTAACATGTGGCTGGTAACTTCTTCGCTTAAATGACAATCCCTTACATCTTTACAGATTACTAAATAATTATAAAGTAAATGCATATTACCACAAGCCAAGTCAGAGTATATTATATCAATGGTTTTGTTTATATTATTGCCTTGTGTAAATGTATTGTTTATTTTTAGTTTCTTTTTTATAGCATTAAATTTAAATTTTTGTAATTCATCCAGCGGAGGATATTCATATCCAGTTTTCAATTCGACTGCTTCTTCAAGTTCTAAATGTTTATTCGGTAAGAAATTTGTAGAATAACATGTATTTACTTGCATTGTACGCCAAATAATCGTAACTACAATGTTCATAAAAACATTAAAAATCATTTTTCACTATTTTAATTTGTAATTGTCAAATAGATTATAATTCATTTATTCACTTAGTTGGCTTATTATTTTGAAAAATGGTCTAAACCTAATACTATACTGAAACAATATTAATGATGAATATAAAAATTTAATAGTTAAAATTAAATTTTTAATTTTTTATGTATTATTTTCTCGCAAAATTGTTATTTATTGTTTTCAATGTCATATTATTTTTTATTTTAATCTACAAGCTCAAAGAATATAATGATAATAAAAAAATAAACAATTTAGTGAAAAATAATAAATTACATAGCAAATATTGAATTTTTATAAAGCTACACATTTATTAAAATAACCAACGAAATAGTTAAACGATATACAATTTGGATTGTTACGAGAATTATTATGTAATTTTTACAATTTTACCAGGTTAATGCTTATATAATTATACAACTTCTTCATATGTTTCTGTATAAAACATAGCAGTCTCAATATTATACTCTTCAAACATATTTTCTAAATACCCTAAATATGATTTAATACTTTCAAATTTTAGCTTCGATGCGAAGCTGAGAAGGTATTGGTTTTACTAAAATGTGTTTTTTTTTTTTTTTTTTTTTTTTTTTTTTTTTTT
>NW_026099572.1:24842233-24864734 GCF_025091365.1 Daktulosphaira vitifoliae | reverse complement strand
AAAAATTGAAAAAAATTCCCACGTTCCCCGTAAATGGGGGAAACCTCCAAAAAAATTACAAATTCAAAAATCGCTAATTTTCGAAATTTTTTCAATTTTTTTTACTTAAAAGTGCCATAACATTTTCAAAAATAAACATATAAATATAATTCTTTTTTATATAGATGCATAATATTATTACCTTTTATTTGGTATATTATTTTCATAAATTTAACCCTTAACCTGCCCACAAGGGGGATTTAAAATGACAACTTTTTCACAAAAAATTAATTTTTTTAACTTAAATTTTGAAAATGTTCCGGAAGGTCTGACACTTTTATATATATCTTAAATTAAAGCTAATGTAATATACTTTATAATGGTAAAAAAAAATTTCGGACTTTATTTTATCTTCATGGTGAAAATAGACATTAAACTTAATAAAAAAAATACGATTTTTGTAAAAAAATTCTTTTTTATATTTTTAACTTTATAATGCTATAACTTCTCGAAAGATGTATGGATCAATATAATTCTTTTTTTTGTAGATGCATGATGTCTTTACCTATCATTTGGTATATTTTTTTTATAAATCTGACTTTTTACCTGCCTACAGAGGGGGATTCAAAATGACAACTTTTTCACAAAAAATTGAATTTTTCAACTTAACTTTTAAAAGTGTTCCGGAAAGTCTGACACTTTTATATATATCTTAAATTAAAGCTAATGTAATCTACTTTATTATGTAAAAAAAAAATTTCGGACTTTATTTTGTCTTCACGGTGAAAATGGCTACCAAATGCTATTATTATGTGAAAATTCTCAATTTTATTTTTTACATTTTTAACTTTATAATGCTATAACTTATTGAAAAGTGTATTGATCAATACAATTTTTTTATGAGAAATAATATTTTTTAATAATCTCTTTTTCATTCGACATACTTTATCTTAATCAGGATATTAATAAGGAACTAGCAGATCATGTAGCTTTTGAAATAATCCACCAATTTTTTAAAATTAAACACTATCTAAAGATTTGCATCGAAGCGTTTTATTTTGATAGTGATTTTAATCACTATCGGATATCATTATACTTGATCCAACTATGCCACGTCACCACTGTGTCGAGATCCCCCTGTGCTGGGTTTTTAACTTTATAATGCTATAACTTATTGAAAAGTGTATTGAACAATACAATTTTTTTATGAGAAATAATATTTTTTAATAATCTCTTTTTCATTCGACATACTTTATCTTAATCAGGATATTAATAAGGAATATGTAGCTCATGTAAAAATTATCATTTCATTGTAGGTTTAACTACAATGAAGTGATAATAATACTTATAAGAATTAATTATTTAAAAGGTTGGGTTTCATATCAATATTTGATTGCAATAATATTTCCAAAAAATTTATGTCTTAATTTAAAAAAATTTTCCACATAATTCATTTGCTTTCATGTAAAATATAATGCGACTATTCTTATCACAATTAATTTATTTTTAAAACAATTTTATAATAAATCAACAGTTTAAAATTTAATACCATTATAGCTACAATATTACACATATAATAAAAAATTCATATATTAAACCTATTTTAATTTTAACTTGCTTTACAAAGGTTTTATTATACAGGGTGTTCAGTAAGTAAGGAAACAGGTCAATTGTTACAAACAATAAGAACAATATATACCCGTATCCTTATCTACTGAACTTTTAAATAATAATAAAATAAAAAAATAAATTTTGACTATTTTCTTATTATATATTACACTATAGATAATAAATATTCAAATAAAAATATGTATAAAAATTAAAAAACCTCAGCATAGTGGGGTCTCGGCTCAATATCTAATCCACTAAATATATGATACGATCACATTTGCATGTGCCCATATCTCTGTCTCCCATAACATCATTATACCGTTTAATAGACACACATATATATATATAATTAACAAAATGACATACAACAATACTAACAGGAGAGCGGACTGTACTCATAAACACTTTTGCAATTCACGGCCAATGTGCCATAATGAGATATGCCTATCGACAGTTGACCTTTTACTATCATCGCGATCACTACTTTTATCTTATAATTAACTTAACATTTCTACCACGTATATAGTATGTGTGTGTGTGTGTCGCTGTCAACTCCCTGTTGGATTATATCATCTCTAGGTGTCCAGCAGGTTGTATTATCTATTTAATATTTCAATTGCTTGATAAATATTCATTTATATCGTTGTTAACCAAAAGTGTTATATATATATATATTGTAATGCGACCCTTGGTAGTTCCTCTAAGGGAATATAAATTAAATAGGAAACTTCAGTACCTAAAGTAGATATAGCCTAGCCAGCTATCACTCGTTGGTCCCTTAGAATACTGTCGACGGGAATTTAGGCTCAACCCCTAAATAGCGACGTAACAAAAGTAAATGCATTGTGACGTTCACCGGCTTCTAGCCGTAAGGCTTTCTGTAATGAATCAAAAAAAGAAAATAATATTTGTTGTAATTGAAAAGGGGAGTATTACTTGTATTAATTTAGAGAATACTTTGAAAGTTACCCTAAAGAAATAAATTAAATAGAATATGACGGGATTTGGGTGCTTATTTGAGCCATTACTTTATTGTATTAATAATATTATTACTCGGGGTATGAGTACGAAGGTCTGTAAGAAAGTTAGAAGATGATAGAAAAATAAAGTGATCTTTGTTTTATTAATATGGGATTTATTATAATTAATTATTAATTCTCAAATATCAATAATGCCACGAGTTTTGTCGGTTATCGATGATAGGTGGGATTGAGTCACCTCGTATGTCTACCCAGAGTGGTATTGTGACTATACATATGAACCTCCAATCTAACTCCTGAAATAGACACGTATCAACGATATAACTCTGCCAGGAAACTCTGTACAAACATTATCGATTTATTAAATTTACTTGGTATAATTATTATTATTGATAATCACTTGATTTTCCTGTATGCCTACTTAATCTATGTACTCATAGAATTTAATTCTAAACCTTATTTATTTTTGGTGAATTTATTAGATTCCTACTTTAATTTTTCTGTGACACTCTTAAATAAAAAGATGTTGTATTTTTTGAACAAATATAATTGTGAAGACGGCGGATCACTTCTTGCTTTTATTTCGTTGTGTGGAATGATCGAGCGTAGCGAGTGCTTCTATAAATATCTGACTGCATCTGTCTCAGAATGCTCTTTATTTTTGACTTTTTATATTACATTTGATCGTTGTTCAAAGGAAAGAAGTGATCACCGACGCCAACATTATTTCTTTATTAATCGTAATTTATAACACATTGTTTATTAGTTTATTTCTAACTCATTATTATTACATATTGTTCATTATTTCCTGTTTCTTTTATATAATTAATATGTGCTTTTTTCTACGAAATTTCATTAGTATATTTAAACATTTAAAAGGTATATATATATATATATATTTATCTTATTTTTATTGGTATACATATCATTTTGTGTTATTGATTAATTGAAGTCTTAAATAATACATTATGCCATTAATGATATACTGTGTATATCATGACATAAGTCTTGAAGTTTTTTGTTTTTTTTTTTTAAATTGTTGCTAAATTTCTAATGCTAATTTTCAATAAATAGTTATAATAAATTATCTATTTAACCCATCAACGCCTGGCGTCCCCATATGGTGACATTCGTATTGCTATTTTTATCGCGCGTTTTATACCTGAATAATTTAATAGGTAAAAGCCGAGTGTACCCATATGGTGACACTCAATATCTCAGAAATCGTATTTTCAAAAAATTTAAAAATAATTTTTTTTTATTTTTGTGTTGTATATTAATCTGTTTTTAGTAAAAAAAATAGAAAGTTTGAAAAAAAATAATTCTCGGCGTTGATGGGTTAACTAAAAATATAGCAATAACATTATTTTTGGATTTTTGTTAAATTGCGAAACCACATGTTTTTTGCATATTTGTTTAATTATTCTACTTAACTAAAAATATAGAAGTAAATAATTTATTTTATATGTCATGTTTCTTATTTAGCTCTCTGCTGTATTAAAAGCTACATGATTTTTAATGCAACCCAAGATATGAGAAAATAGTCGTCACTCCTAGTATTCAAAAAATTTTCCGATACATTTACCTTAAATTAAAATTATATAATATAGAATATTAAAAAAAAAAATTACTTCTGGACTTGTTTTTGTGCTTAAAACGATTATCAAATTTATAATCAAAAAATTTAGTCAGAAAAAATTTAATAATGATCAAAATAGCTGATAGTGGATCTTATAAAAATATTTTAGTAAGGGTAGTAGCAAAAAGTCGTAGGTTTGAAGGTATCATGTCAGAAAAACATATCATAAAGCATTTTTTTAAGGGACTACCAGATTAAATAATTAATACATTTCATATATATTATATACATTTCATTAGATGTATCCACTTGAAAAAAGGGGAAATTATGAAAGAAATATATTTGGACTATATTGGACTACTTTTTTGAACTTAAATTTTGAAAATGTGCCAGAACAATTGCATTTTTCTAACCAACCACCTTACTAAATCTTTTAAAACTTACTACAATATTAGACAAATAATTTTGACTGTTCTACTATGAGAAATCAGCCTTCAAAGTATAGGGTTTAACTTGAATGTTTATCTCATGACAGCACTATTGATGATGATATAAGATAAAACATGAAATCAAAAAACATGCAGGAAAAAAAATTTCAGTTAAACATTTTGGAGCACTAGAAAACCAATTTACAATTGCATTAACTATGGCTAAACAAAATATTTGTTAAACAAATACTATTATTGTAATTTTATACTTTTAAAGAAATTTTTCAACTTCAAAAAGAAGTTTTAATGTGTATTTACGTGAAGTTCACTAATCACCCCCTGCTCTCAGAAAAAAATTAGAGTGTCAGGACTGCTTTCATAATATCATTATTTGTATAAAAATTTAACTTTTGTAAAATTTTTATTTGTTTACTTCTAATTATATGAGTAATTTTTCGTTGTTAATAACACGGCTCAATTCATTAAATATTCATGATTAATTATTCTATTTTTCAAAGCAGTGAAGTTGTTTTTTTACATATTATATTTAAATATATTGATGATTTCTTTGTGATATTGGTAATTGTATACAGAAGCACTTTTCAGTTTATTTTTTCAAGTTATTCGTCAAACATACACAATTGTTTATTACAAATGATGAAATAACTTTAGTTATTTGTTATTTAAAACAGATGTTTTGTTTTTTCATTATAACTTTTCGGTAAAAAAATTAAACATTTAAAATTTTTATTTCGTTAAGTTAAATAACAACTTATTTATTGCAATTATAAGAGCTATTTCTATAAACTCAACATTATTAGTGCTATTTGCATCTTAATAATTTTTTACTTATGTTATTTTCATGAAATTTTCTAAAAACGTAAAACTATATTGATATACTAATCATAAGATTTGATAAAAAATTCAATAATAAATTAATTAAAAGAAGAAATTTTTTGTATATTTTTAATTTTACATTTCTATGAACAATACAAATTTTTAAATAGTAAAATAGTTATAATACATTTTTCGTGAGCGAACATTAAAGTTATTTCCCTATAATATTCGAGTAAAGTAAGAATACAGTAAGATTAGTATATTATTAATTGAATAATTTATTTTTAGATTTAACTTTGTGCACGCTCGTTGTTATCGGTTGCTTTGATTGTACAATCGCTATTATTAGTAATATTTTAATTTCTATTTTCTACTGCGACCTTTAAAATAATATGTGTATTGTGTTTTTTTTTTATTATATTTAATTTGACAATTTTTTATATTTATGACTGGAGGTATTATATTTAAAGCCGCACCCCCACCGCCAGCATCCACGAATCACCACTGGGTATTTTCGGTCAAATTACTAAAAACACGTTGAGTGACCAGTAAAATTTTTTTTAAAAATCTCAAATCTTTACAAATTAACTATTTTAATGTATAAAATAAAGTTAAAATGGTTCTCATTAAAATTTCGTAGATCAGATTTTTTTGATCCACCCTTGTCTCTATTGGTTGATACACCAACTTTATCATAAAGTAAACTAAATAATTTTAATCAATACAAATTTTCATCAACATACTCTTAAAATAATAATAATTTGGTTTTTACATTATATATATTTTATTAGTACAATTATTTAGACCCTATACTACTGACCACAATACAACAACTTTATGTTTATACTCAACTTCACACATGTTTTTATAATAACTGTATACTTCAATGAACAGTAATAATATTCTTTGGTAGTTAGCGTATAACTGGTCTGATATCTAACACAAATTATTTAAATATTTAATTCATAAAACGTTTGAAGTCATGAATCATCTACATTACATTATTAAATACTTGTTGTATGACAATAATATGATTATAATGGTGTAATTAAAATTAAAAAAAAAAAAATAACACGTACATTTTTTCGAATAAAGAAACCATTTAAATGCATTTCGTAAATAGAAATTGCTTAATATACTTTTAAATTGTTAAGCACAAACCCACTTAGTGTGCATCAATCAATGCACTGAAGCATCATTTACTGACTAGGGTGTGTTCGATTTAGAGTTTAAATAAAAGTATTGAAGTATGATATACGAATTTTAGAATTATGCATACAAAAAATAATAATAAAGAAATAAATTACAATTATAAACTTACTTATGACATTGCACTTATTTTGTCTTGAAGACAATAAAAATGTGATAAATCTATTAAATTAATTTTTTTAACCAAGTATTATTACGTTGATTTGATAAAATTATTGCATAAATTAAAATAGACTAGAATTGTATTGTTTAAAGAAACTTTTTAAAGTTATTAAAATATGTTTTAAAAGAGAACTTTGTCAAAAATTTGATCAGATTTGTTTTAAAATTCTAGTATATAAAAAAAGAAAAATCATAAACTCATGACAGTTTTTAAAATAATTTGTATTAACTTAATTAATTTAGTATAAATTCAATAGAATTTTAGCTTCGATGCAAAACTGAGAAAGTATTGGTTTTACTAAGATGTGTTTTTTTTTGTCTCTATTACCACTTTTTCTCAGCTCTCACCGAACCGATTTCTTTCAATGATACATCAAAAGATCACAAATCGTATCTAATCGAAGACATTACCCTCAAAAATTGAAAAAAATTCCCTCGTTCCCCGTAAATGGGGGAAACCTCCAAAAAAATTACAAATTTAAAAATTGCTAATTTTCGAAATTTTTTCAATTTTTTTTACTTAAAATTGCTATAACTTTTTTAAAAATAACGGAATCAATATAATATTTTTTTATATAGATGCATGATATTATTACCTTTCATTTGGTAACCATACCCTTTACTTGCTCACAGGGGGGGATTTAAAATGACAACTTTTTCACAAAAAATTAATTTTTTCAACTTTATTTTTGAAAATGTTCCGGAAGGTCTGACACTTTTATATATATCTTAAATTAAAGTTAATGTAATATACTTTATCATGAAAAAAAAAATTTGATCTTTGAACTTGTCTTCATGGTGAAAATGGCTACCAAATGCTATTTTTGTGTGAAAATTCTCGATTTTATGTTTTACATTTTTATCTTTATAATAATGCTATGACTTATTGAAAAGTGTATGGATCAACACAATTTTTTTATGAGAAATAATATTTTTTAATAATCCCTTTTTCATTCGACATACTTTATCTTAATTAGGATATTAATAATGAACTAGCAGATCATGTAGCTTTTGGAATAATCCACCAATTTTTTAAAATTAAACACTATCTAAAGATTTGCATCGAAGCGTTTTTTTTTTTGATAGTCATTTTAATCACTGTCAGATATCATTATACTTGATCCACCTATGCCACGCCACCACTAAGCCGCGACCCCCCTGTGTTAGGTTTTTATTTTTATAACATTTCTACCAAGTTTTAAATTGAATTGGTAGAAATAATACAGTTAATTGCCATTAAGATAAACTTTCTATAGTAATAATTATTATTCAACTGATTCTATAAAAATAACAACAATTGTATCTTTGGTTTACTACGATGAAAAAATAGGACAAGTAGACTGACACGAAAAAAATTACATGATGATAATTTTTAGAATACAATATATATAATATTAACTCGTTCATAAAGTAATAATCACGAAAATATCAGTAGTTGAATTATAAGTCACAATGTTTGTATCATTAAAAGTCATAGTAATACATTTTATACAATTATAATAATAATGTTATTCAAAGATAATAACCAATTATTTTGATGATTAACATAAATATTACATGTTTTTAGTATCCATATAATTCTACAGTATTATATTACAACATTTTTCTAGTACCAACTATGCATTTTTCAAAAATATCTACTTCAGCTTTTGATGGTGCCTCATTTCGATGTACTATTTCATATTAGTAAAATTTGTTTACCAAAAATGATTTTTTTAACTGATACCAGTATAAGTCGAAATGACTGCCACGCGCAGAATTGTTCGTTTGACAAGGAGATGACGCACTGCCCATTAGCGAAGAAGCACTTGCACAAGCTGTCGAGTTAGCTTAAAACTTAAGTTTTAAAAATGTTCCGGAAATACTACTATCTTTTAACATATGTCAAAATAAAACTTATTTTACGTACTATAAATTAAAAAATAAAATTTCTTCGACGTCTTATCTTCTACGTGCAAACGGCTGCCGTACATAAATTATTATTATTAGATAAACTATATCATAAATATAATAAAGTCTTATTTGCTTGTGTTACGAAGTTCGAACCCCCTTCATCAAACTATTTTTCTTCACAATATGTCTTAATTATTTTTTGAGGCGAAAAAAAATTTAAAGAGTTTTATCTCTTTTAAATTGAATAACTTCAATAAAAATTAAGTATTCTATTAATAGGAGTATATAATTCGTTCTTATATGAATTATACAGTAAAATCATATCAATAAAATAACAAATTTTTTCATGATCATAGACCAATATATACTTTACTAATCCAAATTTTTTTGCCGATTTTAAGCCTGAAATTAAATTAATTCTATCACCTCTTTTTTGAGATTATTACTGATTAGAAACACATAAAAAAAAAAAATGTTTATCAAGTTATTATTGATTATAATCAATAATAACATGTGGGTGCGGCACAGTGGTGACGTGGCATAGTTGGATCGAGTATAATGATATCTGACAGTGATTAAAATCACTATCATAAAAAACGCTTCGATGCAAATCATTAGATAGCGTTTAATTTTAAAAAATTGGTGGATTATTCCAAAAGCAACATCAACTCTTATTTCTTTAATTATATCCTGATTAGTAGTTCTTTGATTTTAAAATATAATATATGAATAAATACTAATTATAATTATTAAATTTATTATGAAATTGATATTCAATAATTTAATACTGTAATTTATACGCAGAAATTAAGATAAAATATGCCGAATGAAAAATGGATATAAATATTATTTCTCATAAAAACATTGTGTTGATCCATATACTTTTCAATAAGTTATAGCCAGGCGCGGACTGGGACCAATTTTCTTACCGGGAAACCAAGTTAAAGGGGCCCATAGGCACTTTCCAGGGCCGCGGCAAAGCTCCTGGGAGCCCACCCGATTTTTTGTGCTGGTTGAGCAAAAAAAAAAAAGTCTTTAATAAAATTTAGGCCAAAAATGGTGACTTAAGTAGTGTATTTTTTAGGCAATATTTTGATTAAATAGTCTAGCATCAGTATTAATGAAATTCTTTATTTTTGTTTAAAATCTTTACCATAAATTTTAAGTTAAAATAATATATATTTTTTAAGTTATACGTATTAATGTCTCCCTTTGCGCTATAAATGCTATAAACAAACTTTTAACTTAATGGCTGATTTAATCTTAATAAATTAGTTATATCTTAGACAACAATAATTCGCCAATAGTTTGAATTACATTTGTTACAGACTTGTGACTTAAAAAAGTAAACAAATTTCCTCTACCAGATTTACCTCTTTTCAACTTCTTTTCACTTTCAACTATTGCCTTAGTAATATGATCACTTAATTCTACATTCGACTTTGCTATCAATAATACTATTTCCAAAAAATTCCCATGATTTACTGATATATTTTTTAAATCGTAAGCAGACTCATATCTGAATCCTCTGAAAGGTAATCCTTGTTTTCCAATTACTTTAACAATATCAATAATTATTTGAGCTACTCTTCTTCTCTTCATCACTTCATTTTCCCTCTGAACCCACTGCACCCTTTCTATTAATTCATCAACACTTTTACCACATTGATCAGCCATGAAACATTTTGACGCTTCTCTATGGTTTTTTGACTCTTCATGATCTTTAATACGCTCATAAACATGAATCCATCTGCTAAATCCACTATCGCTAGTAAAAGCTGATGATTTAGAGCAGTATACTAAACATATTGAACAAAATAAAGAGTTATGTTCATGACTATAGGATAACCAATTTCTTTTGATTTTTGTCTGTGATCCTGGAATAATTTCATAATAAGCTTTAGTTGTATTAAATGGTAAAGGAGAGTCATCCATCATTTTCTCTGGGTGATTTGGATGAAACGAAAAAAAATATTTAATATTTTGTTTACCCTTGGGCTTTAAAAAATAATTAAAATTTGTTTTATCGTCAATCTTTGTATTTAAATTATTTTTGACTAGAAGGTCAATATCTGTGTTATCACATAAATCAATTTTGACTTCAGAATTATTTTTAAAATTACACTACTTGATGTTTGTCTATTACAACAAAAAGAATTTTCTCAATTTTTTTTTTGGATTTTTTTAAATACTATTTAAAAATAATTTTTACTTTTTTCCTAAACACTATTTTTTTTTTAAATTTTAGCTTTGATGCGAAGCTGAGAAAGTACTATTTTACCATGACGTGTTTTTTTTATCTGCCACCTACTTTTCTCAGCTTAGACTTGACCGATTTTGATGAACTATACGTAAAAAGACCACTAATCGTATCTAGTTAAAGACATTCTTCTCTTGTCCAGGAAAAGGGGAAAGTATTCAAAAAAAAAGNTATCTAGTTAAAGACATTCTTCTCGTGTCCCGGAAAAAAAAGATGTGCTATCGTTTTAATATTAACTTCAGCCATAAAAACCAATAGAAAAATAAGTTGCTTTTGTTAAATTATCTGACTTTTCTAAAAATAATATTGATTTTTTTCGCGTTACAGTCATTAAAATTGAGTTTTTATAAACAAATNCAGTCATTAAAATTGAGTTTTTATAATCAAAAAAATTGCTTTTTTCGTGTTACCAAAATTTCAGAAGTTCTCTAATATATGTTTAGAAAGGTAAGAAAACTTTACATAATATGGGTAAATTACAAATGGGGTTCTCCATGAAAACTTTTAAAAACATTTAGTAAAATCGAAAAAACGGAAAAATATCTTATTTTACACATAGCTTAATAAATATTGATTAATGTGGATTTTCTTTTCATTGTAATATATGTGCAGTATAATTTAAATTTTTTATTTGTTGCTAGGCAAGAATGAGTAAACATAATTTTATACGCTATGGTTATAGATTTACGTAATTATTGTATGCACTCCTAATTATAATTAGTATACATGTCATAAAGAGTCGGATCGAGACTTTTCAGCCTACCGAGATTTTAAGTTTCAGCCCTTAACAAAGAGTCAGCCCATACGACAAAAGCTGTTGTACTCATCTCTTATTTTATTTACAACCTAGTCAAAGAAAAAAACATAATTATTCTTTCGTGATCACTTTTTAGTAGAAGAATTCATTATTCGCGATCTGACCTACCCCTCAAGGAATCGTACATTTATTCATATTCCTACTCAATCCATCTCTTATAGTCATAATAATTCGCTATACTGTATGCTTCGTAGTGTCAATCAACGCCATTAAGGTGTGATTCCTATGCACGCGTCTAGAAACGCGCTTTCTAAAGCGTTTTAATTTTTAAAAAACGATTTTAATTTTGGCCGCGCGGTCATTTATTTAGCCGCGCGATCTAATATTGATTCCTATGTACGCGTCAGGAGACGCGCGGCCAACATTACATTATATGTAAATAATAAGGCATGTACACGCATTTGTATCAAGTACTCTGTTTAGTTAAGTTGTACTTGTGTGTTATAAAATTTTATTATTATTATTAGTTTAAAATGTCCTTAACTAAAAAACAAAATTTTATTTTGAAACTACTTCTTTTACAACAAGTAGAAGAAGAACAAGCTATTATAAAATACGTTCTATCAAGAAATAAAAAAGAAGTGCATGAAATGTACTTGGCCAGGGAAACTGAAGGATTTTTTAGTGTCCTTATTGAAAAACATTTATGGCGAGACGAAACCAAATTTAGAGAATTTTTTAGACTAAGCTGGGATCAATTTAATTATATATTGAACCTAGTTGAGGATGACATAAGAACCAACCCTAGCATCAAAATTAGAAAACCGATTACTGCTGCTGAAAAGCTAGCAGTCACGCTCAGGTAATGTAACAAAATATGTTTACTGTTTATATGTTTACAGTATAATTTTGTATAGAGAACATATAGATATTTTTAATAAAATAAAAAACCCAGATCTATAAAAATATTAAACTTTTTGATAAGTAAATACGTATTTCGCGTACATCTTCAGTAAAAAACGTAGACTGAGTCTAGACATAGTTATGTACAGAAGAAACACTCATAGTGAACAAAATATGTATTTACTTATCAAAAATTCAATCATTNCATAGTGAACAAAATACGTATTTACTTATCAAAAATTCAATCATTTTATAGATGTGGGTTATTCATTTTATGTTTATATTATAATTTATATTTTATAGTAAGTACCTATGTACTTAATATTAATTTTTTAATAATGTGTATAAAAACATTTTCATTGGTAATAAACAATGTTGAACTTCTCGTTTAATACAAAATTAACAATGCAAAACATAATATAACAACAAAACATAGGAACTCTTAAAAATGCCAATACATTATAACAAAAATTATTAAAAATAAACATACTTGATAAAATCAAACAGTTTTTAAATTGTAAAGGTATAATAAAACAAACAATTTATAATAACTTTTTCGGACCCCGAATATTATTGCTGTGATAAGATATCTAAAAAAAAAATTCATCTTTTAATAGAATTAATAAAAATAATTTTAACTGTATAATAAACCATAAAATAAAATCAGATACCTACTTAATAAAATAATAAATAAATAATATTTTGCTTATTCGCACTGTCTATCGTCGTATTGAAATGGCTCACAATTTTGTTCACCAAACGGTTGAATCCAACTTCCAGGTTGACGATCAGTAATATCTGGAAAAACGTATTGACTTGGACGATCATATGTTGAAAATCCTGAGTGTGACGATGATTGTAAACTTGAGTTTGGGGATGAATATGAGCTACTTGATGGAATATTTCTATTTTGTGTCGATGAAGTACTGCTATTTTCTATTTCCAAATTTGTAATTATGTTGAACACTTCTTTTTTTGCTTTTATTTTCAAATGTTGAGGAAACGATTTCACTGTTATTGCCATTGTTTTGAAAAATGCATCAATGGGATCTTCTTCTTCCTCAACTTTATTAATAGAATTTAAAATTTGTTGCCTTTCCTCATTACTTCTTTTCAACAATGACACTAACTCTTTATTTTGATTTAATTTTTTAGTAGGTATTTTTTCTTTTGATAATTTTTTTTTTAGCTTCGATGCGAAGCGGAGAAGGTATTAATTTTACTATGATTTTTTTTTTTTTTTTTTTATGTCTGTTGCCACTTTTTCTCAGCTCTCACTGGACCGATTTCTTTCAAAAATACGTCAAAAGATCACAAATCGTATCTAGTTGAAGACATTACCCTTAAAAATTGAAAAAAATTCCCTCGTTCCCCGCAAATGGGGGAAATATCCAAAAAAATTACAAATTTAAAAATCGCTAATTTTTGAAATTTTTTCACTTTTTTTTCTTAAAACTTCCATAACTTTTTGAAAAATCAACAAATCAACATAATTTTTTTTTATACTAAAACCTTAGATATTTATCTTTCATTTTATATTATTTTTTTGAAAATCTATCATTTAACCTGCTCATTAGGGGGGATTTAAAGTAGCAACTTTTTTACAAAAATTAACTTTTTCAACTTAATTTTTGAAAATGTTCCGGAAATACTGCGTCCTTCAAACATATATCAAATTAAAGCTTATTTTATGTTCTACAAAATGAAAAAAAAAAATTTGTCCCGACACTTTTTCTTCTACATTTAAACGGCTGCCGTAGTTAAAAAAACGCTATTTTTGCGTTAAAATTTTAGATTTTCGATTTTTAATTTTCAACTTAAAAATGCTATAACTTTTTGAAAAATGTATGTATCAGCACAATTTTTTTTTTTCTAAATACATTATAAGTACATCTTTCATCTGAAATACATTTTATTAAAATTAGACAATTTCCCCTTATATAGGGGGCGTTCAAAACTTGAAATATTGTAAAAAACATAGATCTTTTTCAACTGAACTTTTGAAAGTGTTCCGGAAATACTGCGTCCTTTAAACATATATAAAATTAAAGCTTATTATATGTACTATAAAATAAAAAAAAAAAATTTGTCCCGACGATCTATCTTCTATGTGCAAATGGCTGTCGAAAATTAAAAAAAAATGTAATGATTGCGATAAAAATTACCTTTTATCGGGATGTTTTTTGTGCTTAAAACTGCCATAACTTTTTCAAAAATTAACAAATAAAAATAATATTTTTTTGTATTAAAACCTTAGATATTTCCCTTTCATTTGATATAATTTTTTTTGGAAATCTACCACTTATTCTGTTCACTGGGGGGATTTAAAATAGTAACTTTTTTACAAAAAATAACTTTTTCAACTTACTACCGTATTCAAAAATATGCTATTTTAACAAATTTTTTTTTAAAATGAAATACTATCTACAGATTTGCATCGAAGCGTTTCTTATGATAGTGATTTAAATCACTGTCAAATATTTTTTTTCAGTATTAAAATTATTTTCAAGTTCAGTATCATGAACTGTAGTGGTTTCTGTTGCAGACATAATTGAAAAATCATTTAAATTACTAGAATTATTTTCATCGTCAACAGTTACTGTTAAGCTATCTTCTTCTTTACTATTTTTTATTTCATTCGTAGAATTAAAATTAGTCAGACCGCTTCAAAATATAATAAAATAATAAAAAATAGTTAGCTATGTGTCATTAATTATTTTCGATTTAATAATAAATAATTAGTACAAATTATAAAATATTAAAATTATTTTTTGGTAAAGTATTTTTAGATTTTATAAAAACTGTGAGAAAAAAATAAATGTAATATTTGCACCCCTAATTATTATTAATATAACTGTATAATAAAACTGTTTTAAGTAAAATGTATTTAATATATTATTACTCACGTTCGTTCGTAAAAACATACGTCCAGAAATGATAATGCATCTGCCAAGACCCATTTTTTTTGTTTATTTTTTGTCGATGATCCCGTCCCTAGTTTCCTACTTCTTTTATTCTTATTATACGTATCTTTCATGTTTTTCCATCTCTTTTTGCAGTCATCAACTGAAATAATAATTAATACCTTTTCATTTAAATATTATAGTTAATAAAACTATATTTAGTCAAATAACGTACATATTTATTGATTTTATATGAAAATTTATATAAAAACAAAAATTAAATATTTCGTTCACTTTAATTGAATTATGTGTACGAAATAATTAATATTATAATATTAATCTATATTATAAACGTACAGCAGTTATTTGCAAACAGTTTTAATTATTTTAATACTACTATGGCGAAAATATCACATTTTTACTACAGTAAATTAAAAAAAAAAAAATTTATTAATAATATATATATTTTTTTAGATATATGGCAACGGGAGAATCGCTCAGGTCATTGTCTTTTTCATTCAGGATTTCTCAAAGTTATATTACACGTGTAATACAATTAGTCTTAAAGAGTTTAAGTACTCGACTAACACCAATCTTATTAAAGCCTCCATTAAAAGAAGATTTAGTACGTATTGCTCATGACTTTTGGAACAAATGGAATTTTCCAAATTGTGTTGGTGCAATAGACGGGAAACACATTCGTATATTTTCTCCAAAGAAAAGTGGAAGCTTATTTTTTAACTACAAGGATTTTTTTTCCATTGTTCTTCTTGCGATTGTGGACGCTAATTGTAAGTTTATATTTGTAGACATTGGGTCCTATGGCAAGGAAGGAGACAGTGGAATTTTCAATAAATCTAGTATCTCTCAAATGATTTCAACCGGTGAATATTTTCCTTCCCCTAAAAAACTACCGAATTCAAATATAACTTTACCGTTGGTACATATTGGCGATGAGGCATTTCGCCTAGACTAACATATGATGCGTCCTTATTCTAGAATTGAGGCAAAAAAAGATAATCAAAAGACCACATTTAATTACAGACTTTCCCGAGCAAGAAGAACTACGGAGAATAGTTTCGGGCTTCTAAGCCAAATTTTCAGAGTGTTCTATACACCAAAACCTCTAAAGACGGAAACGGTTGATAACTTAGTGTTGACTGCATGTTGCCTTCATAATTTACTTCGTGATCGTTACTTGGAGAAAACCAACTACTATTACTATAACTTCGATGATAATAAACCTCAACCAACTGAAAATATGATTTCACTGGCTAGAACAGGGGGATAAGCTAACATTGAAGGTTTTTCGGTAAGAGACAAATTTAAAAATTTTTTTAACAGTCCACAAGGAGCTGTTCCTTGGCAAAATTATCAATCGAATAGATTAGATTAGATGAGATATATATATAAATAATATGAAAATAATATCTATTTAAAATAAATTGTGTTTTTTTCATAATGTAATTTTAAGATAAACAACTAATATTTAGTTTTATAGTAGTTGTATGTAAGTAATTATAACTATAAATAATTAAATACTGGTGCTTACTTTATTTTTCTTGAATGTTGTAAATTGTTTTATTAAACTGTATAAAAAATGTAATTTAATAAAATACAGATACTAATGTTGAGTTTATACACAAAAAAATATCTAGCTAAAATATATAAGTTTATATATTACTATATTACAATAACTATAATACTATATTATGTATACATGCACCTATACATTTAGTTTAATATAATATTACCACTTTTCTTATTCAGGCTATTTGATATAAGCTTCCATACATTATCCCTTATTTGTTGATCTTTGTAGTTGGCATTTTTTAGGTCATACAAACATGGATGTGCCCTTACACATTCAGCCAATTGTATGTCTTCTTCTACTGTGTATAACACTTTAGCATAAGACATTACACGGCACTTACAAAATGTCAAACTTTGAAAATTAAAATATGAATAATAAATTAATAAAATTATAATAATAATATATTAATTACAACTACAATCCACGAGCAGGGAATTTTTGTGGCTGTTTTTCTTGCTTTTATCTATATTTTTACCTATTGGCCGCGCGGCTTGTGTGATTTGACTGCTCTCGAAGCGGTTGTCGTCGCGCGGCGCCAGACGCGGTCATAGGAATTGGTTATATTTAAAAACAAATAAAGTAGTACCTGCGCGGCTAAAATTAAATCGCGCCGCGTCGGTCGCGCGTCTATAAACGCGTGCATAGGAATCACACCTTTAGCACATTTTTACTAGCACCCCTCTGTTATTTATCACTAATTACTTTATTATTATATATTTAATCTTTAATTAATTAAATCACTTAGTTGTAAACATTATGTAAATTGCTGTTTGGCGCGAATAAATTAAATAAAATAATAATTGTTTCACTTAGACATAATTATAAATAATTTCTCGGTAGCTCCCTGGCTCAATTCAGACATGGTGTCATACGTGTCATTTAATGTTTTACAAACAACAATGTTAATGTTTAATATATTTTTTTACTCATAAATTATAGTATAATGTATATTAGTATAATTTTTAAGTACTCACCAAACAATAAAGCAGTTACCAAAACTCATAAGACGCAATAACGATAGTTACCATTGACGAGCAAAATGAAAATGATCAAGATTTCAAATAAAAAACAAACAAAAATATTTTTTTGAAATCATTAATAAATATAAAATCATTATAAAAGAATATCGCAAATTAAGAAATATCGATATGCTATTTATTGATTTTTATGATACAATACAGACGATGGGCAACACACGGATCGGTCGTTAATTTTTATCATAATAATCGTAAATATAATCAATTCGGACACATCAGCCGTCAAACACGTTCTGACGACTTCCGCGAATTAAAAGCAGACGACATATTTGATAATCAGATATTTTTATCGATTTACATAAATAAATCTGATAATTTTATGCTCTTAAAATAGTATTTAACTTATCCAAAATGCAAGAGGACTCATAAGACCTTCGGGTCATTCCAACATGTCCGTGAGGACTAAGTGGCGGTATTAAGATGTGCGAGCTGTGTGGTCGAGCAGAGTAGTCATCAGTGACACGGCACTACATACAATTTTTGATAACTTTTTTTTTTTTGCTTGTCAGGAAAGAAATTGGGGATTTTTGTAAAAAAAAAATTATTAAAATTTAGGCAGTTGGCTTTTACTAACTGATTTGCCGTAGTATCAAGGGGCCCATATACCATAATTTTTAGGGGGCCCATCGGGATTTTCCCGGTATCCCGGTGGGCCAGTCCGCGCCTGGTTATAGCATTATAAAGTTAAAAATGTAAAATATTTTCACACAAAAATAGAATACGGTAGCCATTATCACCGTGAAGACAATATTAAGTCAGAAGTTTTTTTTCCATGAAAAAATTTATTATATTAGCTTTAGAAAGAAGAAATATATAACCACAGCAGTGACAACAGCTATCGTCAGCCGGCCGTCGGACGGGTACGTGGACTGGGTGCTGGTGGCTCCAGCACCAGCAACGACATCAGCCAACACCGCACAGGAGGAGGAGCCGGAGACGCCGATGGAATTGGAGAACGACGGCCTGGTACGGGAGATGGACCTGTTCCTCTCCTATCCCACCTCCTCAGCACAGCCGGAGCCCCCCCATCCCAAGTGCGTTATGCGCGGGGACTAGATCCCTACCCGTTCCCTACTACGCGCACTCCGCGTCCCATAACCACCCTCTTCATCAATCACACAACGTAAGTATTGCGGCTTGTTATTGCGTTATACGACTTTAATAAATTTGACTTAAGCACCATACGCCATATGCACAATTTCAGTCGTCCTTTAAAGTACAGCGGCGGCTTGGTGGGGGGGTATTTGACACGACCACGGTGTTGTCACCCGTTTGACACCCCGCGGTCGTATCAGCTCCTTCTCAGCCACCGCTCAACCATCCGGCTCAAACCGGACCGTTACACACACGCGTTATCGTCGTGGTGTAAAGTCTAACAAATGCCTAGTGTCGAATACCCTGCCGCAAAAATACGTCCAGTCAGTCATCTTCGTGACACCTATCACATTGGATTCACCGTCCGCTGAACCAACCAAATCGCCACCGCAAATTCGGTTATCTTTTATTATTCTGTCGACGGTTTCTTAGAAGTATTACTGTTATTTTTTTGGTTCGGCTATAATTTTTCTCGTGTTACAATTCTTGTTTTTATTTTTCTTATTAAACGGCTCGATGCCAAGTAGAAAATCTACCAGTGTTACTTACTTTATTCCTCATCAACTGTTTCCGTATCAAAGTGTCAGACTTTTCGGAACACTTTCAAAAGTTACTTTTTTGTAAAAAAGTTGTCATTTGGAATCCCCCCCTGTAGGCAGGTAAAGGGTCAGATTTATAAAAAAAAATATACCAAATAAAAAGTAAAAAAATCATGCATCTATACAAAAAATTATATTGATTTAATCATTTTTGAAAAAGTTTAGCAGTTTTTGTTGGATACGCATTATGAGAGGGCGTTTTGCTACATCTTATTTTTATGACTGATAACGTCTCTCGCACTACCACCACCGGTTGTGGGAGCCATTCATTACGTTGAATGCTTATGTGAGTGATTCTTGTGGCTCACCTATTTATTTATCGGTCCTTGTGTGACATTTTTTTGCGTTTTCGCTGCCATCTTAATTCGTTTTGTTGTATGGCTCTACTGTACTTGCGAGTACATAGTTGTTAAAACGCTTTTATATCGCCCTTGCGATACGCTCATACTTTTCGCGACAGTACATTTTGTCTGGTTCAATGATCATGCCAACGATTTCATTCGCATCAACCAGTCATCATCAGTATACAGGGTGGCCCACCACTCACTGACAACTTAAATAACTTTTGATCCAGATAATATTTTTAGTTGATTTTTTTTTTAAATAATAGTTATACGTTAGGTCTATAGCTATATCTCAATAATTAATTTTTTTACATTTTATTAAAAATATTAATTATTTTTAAATTTTAAATAAAATGTAAAAAAAAAATCTAAGATAGCTATTTTGTAGAGTAGAATTTAAGAAAAATTTTAGTAAAAAAATATCTTATTAATATTCAGTAGTAAATATTCTGTAGCGTTTTGAAGTTTGTGAAAATTTGAATTTTCATGTACTATTTTACGGTATTAAACATTGAAATACGTATTGAGAAAAGGACAGAAGAAAACGCTATCTTTTCATGATTACTGTGTATACATATGATGATAGTGTGTATACATTACAAACTTGGCATAAATACCATGATAAGAAATTAGATAAGGCAATTATTACTTATCACTCTCATTCAAAAGTATATTGAAAAGATAGCGTTTTCTTCTGTCCTTTTCTCAATACGTATTTCAATGTTTAATACCGTAAAATAGTACATGAAAATTCAAATTTTCACAAACTTCAAAACGCTACAGAATATTTACTACTGAATATTAATAAGATATTTTTTTACTAAAATTTTTCTTAAATTCTACTCTACAAAATAGCTATCTTAGATTTTTTTTTTACATTTTATTTAAAATTTAAAAATAATTAATATTTTTAATAAAATGTAAAAAAATTAATTATTGAGATATAGCTATAGACCTAACGTATAACTATTATTTAAAAAAAAAAATCAGCTAAAAATATTAACTGGATCAAAAGTTATTTAAGTTGTCAGTGAGTGGTGGGCCACCCTGTAGATAAGTAGTTATTGATTATATTGTTTTGTTTTATTTTTATCTTATTATTTGTTTTATTTGACGCATTGTTGCATTAACATTAAGGGCCCCCTACCCACATTGATATATATATATAATATTTTAGTTTATATTAAAAATACAGTTCATTGTTTTATATGTCTTTCAATACATTTACTCATTTATACAGTCCACTCCCTACTTCTTTATCCTGCATGATATAGATACTCCAGAAACGAACAGTAACTAACCCGCACATCATTACCAGACGTTCTGTTCAAACAGTTTTAAACAAAAAATATAAAAAAGATTTCAAAAATTAAAGATTTCTAAATTTGTAATTTTTTTGGAGATTTCCCCCATTTACGGCGAACGAGGGAAATTTTTTCAATTTTTAAAAGTGAAGTCTTCGATTAGATATGATTTGTGATCTTTTGACGTATCGTTGAAAAAAATCGGTTCGGTGAGAGCTGAGAAAAAGTGGTTACAGACACACACAAAAAAAAAAATATATATACATCATACACCCAAAGAAAAACCTCAATCAATTTTGATAGAGAAATTTTATCAAGGGTTTATGATAATGTTTTATTAATACGAACAAAATAATTATTCTTATGAATAATTATTGTTCAAGACAAGAAAAAAATCATCATATTGATAAATATATCATAGATTCAATAGTAATGATATATATATCAAATTGAACAATGAATTTATTAAATAGATCGAGGTTTTTCTCTGGGTGTAGTAAAATTAATACCTTCTCAGCTTCTCATTGAAGCTAAAAAAAAAAAAAATTACTTCTGGTCTTGTTTTGTGGTCAAAGTTTGAAATTATAATGTTTTGTTTAATAAATTTATTTAATTAAAAGGATTTTAATTTAAAATTACATATAAGGTAAATATGTTTGTCTAATAGGCAAGTATAAGGGTCAAATTTTTCTATTGTTATAAATGACCGTCCATTCGATCGATCGTTCGCTATCGGATGGTTCCTATCATCCGTCGTGAACGAACGTTTTTTATTGTTCTAAACAATCGTCCGTTCGATGTTTTATACGTTCCGAACGTGTTTATGAACAACGTTTGCCATTGTAATAAACAAAAAAAAGAAAGGTAGAAAGGCAAGATAGAAAGCACAGGATAGAAAGTGGGGGAAAAGAATGGTAAGAATGGAGTCGTATCTTGGGGTTGAACTTTAAGTATGTCGAATGAAAAAGGGATTATTAAAAAATATTATTTCTCATAAAAAAATTGTGTTGATTCATACACTTTTCAA
>NW_026099572.1:24826361-24842133 GCF_025091365.1 Daktulosphaira vitifoliae | reverse complement strand
ATTTTAATGAGTGTAATAATACAAAAATAAATATGGTAAAAGCCTATGGTGATAGGGCTATGGTTCTATCGGCTAGTGATATCGAGGTTGTAGAGTTCGAGAGTTTAGAACAATAAAGACAAGTAGATATAAAAAGTAATAAATGAGGTTCTTCTCATAGAGATATTATAAATGACCCAACTGGTAAGTACTTGTAATAATACACTGAGGCAACGAAGAGGCGGTGGCCATCTCACGAATACCATGTAATGTGATCATGTATAAGGTACGAACTAATTAGTAATAATTAATTAAAGTTTAAAGATTAATATAATTATTTAATCTATTGCTTTATCGTTCTGTACACAGATTATTAATTCTAAATAAAAAAACCATTATTGTGAACACAAATAAAGTAGCACACTGTTATTTCATATTGTATTAGTGACGAGTGCATTACGACAAACATCAAAATATAAATTAATAAAGAAAACTTTAAAAGCTGAAATACTTTTAACTGCTAATTTAAATTATAGTGAGTTATTGTTAATTGTGTACTTAAATCAAACTCGACTACAAAATTTTAATTTGTCTTTGGGGAATATTCCATCTCTCATTTCACTTAGAGTACGGTCCTGTTTAAACACGCCTTGTGGGCAGATTAAGGATCGTGTTAAAAAAATATTTTTGCCTTATAAATAGTAGCGCCGGAATATATAATAATACGTCAATATTATATCGTTTTATATATGTAAAAGGTAAATAAGCTTTAATAATTTCATATGGTCCATTGTAGCGATCTCGAAATTTAGTAGTTTAACCGTTTTATCTGTGAAATGTGTTCCATTGACGCTTTTTATGGTACGCATACATCCAAAACGTAATATAAGATCTAAAGGAAATTTAACCATACTACGCTTTTGCTATGCAAAACTTACTTATTCTGTCTGTCGCTACTAGAATATAGTTATTAGAATTCAAATTACTAAGTGGCCCAATATAATCCAAACATATTTTTTGCATAATCTCCCCTTTTTCTAGTGGATACATTTCTTTATTAGGCGGTTTGGGTTGTTTAAAAGTCTTTTTGACAATCTAAACATGAAAGAACATACGTTTTTATTTCTTTACGCATTTTAGGCCAATAATACCGTGACCTTATTTTAAAATAAGTTTTAGTAAGACCTTGGTGTCCACCTAGCACCGAATCATGATTTTCGTGAATTACAATTTTTTTAAATTTGCTAGGTAACGCGAGCACGAACTTAGAAGAATCTTTAAAACTATTTTTGTAGTATAATACATTGTTATCCTTGATAATATAATTTTTTGATTTATTAAGCCATGTAGTATTGCTTTCATTTAGATTTTTAATTGCTGTTATGATATTTTGTAAATAATTATCCGAAGCTTGTTGCAATTGGTTATTAATTGGTTGTACTAAATTTACGTTGTAATATTATATTATTTGTATGTACGATTATTTTTAAAAGCTCTGTAAATTCAAAAAATTTTGGTGGTTTGTCTATTATTTTACTAAGGCAATCTATAGCTTTGTTCAAAATTTCTTCTTTATATTTTTTAGAATAATAAAAACCTGTTAGTTTAACTTTAATTTTATTAACTATACGTGAATAAGTATTAATATTTAATAAGCTAGTCAAGTTTTTGTTATCAGTCGAATTTCGAAGTACTTTCTATGAACATAAGGACGAAAAGCAGTTAATTTGTAAAAAATTGCTATATACATTGCGTTATATCGGCCCTCAGCTTTATTCAGTTTAAAAAATAAAAGACAAATAAAAGCAAAATGATAAATGAAATTANCAGTTTAAAAAATAAAAGCAAAATGATAAATGAAATTAAAACAAATTAATAATGAATAAATAACAAAATNATTCGAACAATTTAATAATGAATAAATAACAAAATATCCCTTTTTCTAACTAATACATATATGTTCTGTTGACTGTTTAATCCTTTTAACAAAACAATACATTTCTTAATATTTACCCACAGCCTTTTAGAGGTGATGAACACTATGAAACTTCGGATTTAGGGAGGCAAATAACACCGTAGCATTTCACAAACCGATAAGCAGCTCAATTTAACAATTGTGGTTATAAGGCATTACTTGACCCAAAAACTTGGCATCGATATGACCGAATAACTGAGCGCGAATGAATTAGTTTTCAAAGCCATAAGTTGCAGGGACTGGTCTAAACACAACGCCATCGTACTGTTACAAAGGTAGTGGTTTAGAGGAAAAACACGTTGAAGGTCTCGGCGTATTGTCAAAGTGGAATCTTCGGTCAACTAGACGGTTGCAGAACAAAATCCTGTTGATAGGTGTCAGCGGCATATCTGTCGTGACAAACACAAACGTGTATGGTGGTCGTACCTAATTGCTCGCATCAATTATTACCGTGTTTTTGTATTTAATTTTATATAAGCGTCACCCCATTATCAATGTGTACCTAACAGGATTAGAATAAGGACTTGAATATTCCTCGACAATACCAGCTTTTCAAAGTTCCTCTGTCTGTTTTTCGATTTCATTACGCTCTACGCGGTTNCTGTTTTTCGATTTCATTCCGCTCTACGCGGTTTAACTAAATATTAAGTAAATTTATTATTTTATTACTTGATAACTGAAATTCCTTCGGAGCAATTTTACACGAGCCTAAATCATATTTATATTTAGAAAAAATTGTACTCTATTTCATTAATAATCCTCTAAGTTTATTTTGCTGATCAATAGGTAACGCTGGTTTAATGTCCTAGTCTAGTACGTTTTCAGATGTAGTAACAGTAAGAGATAAATAAATATTACTTTTAAAGTTTTCTGAGAATTGAGTCGTGTTCGTGTGAGAATCATTGTTAATGTTTTTTGCAACGGCTTGTTATCGCTGCGTGTTTTGAATTTGTTCAAGTTCAGATGTCAGAGAGATAGTATAAAACACGTTTAATTATTCTATTTTGCATAATATTTCTTTTAACGGACAAAGTATTAATTTCGTTAATTTGAATAATACTATGAAATGTGCGAACTAATTTAGTATTTGGATTGTCAACGAAGGGTGTTCAATGCAATTTGAAAACAAAACCATTACAAACGATATAGTTTAATATAGAATTAATATTATTCTTTTATGATGTAATTATTAAGCCTAAACCAAAATGATTTGTGATGGCTACAAAGTTTTCACTTTTTAAAGGAATGAACAAAAAAAGTTCAAACATTGCAAATAATTATGGGGGATTACTACACCCTAACCACCCTCCTGGTAGCACCACACAGCCTAATGTTTCAAATAAATAAAAATTAGTAGCTATAAAAAAACAAATATAATCTTTTCTATCAGCCCTAACGCTAATGAAATAAAAGTATAATAATAAAATACCACCCCGTTTCAAAATCATTTTTTTCTTTAGACAATATAATAATATAACAATTCATACAGATGAATGCCTAATATTTTTTAATTTCCTAAGCATTTATAACTATACATTTATTATTTAAGACTGTTTTTAGTTTCGATACTTCACACCGACCGACATATGCTACACCTGTGTTAAAATGTCACTTTTTGAGGCAATTTCATAACACCCATCTATACAAGATTAATTGAATAATAGTCATGAGTTTGATAGATTTTAAGTTGTCAAATTTGTTTGTTTTGACTATCATGATATTGTTATTATAAAAAAATTTTATATTTAATCTTTCATCGTTTTAAAAACAGGAATTTTAGCCTCTCAGGTGTAAATTGTCGCTCTATATATATTTTTTTTAAATCTGCTTGTACTTGCTCCTGTATCAACGACGAAAGTTATATTTCTTTTAATTACTTTGCCAATTATCAGTGGAAAATTGATAATTTTAATTTTATTTATGGATTGAGTGTTTAATTCCTATATAGTTAATCTATCATTAATATTGATTTTTTCATTAATTAAAGGTAGATCAATTATTTTCACATTTCATTAATTAAAATTTTGCGCGCTGTTATATACTGATGGTGGTTGATGAGAAACATTGTAAAAAATAGAAGGTGGAACGAAATGTCGAATGACTAACTGATGGGGTGGATTCTCTAAATTAGGATTATTTTAAAGATAATGTGGTGATTTTTGTATACAACCGTAGTGAACATGACGATTATTATGATAGAAATATCTAGTCATGTTGTTAAATATATAAAAATTTCCTCTATAATTTTTATTGTTATAGTTCTTATTATATTATTTCTAAAATTGTTATTAAATTTGTTTTTTTTATATTTATTAGTTCTATAACTCATTACTCTACGTTGATTATGGTTTGGATATGTCATTAAACTTTAGTTATCTACATTTCCATTCGTTATCATTATTTCCATAATCATTAAATGTACCATTATGTTTCTAAAGAGAATCTATTTCCATTTTCAAGATTTCTAAATCACTATCATATTATTTCAAATTTTTATTTCTTTAAATCTTCAAATATTTTCTATTAATTTTTCTAATGTACTATTATCTAATGATTTAAATGTATTAATTATTTCTTCTGGTAGTCTCTTAAAAAATGTTCTATGATATGTTATTCCGACATAATAACTTTAAACCTAGTACATTCTGCTACTACCCTTACTAAACATTTTTTAATAGACTCACTATCAGACATTTTAATCATTATTAAATTTTTTCTGACTAAATTTAGATTAATGTAAGAGTTAAAATTAATTAATGACAGTTTAACATTTTCCCAAATTAAATTTGTCGATCGATATTCTATAAATTCAAATATTTTAAGTGCATGATCCTGTAAGCATAATGGTAACATAGAAAGTTTTTAATAATCATCCCATTCATTCGCTTTCGCTACGCGATCGAAATACTGAGGATATTTATCAATAACCGTTTTCACATCTCCCGAATAAGTTAACGGTTAAATAAAATTTGGCATATTTCTATAAATTATACACTTATGAACAAACCCGAAATGATAAAAGTTATTATTACGCCGAAACTGCATATGATATTCCAAAAAAAAGTTATTATATTAATTAATAATTTTACTTAAATAATCTGACTGTAACTCGTGTACACTTTAGAGGAATCGTCTGAATGAGTGTCTTAAAAAGATAGAAAGTATGTTTCATAATTCGATTAAAATACAAAGACCGGCACCTCTACCATATGTTAGGGGTTTGTTTAATACTTCAGGATCTTGGTTAAAACCAAGAATCGGAAGCTACCCGACGTTTGCCCAAATATTGTCCCTGTCTCCTTATTTACAAGATAAAGATTATATAATAAAAATAAACTATTGTTTTATGTCAACAACAAAGTAAAGTTATATTTTAGATGTTTAGTAAATATATGTTATCTGTAATAGGCAACACATCTGAGCTGAGTCCTAGTACAGTTGGTTAGTAAGTATATACAAATCAAACGAAGTTGGTTGGCTATGATAGCCATAGTAGCTCCGGACTACAGACGAGTAGAATTGTCACATCAGCCTTTCCCTCTATGTTAATTAATATGTATAACGAAACAAGTAAATGGTAATGAAACGTGTATAATATAAGTCGTAAGAACATAGTAATAAATGTTCTTACAGTACAAAATGTGACATGCTGCTTATAGAATTATTAGACAATCTTATTTTTTCTTATGCGAATTTTTATGATTATAAGTTATTCAAAATTCATTAATTTAATTGCAATTAAATAGTATTATAAAATCATATATTAGTATCATAGCTCATATATTAAAAGTGATACACTAATTTCACAATAATTGAATCTCATAATATGAGATAAGACTGTTAAAAATTACTATTATAAAAGTGAGGTCGTGCACAGTGGGAAAATGGCATATTTGGTATAAATATAAATGATATCTGATAGTGATTAAAATCACTTTAATAAAAAACAGTTCCAAAAAAATTTGTAGATAGTGTTGAAATTTCAAAAATTAGTGGATTATTCCAAAAGCAACATCAACTTTTATTTTATTAATTATAACCTGATTGATGTTGTTTGAACTATAAGTAGAACGATTTATTAAATTTTTTTAATTTAACTTTGATGTTCGTTTTAACCACAAAAACAAGTCTAGGGGTATTTTTTTTTAATATTGTATATTATAGAAGCTTTAATTTGAGGTAAATGTGTCGAAAAATGTTTTGAATAATAGGAGTAACGACTATTTTCTCATATCTTGAGTTGAATCATTTAACTATTAATACAACAAAGAAGTAAATAAGAAACATTACCAATAAAATAAATCAAAATAAATGATTTACTTCTTTATTTTTTAGCTAAGTAGAATAGCTGAACAAATGTGCAAAAAACATGTGGTTTCGTAAATTAATAAAAATCAAAAATAATGTCATAACTATATTTTTAGTTAAATAGATAATTTATTATAACTATTTATTAAGAAATTTAGCAGTAATTTAAAAAAATCAACTGCAAAACGTAAGGCTTATTAATTTATAGACATAAATTTCAGTGATAACTGAAACAATGAAATCAAGGAATACTAGTATTTTTAGTACAATGATGACAATAAAATAATTATATATGTAGCGACCAAAACATACGCAACGAATATTCTCGAATGTTCTCGTTATCAAAAACCTTCGAGAAACTTCGATAACGCCATAAGATAACCTACGCGGGTATAGAATATTCTAGAATTAGCGAGAGCCTTATCGGAGCTATATATATATCGGAAGAATCAGTCAGTTCAGTTAGTTCAGTTCAGACTGTCTAGTCCGCGATACGCTACACGACCGCTACACTCCGCCGCTGTTGTCATCGTGTATTATGTTTACTTCGATTATTTTATTTTTCCTTACTGTATATACATATATTTTCTTTTAGTGTTTATACGTCTATTTACGTGTTATAATTTTGTTTAATAAAGTCTACCGCCATTTAAATAATTGTGTGTTGTAAGATATAACCCACATATAGAACTGGTTTCTACGCCTTCATCAATAAATAAAATATTTACTTAGTTTTAAATAAGAATTATTATATATTAAAAATAAAATAAAATTTATTAAACGCTTTTATTTGTAGTTTAAAGATACTTAATAATGACGTTTTTTTAACACTAAATCAACATAGTATTGTTATAAAATAAATAATATTTCAATTAATCCATCATTTCAACTGTTTAAATTATCAGTTTTATTCGAAAACGACGATTTATTAATCCAATTATGTATTTCAATATTTTCATCGTGATGTATCTAACTAGAAGTCTTTCAAACGCAATTCTTTTCGAATTTCCACCTTTGGACGAGGTAAAATGATATTATTTATTTTAAAATAAAAGTAAATTGTTAATGTTTTCTAATTAGAAAATTCATGTTGGGGAATAACTAAGTTTTTCTTAAGATGTAGATTATTTTTTATTTTATCTTATAATAGATATAGCATTTTAAATAATACATCGTAGGACAGTGTAGCCGGGTCGGAAACGCGGCAGTACTTGACGCACAATGTCTCAGGTTCGAAACTCTGTCACGGGCGGCTTCATCAATTGAACGAGAGATCAGTTCCGTACTTTGAAGTTGCCATCCCAAACTTTTGTGATGGACTACGGGTGGTTAGTCCATCACCGGAGTATAAAATGGTTAAGAAACCTCCTCCTTTGGGGGAGGCCACTATGGCCCTTAATGGGTTAACAAAATCGTAAAAAAAAAAGATAAAACACTTTAATTCACATTTGATTTTAGAATAAAAAAAATTGCGATTGTTTTGCTCGGGAATCAAAATCATATAAAAATAGTTAGTAATTAGATAATTAAAATTTAGATCATATTGTAATTTAAACTATGGTAACCACCATATCAAAAGAATAAAAATATTAGCGAATTTTATTATTATTTTAACAAAATAGGGGCGCTTTTCATTTAAATGAGAATTTTTCCAAAACTGATTTCAGTTCATTTCTTTTTGACTTAACTATTCTTATAAAAAAAAAACGGTAGCACAGTGGTGTCGCAGCATAGTGTGGACGTGGCATAGTTGAGACAAATATAGATAATTTTTATCAGAGACCAGAATATAATTTTTTAAACCTTTTTGCGCCGATTTAAAATTTGCTATTAGATTTTTTCTATCGCATATTTTTGAGATTATAACTATTTAGTAAAAAGCAAGTACTTAAATATAAAAAAAAAAATAATTAAAAACAAATAAAAATTTTTGTAAGTTTATGTGAAAAGCTCAATATTTCGTAAGAATCACTATATTTTTTGTATTTTTATCATTATAATAGAAATCATAGTAATCATTTATAAATAACTTTTATTGTAAAAAAAGACTCTATAATTGAATTATTCAGAACTTAATGAATTTTAATGATTTTATTTAAGTAAATAACCAATCAAAAAGTTGTTAAAAAAGTCAACTCAATTAAGCGTATCATAAAAATTGGTAGTAATTGTAAAAATTCATTGATAAGTCCAGGAGAATGTAAAAATCAATTTTTTTGACATGTTACAAAAAAATTTGGAATATTATAGACTGGTAGTAACACACACAAATAGAGTTAAAAAAATATAAAATTACAAAGAATAATTATTTAATTTTGTTATTGAAATCTATTAACATATCAAAAAAAGCCGACAATAAATTGTTTAAAAATATTAGTAATGAATTATTTTAATTGTATGTATAGAAAAAGCTGGTTAAGCAACTTTTTATTTTATAACATTATTTCAATTTATGAGGGTAATATCTTTAACTAGATACTATTTGTGATCATTTGACGTATCGTTGTAAAAATAAGTCAAGTGAGAGTTGAAAAAAATGAATGACAAATACAAAAAAAAAAAAACTTAGTAAAATAATTTTCTTATAAATAAAAAATTTCTTCTCACAAGGGTTAAAAAATGTTAAAAATTACTGATTTTTAAAATTGTAATTTTTGAGTGATGGAGGATTTACGGGAATGTGGGAATTTTCAATATTTGAGGCTAATGTCTTAGACTAGATATAATTTGTGGAAGGTAAGTGCCCCATTAAAGCCCCCTATTATTTACAAAAAAATTAAAATGTATGATATTTATGTTTTAATTATAAATATTTTATTTTATTAAATATATTCCTATAAAAATTACAATATTAAATTATTGAATGTCAATATCATACTAAATTTAATTACTATACTAATTATTTATTTATGTAATTTTACTATAAATCATAAAAGTTTTATCAGGGTATACTTAAAGAAATAAGAGTTGATTTTCTTTTGGAATAATCTAACAATTCCATATAAAAATTAAACACTATCTGCAAAATTGTATGGATGCGTTTTTTATGAAAATGATTTTAATCAGTGTTTAAAACTATTTTATCTAAAAATTTAAATTCATATTATGATTAATTCTAAATTTATATAAAACAATTATAAGACTTTTATTTATTTATTTTAGGACTCGTTATTAACTAATTTAGCATCGAAACGTTCGAAAATGTTGTTTAAACATAATACATATAATGATAAAGGTATGGACTTGGAAAGTTTTAAATACCTATGGACTCTTTTTGAACCGATACATAAGTTGCAAGATAGAGACATTGAAAATTTATTCATTGAAGTAGTTAATAATAGTAAGTAAAACTGTAATTATGATAATAAAGCTAAATTTTATTTTCAACAAGTATTATTATAACTGATAAATTTAATAAACATGCAAATATTTTAGTTGTATCGATTAAGGTAATGGGTACAACAAAATTTTGGTTTGAGGCAGTAGTTAAAGTGAAAAAAACTAGAAAAGGGAACTATAGTTCCTAAAAAATTATGACGTTCCCGAAAAACACCGAATTTTCTGACGTCAAAGGCTAAAAATAATATTGATCATATTAATTATAAAATTATTTATTGATCATAAAATTAATTGATATACTTATATTTATATTATAAGGTATGCCCTATGACGTCACGGCTAAACTTTGTGCTAACATAAGTACTATGATGCTTTTGACGATCGTTCGAACGCGCTCTACGACGTCATACCTAAACTTTGATATAAGGTGAGCCCTATGACGTTATATGACGTAGGCAATGACGCTGTCATGTACGATCCTACACAGTAGTACAACGTTGGGCGGCGGTTCACTGACAGATCGAATGCGCCTTAATTCCATCGTCGACCCTACAGCCGACAACTCAATGTCGGGTTGATCTAAAAAAAAAAAGTAAATTTTCCAGAGTACCTACACGCAAACGGTTAAACACACACACACACACAGGATCAATGCTGTAAACATCAAACTACCTTGTAGTAATGCTGTGAGATATTGCGCTTACGCGTTATGCACGTGTTCGGTGGTTTTTTTTTTATCAAACACAACGACTGTCGGAATTTCTGGAATATGTAGTGGAATCGCATAGAAGGGGTATTCATTACTTACGTAATATCGACTTAAACTTAAACGACAGCGTCGTGGGTGAATTGGCACGCCGGTATATAGGGCTGTGACATATCAAACGCGCGGACTCAACGCGTACTCTACACACGTTTAACCGTTTGCATGTAGGTACTCTGGAAATTTTACTTTTTTTTTTTTAGATCAACCCGACATTGAGTTGTCGGCTGTAGGGTCGACGATGGAATTAAGGCGCGTTCGATCTGTCAGTGAACCGCCGCCCAACGTTGTAGTACTGTATAGGATCGTACATGACAGCGTCATTACCTACGGCACAATCATAACGTCATAGGGCTCACCTTATTATAGCGTAGAGTAAAGGCATGATGTCAAAGAGCTTACCTTATATCAAAGTTTAGGTATGACGTCGTACAGCGTGTTCGAACGATGTCAAAAGCATTATAGAGCTTATGTTAGCACAGAATTTAGCCGTGACGTCATAAAGCATACCTTATATGAAAGTTTGGGTGTGACGTCAGATATAGCACGAAATAGGGCTTATATTTATAGAGATATGTAGAAATATATTCTACCCGAAAATGCCCAGATCCAAAGAATATTCTTCATGTATTTTGAATGATATAAAAAAATATACTAACAAAATTTTTTAGACATTTACGAACATGCCTTGAAGGTAGTCCGATAAAACCAACTTAAATTAATGGATGTCATTTTAAAACCTTAACTTTTTTCTTAAAAGTAATATCTGGATTAGAATGTTCACTTATCTATCTATTTTTAATTTAAGGTTGGTATTTTTAATTAATTTTTTCTTTGAGATATTCAACAGACAAATTTGAAACATTTTTCTTATGCATATTATATGTAAATTAATGTGAGTTTATAAAACTGATGTTTTACCAATAACTGGTTGATATTGAAGTAAACAGAATTTACATGGTTATCGAGTAGACTTAGTTATTTTTGTTGTAAGTTAGTCGTAAGCTGAATGTCGAATGGTAAGTTCGCCGTACACAAGGTTTTTAATCCTAAAATGTACAATTTATAAATCATAAGAATACAGTCTACATTATTGACAAAAATATAGTGTTTTAGTTTTATTTCAAATATTGTAAGCTACCAACCAATAATATTTAATGTGTTACCATACAATTTAATTAATTAACAAAATAATTAATTAATATAAATCAGACAAATTTTGATCTTAAGTAATTACGTTTAAATATCATTGGACTAGCTATATATTCATAAAGATTATTTTTACAATAGTTAGAACAAAAAAATACTTTGGTTGACAAATATTATAATTGAGGACTATCTGTTCTCAAAAATGACCTAATGAAATTCAAAAAATTATAAAATATTTGGAACCTTAACAATTGTAATTATTACAAATAATAGTTTTACTTTATAGAGTAAGATAATTTTTTGAAAGAGATATAATGTCAAACGTTGTGTTAAGTAGTTATATATTCAAGTGCTAATTATAATTTCCCACCTTAATATAAATATTTTTATTTAACCAAATTTAATGTTCGATATTTTTTGGAGTGTTATTTATGAGATTTCATGGAATCTAAAACACTCTATATTTGAGCCTATGAAAAAAACTGATGGTTTGCATCACGTTTTTTATTTTTATCGTTTTAAAAACGTGATTGCATCTGCGGTAATAATAACGAGATGACTTAAATTATCTCTTTATTGTCGTATTTAGTCGAAATGCATTGATAAAAATACATTAAACTAATATTCGTATTAAAATTTAATCAATATAGTAATTTAAACGTCTTAGAAAGTATTATTAGATTTTCAAGTAATATAAAAAACTATTTCTGGGATAAATTATTATTTATAATATTATTTTAAATTAATTAAATTAAGTGTTATTTAAATGTCGGTCAGTGATTATTACTAATAAAATTATTGAAAATACCATTTTACTTTTAAATAAAAATGAATTGATAACACATAAATTTTACTTCAAAAGGAGACGGATTAATGACATTGAATAAATTTTTAACACAAACGCTAAATGTTGTACAAACAATTGAGAGTAAATTAAAAACTATTTATACAAATTATCAGTACCAAGATAATAAGATGTCCAAAAAAAAATTTTTTGAAGCTATAAGAGAAATTGGTCTTGATATCCCAGAGAATATCGCTAATGAAATAATAACTGAAGAACGAGATTTCGACTTTTTAGGTAAAATAAATATTACGTATAATTTTTTATACTTTTAGATTTTGAACTGCCCATATAAGGCCAATGTGATATACTTCAATAAGTTTTCATAACTCCAATATTAATGGTTAGACTGTCGTCGATATGAATAATGGCATTTTAATTTACTGAATTTATTTATAGCCAACTAAATGGAACCATGTGCAATAGATTCCTATATGCTATCAAATTATTATTAAATTTCACTTTTACGACTTAATCTTATTACACCTTAATTTATAATAAGTATTTTTAATTTTACTTGATTTTATAAAATTAATTTTTATTTAATAAAATTATGTATATTATTTTTATTTAAGTAACTTTTAAAATAAATAATTTTATTTGATATACATGATATATTAATAAAATAACTTTTTATTCGTTATCCAAAAAAACAAAGCCATATGGCTAAAATATTTTAAAAAAGTGATTAAAAAAAAATAAAAATAGCAGATATACAGGGTGGCCCACCACTCACTGACAACTTAAATAACTTTTCATCCACTTAATATTTTTAGCTGATTTTTTTTTTAAATAATATTAATACGTTAGGTCTATAGCTATATCTCAATAATTAATTTTTTTACATTTTACTAAAAATATTAATTATTTTTAAATTTTAAATAAAATGTAAAATAAAAATCTAAGATAGCTATTTTGTAGAGTAGAATTTAAGAAAAATTTTAGTAAAAAAATATCTTATTAATATTCAGTAGTAAATATTCTGTAGCGTTTTGAAGTTTGTGAAAATTTGAATTTTCATGTACTATTTTACGGTATTAAACATTGAAATACGTATTGAGAAAAGGACAGAAGAAAACGCTATCTTTTCATGATTACTGTGTATACATATGATGATAATGTGTATACATTACAAACTTGGCATTAATACCATGATAAGAAATTAGATAAGGCAATTATTACTTATCACTCTCATTCAAAAGTATATTGAAAAGATAGCGTTTTCTTCTGTCCTTTTCTCAATACGTATTTCAATGTTTAATACCGTAAAATAGTACATGAAAATTCAAATTTTCACAAACTTCAAAACGCTACAGAATATTTACTACTGAATATTAATAAGATATTTTTTTACTAAAATTTTTCTTAAATTCTACTCTACAAAATAGCTATCTTAGATTTTTATTTTACATTTTATTTAAAATTTAAAAATAATTAATATTTTAATAAAATGTAAAAAAATTAATTATTGAGATATAGCTATAGACCTAACGTATAAATATTAAAAAAAAAAAAATCAGCTAAAAATATTAAGTGGATCAAAAGTTATTTAAATTGTCAGCGAGTGGTGGGCCACCTGTATACACTTATTTTTATTATCATGAATAGTCGTTTTAAATTATTGGGATTATCGAAAAAAATATAGCTGATAATAAGTTATTTTATTAATTTATCAAGATGAATTATTCCAGTATTAAATAAAAAACTTATTTCTAGTTACTTTTAATCAATTAATAATATTTTTGTTTATTTTTTCATAGAATTCAGATACATGTTTGCGAAATTATATCACCAATCACTTAGAATAAACAATATGACTAATCGAACTATTATATTTGTTGAGCCTTTAATGGAAGTCTGAAAAAGTATTTATTTTACCATGATATGTTTTTTTTTTTAAGTCTGTTGCCACTTTTTCTTAGTACTGACCGAACCGATTTATTTCAACCATACGTCAAAATATCACAAATCGTATCTAGTTGAAGACATTATTCTTAAAAATTGAAAAAATTTCCCTCGTCCTCCGTAAATGTGGGAAATTTCCAAAAAAATTACAAATTTAAAAATCGCTGATTT
This sequence comes from Daktulosphaira vitifoliae, assembly GCF_025091365.1. Taxonomy (NCBI): domain Eukaryota; kingdom Metazoa; phylum Arthropoda; class Insecta; order Hemiptera; family Phylloxeridae; genus Daktulosphaira; species Daktulosphaira vitifoliae. The sequence continues at coordinate 24,827,700 of NW_026099572.1, read as the reverse complement.
TCGAAATTTTTTTACTTAAAACTGCCATAACTTTTTTAAAAATAAACAAATCAAAAACATTTTTTTTACATAGAAACCTTAGGTATTTCCTTTTTATTGATATACATTTTTTCAAAACCTAACCCTTAACCTGCCCACAAGGGTGGATTTAAAATAACAACTTATTCACAAAAAAAACAATTTTTGCATCTTATTTTTTGAAAATGTTCCGGAAATATTGCGTCTATTTAACATATCTTAAATAAAAGCTTATGTTATGTAATATAAGTAAAAAAAAAAAAAAATTCCTGACGACCTATCTTCTATATGCTAATGTCCATGTAAGTGTAACAAAAAAAAGAATTTAATTTTGTTTTTGGAATAATCCACCAATTTATAAAAATTAAACACTATCTATAGATTTGCACCGGAGCGATTTTTATGATATTGATATTGATGAATGTCAAATATCATCTATACTTAAAATAATTTTTGTCTTTTTTTGTCTATGGTTCAATTAAATCAAATAAAATTAAAATCAATTAAAATATATAAATTATTGTTAAAGCTTTATTGATAATACATTGAATTAGTTTATAATATACTAAAATTTATTACTGTAAATAATTGTTTCGGAAGTAGTCAAGAAAGGTATTACTTTTCTAATAAATATTTTATATAACTGGTTAAAAAGGAAAAATCTATGAACAAATAAAAAGGATCATCATTATTATAATTCAATTTTCAAAAAGAGTGAACCATCATGAGAAAAGTGACCTCTCTTGCAATATAGACAATAATTATGAACAATTTAAAAAATTTTCAATTCTATTAAATGCAAATACAACACTATAACTTCGATAATTGGAGTCCACTTGACTTTCATAAAATGAACTGTAAATGTGATTATGACACGAATAAATATTAATATATAATATTTAAGCTGTACGAAAAATAGATCAATCGAATAAAACTTTAAGTAAGCAAAACATGTTAAAGTATGGAACACAATGACATCTATGAACAATAATTACTTCTAATGACCATCAATCTTCTCAAAATGAAACATATAACATTTATTCTGATGCAAAAAAAGATATATATATATTAGGCTGGTCCTTATTTTTCAACTTTATAATAAATTGTGCGGCACCCCCTAATTTTGTTTATTTTTAGATAATAATGATTTTTGTTGAGTTTCGTAAGATTTACTTACCCCCTTCGGGTGCCGAATGAGGGTTGAAAATCCACTGAATAGGGTGGTTTTTTAGTTTTCGGCTAATATCTCAACAACAAAAGCTCAAAACGAAAAGTTGTATAGAATAAAAATTATAGACCTTAATATTTTCTATATAAATTG
>NW_026099572.1:24815929-24822541 GCF_025091365.1 Daktulosphaira vitifoliae | reverse complement strand
TATATATATATATATATATATACACTTTAAATTATTTTAAATAATGTACACAATTACTAAAAGACGAAAAGAAAACACAAGTTAAGATAAACAGACACGAGATTAGGCACTGATTGACGATGCGGAAAAGGCCGATGTGTGTCGAACGGTGTCACGGAGATGACTTCACGTGTATTTGCGGCGGGTCGTAGCTGGACGTGCGGCACTTGCTGGACTTTGTACCGTGGCGTATCGCACGCGGTCGTCGTCAGTCAAACTACCATATGCACGTAGAAGGGCGGCGGCTGATACAGGTGTCACGGGTCGCGGGGTTCCGTGTATAGAGAACGACGCGGTCCGTGTCATAGTATAATATTCATTAAGATGTTATAATTAAAATTATTTAAAAGTTGCAAAAGAAAAATAAGTAATTTGTAATACACTAACTATATCATGTGTGTCGACTGCTATGATGATAAGAGCATACATCTTCTTATCATTCATATCAACCGATCACACAATGAATATATAACGTTGTTTTCTTTATATATATATATGGTTTTCCAAATAAACGCACAACTACTATTTCAAATGATTGCGTCTAGGATGAAAAGGAAAAATTGTACTATCATTAGGAGAGAGTAACCAGTAAACTACTGTGGTTAGCCAGTGTTACAAAAATGTTCAAAAGTAATTAAAAATTAAAAAAAATACATATATGGCGTAAAAAAACCTTAAAGTTGGATTCTTTAAGGTTCATTGTAAAAAAAACAGTTTTCTTAAATACAAATTTTAAAATCATTTTTATTTTTCGACTCAAAATATGTTTTTCTTCAATTACTAAACAATATATACCTACCAACTAACTACTGTGTAATAAAATTTGATAATATTAGGAAAATGATGGACAGGGAGCAACTACCCTGGCAGTCATATAATGCATTATATGACTTACAAGGGGAGGTCATAGTGATGGAGAACCGATTTTCATAAAATTTATATAGATCTAATCTATATTGAATACAGAATGAGACATATTTGGAATTTTTTGCTAATGCCCCACCTGAATCGAGTAAATTGAATTAAATAGCTTAAATAGGGTCGTTTTTCTTTCAGTAAATGATATGTTTTGTGGTGCAGTCGAGAATACGTGGTCTTATTCAACGTACGGACTCGGGATCAAATCTCATTGTCTGATGAAAACTTTTTGCTTTTTTCACAGTTTTCTCTTTGAATTATTAATTTTAGTAATATTTGAAAATTTTTTTATAGTAATAAATATAATCTATTTTTTATATTAACCGAGTAAAAGTTTATAAATTATAAAGGGAGATTTTTAAAAGGTTTAACATTGAATGTGCTAGGTTTTGCGTGGAGTTCATATTTTATGAAGGAGTAAAGTTAATAATTTTTTTTTTTCATTGAATAAAATTTATTCATTTGAATTGAATTATATTTATTGATTAATATTTACGTATATTTAAAACTTTTATGTTATTATTTTTGAATTACTATTTAATAATCAAAATTAATAATAATAAAAAATAAAATTATAAATTATTATTTATTCAATAGACTATGACTCTTTGTCCTATAACAAACATACATTTTTTTGAAAATAACAAAAGATTAAATTAAAATATATAATGATTTTATATATATTTAATTCCTAATTATCATCTCTTTATAAATATACTCTTACCTGGTTAATAGTAAAAGTTATATTTATGTGTATAAAATATTGTTTTATATTAATCATATTTTTACTATTAGACAATCGATAATTTGTATCGTCTAAATGTGCTTTGGATGCAAATAAAACTCTATAGGTACATAAAATGTAAAAAAAATTTAACAAATATTACATTATATTAATAATTCAAAGAGAAAACAGTGAAAAAAAATTTCTTCAGTCAGTGAGATTTGATCCCGAGTCTGTACGTGTTATAGTAGGGTGTCCCTAATTTATAAAATTTAAAAACTACAAAGTGCCACCCCCTAGAATTATTCGAATACATGAAAAAATAAATTGTACGAAATTTGTAGACGATTGGTCAACTCTAAGACGTGCCCAAAGGGGAATAAAAATAACCCCCAAGGGTGATTTTTTAGTTTTTTATGTCTATCTCAAAAACTTTAGCTTTTGTGAAAATGTTTATTTGGATTTTTTTGTAGGTATACAATTTTTCTATAAAAAGTATATTTACAAAAATTTTCGAAAAGTTCTTATTTAGCCCTGAAAAAAAAAACGTATATGTTCTATTCTTACCATTAAAATTGTTAATTTATAAATCGTTCACTGTAAAAACATAAAAAATAATAATTTAACCGTTGTTTTAAATTTAGTTCTCTATACATTTTTAATTCAACATTTTTCTATTATTTACTATTCAAAACCTACAATTTTTTTAATTTTAATTAAAAAAAAAAACAGAGTAAAATTAATACCGTTTCAGTTTCACATTGAAGCTAAAATAATGTTAACTTACAAATTTATATACAATCAGAAACTGTTTACAAAAAAAAAACGTACTAAAAAAATTTACTACATATTTTAAATAATTTATCTTTTTTAAAATTCTAGGCATAATGTGCTTTTATTGCAATTAGGAAAACAACGCCGGTATTCTGTAACAATCTGTAATAGGTATTGTTTTTGTGCTTCGTATTTTGTTAAAATATTATTATACTCTTCTATAAGTTTCACGCCCCTCTCTGCCAAATCATTTATAACTTTTAAAATATTTATTATTATTTTTCCTCTGATATATTAACTGTTGTCTTTCCACAACAAAGGATTGATATTTAAAAAATCTGTTTCAATGTCATATCTATCAAACAATTTTTTTGACTCAGTTGAAATAAAATCATCTATACTTTTATTTTTAAAATCATAAATTTCATTTACTCCTACTACTATACGTTTGTTTGTACATAGATCTTCTTAGTAAAATGAGTTTACTATTTTAATTTTAGTATCTTCACATAAATCATCAAAAAATGCCAATGCTGCCGATTCGGATACTAAGTACCATAAGTGACCCGAAATTTTTTTTTAAAACTACTTTAGAAATATCTTTATCTATTGGTTCATAATCAATTATATTTTTAATAAATTGTAAATCTAAATTTGGCGCTAATGCAGCATTGGTGCACTAAAGCATTGTTTAATATATAAACTTGTTATAAAAATACATAATGAACGAATATTTAACTCATTGATTGACAATTTAAATTGGCCCCGAAACAAAAAAATTTTCAAACAATAAATGGCCTTGGCCATCCAACGAGCATGATGGATTGGGCCAGGAATTTTAAAATAAATTCCATGCAGTTGTTAGGGCATGATATGTGTATACTTACCATGCAGACATCACATTTATGAAATTATATTGAAAAGTGTTTTTGAAGTAAAATTTAATACGTCATCTGAACCACATGTTCCTATTTTCAATAAATTCCAAAAGTCTTGGCAAAATATAATTAAAACAAATTACATAAGTGGACTAGAAGATACTGTTATTTTAGAAAAATTAAAAACAAAAAAAGACGATATTTTGAAATTTAGTTTTGAACTATTAAAAAATACCAACCTCGAGATGACTATAAGGAACTTTTAGAATTGGTCATAATATTTTTTGGTGAAACAGATTTACATAGAATTTATTTTAAAATTCCTGGCCCAATCCATTATGCTCGTTGGATGGCCATTTATTGTTTGAAAATTTGTTTTGTTTCGCGGCCAATTTGAATTATCAATCAAAGAGTTAATTATTTAAATAATATTCGTTCATTATGTATTTTTATTACAAGTTTATATAATTTTTTGAGATAGACATAAAAAACTAAAAAATCACCCTTGGGGATTATTTTTAATCCCCTTGGGGCACGTCTTAGAGTTGACCAGTCGTCTCCAAATTTCGTACAATTTATTTTTTCATGTATTCGAATAATTCTAGGGGGTGGCACTAACAAATATTTAAAAAAAAAACCCCTCATGTGCTTAGGGTCACCCTAGTCTATCACGTATTGTCGACTGGACATTAAAACGAGTTATTTTTCGGTCCTTTTGAGTTAATTAATAGCTTATTAAAATTAAATTTTTTAAACTATTTAAATAAAACTATATTATAACTGTTTATAAACGATTTTCTGCATATTTTGGTATAAAAATTAGTTCTATACCATTATTAATTGTGAAGATGTTTAATTAAAACAAAAAAAATACTTTAAATAAGTTGTTTTTATTAAAAAAATTGTGAATTTTTTACTTTGACGGCTAATACCTCATAATTTTTAATTAAATAATACACATTTTTTTAAATCTTATAGTATGTTTCAAAATCTTTAATTTTATATAAGTTTAATTTACGTCAGTCGTTTCTGGATATTTTCAAAAATTGTGTATGATAAAAATATATTTAACATACGTGGCTGGTTTTATTTTCAAACCCTTCCTGTACTTAGGTTTTTTATTAAATCGCATAAAAGAATACCCAAAGTGTGAATATTTTATCTAGTATATCATATTAAGATAAAAAAATGTCGAAATTTACCCATAAACATTGTAATTTTTTGGATGATTTCCCTAATTTAAGTGGAACGGGAGAATTTTTAATATGAACAAATTAACAATGAATAAGTAAAAAACTTTATTAATACAAATATAGAAGCATACACGTTTCCACTTGTACAGACTGTTTACTCTATTCTAAATAGTTTAAACATTTTTACTTTAAATTATATAATATCTTAAAGACATTTATAGTCATTTTATATACTACAGAATTTTTTAATTAATATATTTTTTTCATTTTAGAAGAGGAGCTCCATCCTTATTTGTTTTCTGCTCAATTTAAGTACTAAATAATTATTAATAAAATGAAAGGCATCGAATATACTATACTTACAAAAATGAAAAATATGCTAATTTTAACATTTTCTACAGGTATTAATCTGAATATATATAGTGTAAAAATAAATTAAAAAACTTCACTTAATTGTAATTTACAATGATTAATCATAAATAAATGCATACAATATTTTCTTTATTTAATATACTTTAGCAATTATTTTATTTTTAATTGAAGTACTAAATTTTCTATTTAAGAACAATAAAATAAAATTTCCTATTATGTATTAAAAAAATAAGTCTTACAGTTAAAATGATATAAGTATTTATAAAACTGTTATTAGTTTATATAATATAAAATCTTACATACGTGAATAAAATTGGGCAAATATTTTTCAACAAAAAATTATTATGGAAAAAAATTCTCATAATTTTATATGTGAACCTATTAATCTCAAGATATAAATTCTCATTAAGTGTACTAGAGATTTTTAAAAGCACATATTGGGTTTAGAAGGAAATCCTGTTGATTTTTATTGGTTAATTGTTTTGTGAAATAAAAATAAAAAATTTGTTCAGATGAAAAAAATAACTAATTAATCATCATTAAAATTTTCAATTTTATTTAAGATTATATTATTCGGCCAAAATCTTAATTTAAATTGAACGGATATATTACAAATTAACAATATGTGTACGCAAAATATAAAATAGAATATTACAATAGTAAATAGTCACATTGTGAATATTTAACTAGCTATTGATAATAATTAATTACTACAAGATTACCCAAGCAACTCCATTATGCCTGAGTATGTCTTAAAGTTTTAGCTTCGATGCGAAGCTGAGAAGGTATTAATTTTACCATGATGTGTTTATTTTTTTTTTTTTTTTTTTTTCTGTCACTACTTTTTCTCAGCTCTCACTGGACCGATTTCTTTTAACAATACGTCAAAAGATCACAAATTGTATCTAGTTGAAGACATTACCCTTAAAAATTTAAAAATTTTCCCTCGTTCCCCGCAAATGGGGGAAATATCCAAAAAAATTACAAATTTAAAAATCGACAAATTTTGTCATTTTTTTCACTTTTTTTTCTTAAAACTTCCATAACTTTTTCAAAAATCAACAAATCAACATAATTTTTTTTTAAACTAAAACCTTAGATATTTTCCTTTCATTTGATATAATTTTTTTGAAAATTTAACACTTAACCTGCTCATGGGGGGGGATTTAAAATTGCAACTTTTTTACAAAAACTAACTTTTTCAACTTAATTTTTGAAAATGTTCCGGAAATACTGCGTCCTTTAAACATATATCAAATTAAAGCTTATTTTATGTACTATAAAATGAAAAAAAAAAATTTGTCCCGACACTTTATCTTCTGCATGTAAACGGTTGCCGTAGTTAAAAAAACACTATTTTTGTGTTAAAATTTTCGATTTTTAATTTTCAACTTAAAAATGCTATAACTTTTCAAAAAATGTATGTATCAGCACAAATTTTTTTTTTCTAAATACATTATATGTACATCTTCCATTTGACATACTTTTTATTAAAATTNGTACATCTTCCATTTGACATACTTTTTATTAAAATTAGACAATTTCCCTTTATATAGGGGGGGTTCAAACTTTGAAACATTGTATAAAAAATAGAACTTTATCAACTGAACTTTTGAAAATGTTCCGGAAATATTGCGTCCTTTAAACATATATCAAATTATAGCTTATTTCATGTACTATAAAATAAAAAAAAAAAATTTGTCCCGACATCTTA
>NW_026099572.1:24787290-24815829 GCF_025091365.1 Daktulosphaira vitifoliae | reverse complement strand
CTATTAATTGTATAGATTATTATAACGATTATTTTACAATTCATATATGTCAATTACAAAAAAACCACTAATAAATATTAAATACTGAATTTGTTTCTTAAATCCTTCCCGCATCCAGATATGGGGACCAGCCAATCCATCAAATATCCGACCAATACAAGCTTAAAAAAACATCGTATTAAGAATGATAACTGGCACGCCCTGGTATGTAACAAACAACAACTTACACAAAGAACTTAGCGTCAAATCGCTACTTTACACGACACTAGATTCCACTCAAAACTTAACACAAACACAAATCCTTAAATAAAAAAATGCATACTTTTACAATACCTGATAACCCACCACGTCGACTTAAATGAAACTGGAACCGTGACCTTTTAACTTAACAAAACAACGCCAACAATATAATCTTAACAAAAGTATAACTTAAATTATCGAATTAAGGTGTTACCATTGGGTGATTTCCTTTAATGTTATTATTTAAAGTGTTAAAAATTACTTATTGTACAGATTGTTTTTCTCATAAAAAAAAAAATCCTTCCCGCTAAGTTTAAAAATTAAACAACGACACTTCAAGTTAATTACGTTTAACAATAGTACAACAGACTACTTGACACCACTCGCCAACAACTCACACACAGTAAGACTAACCCCAGTAATTTGTGACAGCTGAACAAACCGAGATCACAACATGATGACTAGCGTGACAATAATTTTGTATAATAGATGGTTAAAAGTGCTTGAATTAATTATAAATGTTTTAAAAAGATTTAACTTTTTCTTATTTAAACAAAAATTATAGCAACAAGACATTACAATATTAAAAAATCACATTTATTTCTGATATAGGAATTATGGCTTAAATGCTATACTTANTAATATTAAAGAATCGCATTTATTTCTGATATAGGAATTATGGCTTATATGCTATACTTAACTGCTTACAACTTTCTATTAATATTTATTTTACATTTTATTATAAAATAATGAAAATTTTTAATTTACTGTCCATTTTTGCTTTATTAATACGCTTTTATTATGGAATGCTATAATTCGTAAGCATTGTTAGGGGCTTGTTTAATTGTTGAGGATCTTGGTCAAAACCAAGAATCGGAAACTACCCGACGTCTGTCCAAATATCGTCCCTATCTCCTTAAATGAGTTTTAATTGCCTGAAGGAGAAACAGGCAATCGTGTACCTTAATTACAGGGGATAGATTATTAAATAAAATTAGACTATTGTTTTATGTCAACGATAAAGTAAAGTTATATTTTAAATGTTCAGTAAACATAAGTTATATGTAATGTACAATACGTCTGACCTGAATCCTAGTACAGTTGGTTAGTAGGTATATCCAAGTGAGACGGAGTTGGTTGGCTATGATGACAATTGGCGATAGACGGGTCGTTGAATAAAACAAGTTAAGTTATAAATAATATAAATAAGACGTAAGTAATAATATTGAAAACTATGTCTATAACGGCCACTCAAACACAACTCTCCTTTGTTAGTTCGACGTCAGTAGCTCCGGGCTATAGACGAGTAGAATTGTCACATCAGCATCTCCCTCTATGCTAATTAATATGTATTACGAATTAAATCAATAGAAATAAAACGTGTGTAATATAAGTGGTAAGAACATAGCAATAAATGTTCTTACAGCATATTACCGAAATACTTTTTGTATTTTAAAAACGCCTATTATTCTCGATTTTTATTATGTTAACATATGAAACTCTAGTTTAGTCGGTTATAACATCTAACGTTCTTGCTGATAAAGCAATTAGCAAGTGCGACATCTCAAAAACGTGACCCTGACATTCATCATTATCTCACGTGACGACGTTTGATGATGTTAAATATTTTACACGGTGTCCAATATTCCAATGAAATAACATTAGTTATTAAAATCAATTATTTTAACATCTTAATACAGCTCGATTAATATTATTTTAGATATTTATCATTATTAAAATTATTAATTATTGATGAGTGTTATATTATTTTTATCGAATTTTCTCTTATTCCAGCAGCGACCGAAGATTTTTCTGGCACTGTCTGATGATGATGATGGTGATTATTACTATAATTATTTATTACGCTGAATATATTTATTGAAAGTCAAAAAAAAAGATGACTAAAGTCAGTCTAATTATTATTGCTGTAAGCATTATTATTATTATTGATTTGTATTTTATTGCAGCCTGTTCGATGATTTCTTTTTCCAACATCGTCTGATGATTTGTGTATTAAAAAAAACGGTAGCACAGTGGGGTCGAGGCACAGTGTGGACGAGGCATAGATGGGACAAGTATAGATGATATCTGACAGTGATTAAAATCACTATCATAAGAAACGCTTCGATGCAAATCTGTAGATAGTGTTTCCTTTAGAGAAATTGGTGAAATATTTTAAAAGCAACATGAACTCTTATTTCTTTAATTATATCCTGATTAGTAGTTCTTTGATTTTAAAATATAATATATGAATAAATACTAATTATAGTTTTTAAATTTAGTATGAAATTGTGAGGCCAGCTATGATGTATGGTTAATAGTGTTGGGCGGTTGATAAGAAAGTAGAGCAGAGAATAAGTGTAGCAGAGATGAGAATGCTTAGTTGGATGAGTGGAGTGACTAGAGAAGATAGGATAAGGAACGAGCATATAAGAGGAAGTATAGGTGTTGCGTCAATCGTGGATAAGATGACAGAAAATAGACTTAGATTGTTTAGTCATGGTATGAGGAAAGAAGAATCGAAAGCTGTAAGAACAGTTATAGAAATGAATGTTGAAGGAAGAAGAGATAGAGGAAGACCAAAAAAGAGATGGAGGGATGCTATTGAATGCGATTTGAGGACAGCTGATGTGAGCGTAGAAGATGTGGGAGATCGTGTCAAGTGGAATCTTAGGATAAGGGTGCCCGACCCCAAGTAGTTGGGATTAAGGCAAAGAAAAAGAAAAATATTACCAGATATTCCGGTGGCAATTGACATAATATGATTGTTATTTCGGAATGTACAATTTAGCGTTTAGTTGGGTTTAAATAATATAGCGTCAAATCAATTACCTACTCTATCGGTTGTATCTCAATATACACTACACTTTAATGATACAATAAATAAATAAACTCACACATACACACATATGCATTTATAACATTGTGTCTAATGTAAGTATAACATGATAAAAAGTAACCGTAAAATGAAAAAAATGGAATATAAATTTTATTACTCATATTAAATGTAATGTAACTCGAAAAATATTTGTTTAAATGAAAAAATATAAGATTATATTTTTATTTATAATTGTCTTTTAAACAACTTTTGTGCGAAACTTTTTTTTGTAAGTTAAATATTTTTTTTTGAGAAAATTAAGAAAGCTCATATTTTTGAACTTTTGCGAGGATTTAAAAAAAAAGCTCAATTCCAATCTTGAGGACTATTAGTATGTCATTATACATATTTTAATTCAACTTTTAAAAAAACAAAATTTTTTCCGCAATTTTTCCTTTGTTGACTGGCCTAGATGTCAATTTTAAACTTGTAATTGAGCTAAAAGTTATGGTAATATATTCAATTTATTTTACTATAAACTTTCATAAATCTTTATCAAAAATTTTTCATCAACTTTAAAGAACCAAAAAAATAGGTTAAAATTGAAAATTTGGACTGATTATTTTTAACATATTAAAAATCAAATCAGTAATAATTTGAAAACAAATTTTTTTTTCTTTTAATTATTATTTTATATATATAATTAGTAATAATATAAAAAATTAGAAGTGATAGAAATAGTCTACTTGCAGATTTGAAAACAACGCGAAAAGTTGATTTAGAAAAGTATATTTTTGCTTCTGATGAAAGTTCCTTGTAGTCCAGTGCATTTTTTTATAGTAACAAACAGTTTTTATTGAAAATTATTGTATCAAGCCCTTTAAATTTTTATACACGTAAAAGTAAAGCAAAATATAACTTCTTTATTATTTTTATAATTTCTCCGTTTAAATTACAATATTAAATATCAATTTCATACTAAATTTAATAATTATAATTAGTATATATTCAAATATTATATTTTAAAATCAAAGAACTACTAATCATGATATAATTAAAGAAATAAGAGTTGATGTTGCTTTTGGAATAATCCACCAATTGCCTAATTAAAACAAAAAAAAAAAAAGTTTGTTGGGAATTTTTTCTGCTATTCTGCAAAATTACTCCTTCGTTGACTAGAATGAATCATTAAATAGAAAATTTTATGAGAATTAAAACAATGTTATTTTTAAGATTAATATGCAGTCAGAAAGTTTTATAATTATTATTTATTGTAAATTTATCAGAAAAACTCATTATTTTTTGCATTTTTATCGTAATAGAACACTTAAATAGAAATCATAGTAATCATTTCTAAGTAATTTTTGATATTTAAAAAGATTCTACTATTGAAATATCCAGAACTGAATTAATTTTAATGATTTACTTTAACTAAAAAAAAAAAAGTTAATATTTTGAATCCCTCTTGTGGGCAGGTAAAGGGTTAGATTTATAAAAAAAACCAAATGATAGATAAAGACATGCATCTAAATAAAAAAAAATATACTGATTTGGTCATTTTTGATAAAGTTATAACAATTAACAAAGTTATAAGTTTTATACACTGGACTACAAGGAACTTCCATCAGAAACAAAAATATACTATTCTAAATCAACTTTTCGCGATGTTTTAAAATGTGCAATTAGACTTTTTCTATAACTTCTAAGTTTTAATATTATTAAAAAATAGTTTTTACATATAAAAAAAAATAATTAAGAACAAAAAAAATTGTTTTAAATTAATACTGATTTGATATAATATTTAATATTAATTTGATTATTAATAAGTTAAAAATAAGGAAAATGACATATTTAACCAATTTTGTTAATCGTTTAAAGTTGATTGTTGTAAATGTTTATAAAAAAAAAAAAAAATTTATTTTACCATAACTTTTAGCTCAATTGGTAAGTTTGACATTGACATAATTAAATAGAAAATTTTATGACAATTAAAAAAATTGTATCGTTAAGATCAATATGCAGTCAGAAAGTTTTATAATTACTATTTATTGTAAATTTATCAGAAAAGCTCAATATTTTTTTGCATTTTTATGGTAATAGATAACTTAAATAGAAGTAATAGTAATAATTTCCTAGGAACTTTTGTTGTTTGTTGAAAAGATTCTATAATTGAAATATTGAGAACTTAATTAATTTTAATGATTTACTTTAACTAAATGTACCAATCAAAACAAAGTTGTTAAAAAGATTTACTCAATTGAGTTTATTATAAAATTTGATTATATTTGTAAAAATCAATTGTTAATTCAGGAGAAAAAACAATTATTTTTTAGCTTCGATGCGAAGCTGAGAAGGTATTAATTTTACTATGATGTGTTTTTTTATTTTTTTATTTTTTTTTTTGTGTCTGTGAACGCTCAATCTCAGCTCTCGCTGGACCGATTTTGATGAACGATATGTCAAAAGATCACAAATCGTATCTAGTCGAAGACATTACCCTCAAAAATTGAAAAAATTCCACTCGTTCCCCGTAAATGGAGGAAACCTCTAAACAAATAACAAATTTAAAAATCGCTAATTTTCGAAATTTATTCAATTTTTTTTGTTTAAAACTGCCATAACTTTTTCAAAAATGAACATATCAATATAATTATTTTTTATATAGATGTGTAATATCATTACCTTTCGTTTGGTATATTCTTTTTATAAATTTAACACTTAACCTGCCCACAAGGGGGGATTTAAAATGACAACTTTTTCACAAAAAATTAATTTTTACACTTAACTTTTGAATGTGTTCTGGAAAGTCTTACACTTTTATATATATCTTAAATTAAAGCTTATGTAATATACTTAAATATTAAAAAAAAAAATTTGATCTCTAGACTTGTCTTCGTGGTAAAATTGGCTACCAAATGCTATTTTTTGTGAAAATTCTTGATTTTATTTTTTTAAATGTTATAACTTTTTGAAAAATGTATGGATCAATACAATTTTTGTTATAAGAAATAATATTTATATAATTCATTCATTCGACATACTTTTTTTTTAAATCGGACCATTTACTTACCCACATAGCAATTTCAATATATTAATATTGTCAAAATATTCTTACAAAATACTTTTTAAAATATTTTGAATAAAATATTGTGACAATATCTCTTAAACATAATAAAAAATATATTCTATTGAAATATTTTCATAATATGCTCACAATATAATTTTTTAAATATTTGTTTATGTATATTTTGATAATATATTAAAGAGAATAAATACAGTATATTACACCGAAAATATTTCTACAATGTGCTTAAAAAATATCTTTTTAAATATTTGCTTATAAATATTATGAAAATATATTAATTAAAATAAATATAGAATATTTAACTTGAAATATTTGTTGAATATATTATCAATATAATTTTTTAAATATTATAAATATATATCTTGTTGGCCAACTGAGGTAACTTAAGAGACACAAGCCATCCTCTTTTCTCCCTTTAGTTACATCTTTGGATGATATTGGTATCTTGTTATATAATACTTATGTATTATATATACATATTCCTAAATCTTTAATAAGTAAACAGCCATTTTCTCTAATTAGTATCAATTTTAATTAACTTAATTCAATTAAGCTAAGTAAGTTAGGGACAGTAAAAAACCCTTGTTGCTATTATTTGCAGGCCTATCGAGTTAAAATTTTTTTAGTTTTATCAACGCAATTATATCTTATTATTGTCCTGTGAAACTAAAAATCCTAAAAAGTTTTTTTATTATAGTTAGAATATATTTCTATATTATCAACAATAATAGTCAGTTTCTAACTTACAAGGAGAAATCATGGTGATGGGATCGCTGATTTTCAAAAAAATTATATGAATCTAATCTAAATTGAATATAGAATTGTATTTACTTTGAATTTTTTTAAACAAGAAAAATTGCTTAACAGACAAATAACCATTTGAACTACCTTAAATAGTCTTTTTTATCCTATTTCTTTCGAAGCAACCTGTGGGTCAATGGGTCATGAACGAGTTCAAAGCGCTAGTAGTACAGAGTTCAAATCCCGCGTAGCGATCTAATTTTTTGCATTTTTTAAATATATTTATAAAACATTTTAAAAATATTGTCACAATATATTTTTTATAATATTTTAGAAATATACCTTTAAAATATTGTGAGAATGTAATATTCGCTGCCAAAGTATATTCTGAGAACATTGTGAGAATATTTCAATATATTCTGGTTATATTCTAGAAATATTCTAGAAATATTTCATTGCTATGTGGGTTGTGTCGTCTAAATATAAATGAATAAATGATTATAATAATTAATGGTGCTTAATGTCTGACTGAATTTCGAGAAATATTACGCAAAGCAATTTGTTATGCTCAATAATATTGCAATAAATAACACAAAGAAAAAAACAATTTTAATAATTTGTAATAATAGTTCCAGACGGAATTTAAAAATGTACAAACATTGGAAAACAAATTCAAAAAATACAAAATAAGTAGAAGAAGATACATACTGGAGTATGACAGTACAGAGTATGGAGTATGGTGTTTTCACACGTTGACACCCCGCGGTCGTATCAGCTCCTTCTCAGCCACCGCTTCACTGTAAACCGGACCGTTACACACACACGTTATCGTCGTGGTGTAAAGTCCAACAAATGCCTAGCGTCGAATACCCCGCCGCAATAATACGTCCAGTTAGTCTTCTTCGTGACACCTATCACTTTGGATACGTCGTATACCGAACAATCAAAACGCCATCGCAATCTCGATCAACTATTAATATTCTGTCGACAGTTCTTAAAGTATTATTGTTACTTTCTTTTTTTTCTTGTTCTACTAGAGTTTTTTACTAGTGTTGTTATTCTCTTTTTTTTTACTTCTTTTATTCAACGGCTCGACGCACAGTTTAAATCAACCAGTGTTGCATTTTCTAACCCTCATCCATTTCTACCATAACAAGTAATAGATACGCCGTTCCACATTAAATAGGCAACACAGTCGCGACAACCTTACGGTATTGTCGCTAAATGAATGTGACACGGTATCGTGTTTCCCTCAGCCGCACATCACGTAATCAACCTAAATGAAAGTGTATCGGGAACTGAATCATAAGTGGTAAGGTTTGTCTATAAAACGCCTTGGGTCGCGGATTCTAATCCCGTACCGTGCCTTTTTTTTTTTACANTTCACTGGTGACAGCAGTGAAATTCCCACCCGGTCGTATAAATACTATCTACCTCGCGAGTAGTAGATTTCCACCTTCGGTGTATTTTTAAACACGGTAAAAGTGGATTTCTGGCGATTTCGTATTTATACATACACGCGCACTGACGACCTTGAGTCGCACAACGCCGCGAACACAAACATTTAAGTGTTTCGATGAAACCGCCAGGCAGGTAGGGTGATCATACGCGTTATCATACCACAGCGATCGTTACATTTAATAACCGGGTCCCATAAAATCGTTTGTATTATTATTTCCGATCTCCACAATCATTTTACGACTGCTATCGTATTAATCTCATTTCCCATTTACATTTGCTATAGCACACCACTATCAACAAAAGATTGCAGTATTCTTACAATCACAATAATAACGATAATAATAATAATAATACGAACGGCCGTCATTGTCGACGTTCATACGCGAACACATAGCGCGTATTCTCGCGATCTGCGACATCGTATTTCTAAATAACAAAAACAAATAAGCGCGTGCGTTTCATTTATTTATTTTGTTTATTTTCGATAAATACGGTAAGGAACGTTCACTATGACCGGTAAAACTCTCGCTCAAATGAACCGTCGGGAATTATTGCGCGAATGCGCTTATAGGCAGTTAAACGGCCCCACGACAAAAAGCGATATACTGGCAGTCTTGGAGAATAGCTTACGCAGTGAGGGGCTAGACCCATCGAACGCGATTCTGCCCGAACGCCCGCCGCTTCATTACGAGACGCTCGCGACGGAACGCGAGTCTCAGGTTGACGAAGTCCCCGCGTTATGCCGGACCGTCGACCCAACCACATACGCGGACCGACCGGTTAACCTGGCGCGAGAGGACCCTGAAGAGGAATCTCTACACGAATGGTCTCTGGCAACCGGCCGTCCTAACGGTAGTGTGAACGCAGCGTATACCGATGACTTATATACGGTGCGTTCAATATCCCACGCAACGGAGGAGATAGGCGCAGTAAGACAAAGTTTACGCGATATATCTCTTAATACACGTATGGATGCGCGCATGTCTGAAGTGGAGAGAGCACTGTCTCGCATTACGCAAGAAATACGATCTCTTTCACAAACGATTGTAAGCCGCGATACACACAACGAGACTATACGTAATCCGTTCGCCACCGCACAGATGACGCGAGAAACGACGGAAACNACGTTCGCCACCGCACAAATGACGCGAGAAACGACGGAAACCAACCGTTCTACTTACGCGCGTCTATCCGAACCGAGCCGCGTAACTTTTGGGCCCAGCAACACGACTCAAAATGACGCGGCCCTACAGCAGCGCCTGACTGAAATCGAGGAGCGCGAAGCGCTTAACCTACAGCGATTAGCCAGTCAGACTCCGCGCACGTCACCGTCGCTTCTTCGAGCGAACACGCACGACGCGGGTTTCAATTTAGACGCGCGCCAAAATCACACGGGACACTTCGAGCCGAACACATTCGCGCCACCGACACGCGATTTGTCCCCATCATCATTGATCCGTTCGCACACGCACATGGCGATCGGGCCACTTAATTATTCGCCTATTGTACGACCCCCTTCCCCCGAGTTTACGGGAAAATATGAGGAGGACCCACGCGAGTTTCTAGAACAGGTAGAAAACCTATTGGCCCAAGCAGGCATAGATCGCGATTTATGGGTAAAAACGGGCGTACAATTTTTAAAGGGCATGGCATTAACTTGGTGGGAAACCATCAAGTTAAACAACATGTCCTGGCGACAATTTGCGAGGGAATTTCTCACGACGTTCGATAACAACAGCATACAAGCTGAATTAGAAAACGAACTCATGACGACGCAACAGGGGCCACATCAGCGCATGACTGAATTTATCATAAATAAACAACGTCTAGCGATGCGCGCTCGCCCCAGTTGCTCTGAGCAGCACATTGTAGATCGGGTAGTCAGTCTGTTACGTAACGAATATTACGGTAACGTAAGAATGCGATGTCCGCGTACCTTAGATGACTTACGCGTAATCGCGAACGATCTAGACCGACCGATACGTACGGGCAGACTTATTAATAACGCTAATCCGTACGTGGCTGCCATATCACCCTCGCAACAACCGCAAAGAACGCGACCTCGGCCAAACGCACCGCCCGATCCGCGTCCCCCCCGACCCTGTCGCTTTTGCGGAGCCGATCACTGGCAAAGCGAATGTCCTAACAGACCGACAGTGCCGGGAAACGGACAACAGCCACGGAGAAACTAGTCCATTCTCTGGGCTCACAAACACAATTCCGCTCAAAACACCATCGCACTAATCAGCGCGCCGACCAAACCGCCCGTTCAGTCAACTCGGGTAGCAAAAACGGATGCGCTTTCTGCGAAACAAATGACTCTATTTTGAATAATCTTATTCACACTTCTATCACACCACCTTCACCAACACCCCTACAGCCCCACTGTCATTATAGCGGGCACGCTGTAGCACCACACCTCACCACCATCACACCCCTCATCCACAATGAGGACCATAAGATTATTCGAAATACTTGTCACGCGTTCGTAGACATAATGGGTAACAACTATAGCGCGAGTCGGGCCAACGATACGTTGGTCACCGTGGGGGAGGGGAATACGGCAGGAACGGCCTACCCGCTTATGGCAATTAATACTGCCGGCGAACAAACCATTCCAACGCTCCCCGTTCAAACCGTTAACCACCTGATTATTGCCGCACAAACACGCCAGCGTAAAATTACTACTCCCGCTGTGGAGCTGGAATTTGACAACGGTTTTGTGACGGCCTTACTTGACTCTCAAGCGCAAAAATCGTATACCACTCGAGCAACAGCTCACAAATTCGGAATTGTGCACAACGGACAAACACCCCCAGTTAGATTAGCTGACGGCCACACAACAGACAAGCCGGCACAGCCACTTTTATAACAAAAATTGCGGATCTACAAGTAAAGTTTACGGCTGTTATCTTAGAGAATCTGTACTGTGACGTACTCCTGGGACACGACTTTCTAACAGAACATGAAGTCTCCTGGGACTACGCTGCATGTACAATTCACTTGGGCGCGACGCGACGCACTACAGCTTGTTGGAAAACGAGTACTCAGCACACGCTACCCGACGTAGATCTCTCAACACTAGATATAGCAGGCGACCCACATACACACGCATTATTAACGCGCACGATAAAAAATTATTCTGCAGTTTTTAACGACACGGTAGGTCGCACAAAGCTTATCGAACACAACATCGTTCTAAAAGACCCGACGCCTATCGCGCAAAAACCATATCCGTACCCGCTACACAAACAACAAGCGATAGACGAAATGGTAAGCGACATGGAATCACAAGGGCTCATAGAACCCAGCACTTCTCCTTGGTCAGCACCAGTCGTGCTGGCCAAGAAAAAAGACGGCTCATATCGCTTATGTGTCGACTATAGGCGACTTAACGATGTGACCGTATCAGACGCGTATCCCATGCCTAATCTAAACGAAATGATTAGAAGCATGAGGGGGGCGAAAGTTTTCACGTCACTCGATTTAAAATCGGGTTACTGGCAATGCTCTTTACAGCAAAACGTACGCGAATACACCGCGTTCAGAACGAAAAAGGGCTTATTTCAGTTTCGTGTACTTCCGTTCGGACTTAAGAATGCACCCATGACCTTCGTACGCTTAATGAACGAAGTACTTAGGGGGTACATCGACGACTTCGTTCAAGTCTATCTGGACGATATTTTAATTTTTTCGGACAGTGTCGAAACACATCTAGACCACCTTAGCAAGGTTCTAGAACGCCTAATGCGTCATGGCCTAACATGCCACACTAAAAAGTGTAAGATCGGGTATTCTGAAATTTCTTTTTTGGGACACCGGGTGCATGGGTTAGGCATAGACAAAGAGCCGGAAAAATTACAGTCTATACGCGATATTCCAGTCCCACGCAATGTAAGGGATATACGAAAATTTTTAGGGGTATGCAACTGGTATAGTCAGTTTGTCGACAATTATGCGGACAACATCGATCCCCTCACCCACCTGTTAAAGAAAGGGGAGAAATGGTCGTGGTCTCAACCACAACAACACGCTTTCGAGCACATTAAATCGGCAATATAACGGTTGGTTGGCCAATTGGCGGGCCGGGTGGGCCTCCCGACGGATCCCCTCCCGCGCGTACTGCGCTCGGCGGAGGATGCTTCGCGCGCCCCCCTGCCCGAAGTATTAAGGAATCCTGTGGCTCGAGCCCATTTCGAACGGGGCGTGCGGGCGGGTCGCGAGGAGGTGAGGCGCGAAATACAAAACGCGCTAAACTCCCTCCCCCGCGCCACCCCGTCCGCCAAGGGAGTACAGCGTCCCTTCCCCCAAAACCTCGTCGGGTGATAAATGTGGCGGCCCAACATTTTCCCCGCCCAGGGGAGGCGCCCACAAGCAATACGCGGGTGGCCCCCTCCCCTCGGCCTCTACTGTCTTTACGCGCTACGCGGCCAGACAGCGCCCCACCGACATCACGTCGCCCGAAGCATCCATACGCCAGGGGCAGTGGAAGGTCCGCAGCGACGTCTACCTCTACGACCAGTAAAACTCCTCGGTACTACTCTCCGTCCGAGTGGGAACGCCGGACGAAGAAATACCGGGAGTATATGCTTCGACGTTGGGGGGTCGTCGTCGATGAGGACCTTACACCGCCCATAACCCCGAACGCAACACTGCGGACAACAACAACGGCGCCAACAACAACAGCATCAGCGGCACCATCACCAACATCAGCTCCAGCAATAACATCGACTGTCGTTAGCCGCCCGTCGGGCATATATGTGGACGGGGTGCTGGTGGCTCCAGCATCAGCAATGACACCAGCGACCACAGCACAGGAGGAGTAGCCGATGGAACTGGAGGACGACGGGCTGGTACGGGAGATGGACCAGTTCCTCTCCTGTCCCACCTCCCCAACACAGCCGGAGCCCCCGGCCGAGTAAGATCCCCTCCCCACCCCAAGCGCGATATGCGCGGGGACTACATTCCCAATTTCCCCCCCCCCTGCTGCGCGCACTCCGCGGGGCATTACCACCCACTCCATCAAACATACAACGTAAGTATTGCGGTTTGTTATTGCGCTATGCGCCTTTAATATATTTGACCAAAACGGAACGCCATATGCGCTATTTCAATTCGCTTTTAGANGACCAAAACGGAACGCCATATGCGCTATTTCAATTCGCTTTTAGAGTACAGCGGCGGCTTAGTGGGGGGGTATTTGACACGGCCACGGTGTTGTCACACGTTGACACTCCGCGGTCGTATCAGCTCCTTCTCAGCCACCGCTTCACTGTAAACCGGACCGTTACACACACGCGTTATCGTCGTGGTGTAAAGTCCAACAAATGCCTAGCGTCGAATACCCCGCCGCAATAATACGTCCAGTTAGTCTTCTTCGTGACCCCTATCACTTTGGATACGTCGTATACCGAACAATCAAAACGCCATCGCAATCTCGATCAACTATTAATATTCTGTCGACAGTTCTTAAAGTATTATTGTTACTTTCTTTTTTTTCTTGTTCTACTAGAGTTTTTTACTAGTGTTGTTATTCTCTTTTTTTTTACTTCTTTTATTAAACGGCTCGACGCACAGTTTAAATCAACCAGTGTTGCATTTTCTAACCCTCATCCATTTCTACCATAACAAGTAATAGATACGCCGTTCCACATTAAATAGGCAACACAGTCGCGACAACCTTACGGTATTGTCGCTAAATGAATGTGACACGGTATCGTGTTTCCCTCAGCCGCACATCACGTAATCAACCTAAATGAAAGTGTATCGGGAACTGAATCATAAGTGGTAAGGTTTGTCTATAAAACGCCTTGGGTCGCGGATTCTAATCCCGTACCGTGCCTTTTTTTTTTTACATGATTTCCGGTACACTAAAGTCGGTAAATTATGATTTTCTCGAGCAATGTACACCAGACACAGAAATTAAATTTCAAAAATTACATTTAAAACAAAAAAATTCAAATGAACTATTTAATATTGACATAAGCTCAAATTGCGACGGTGCTATGCAACTAGTTATCAGTTTTTCTCGTACAGTTATTTCTTATAAACAACGTTATTTTCAAAACAATTGGTATAATAAATACCCTTGGTTGGAGTATTCAGTGAATGCAGTTTTTCGTTATTTTTGTCGTCATTTCCCTCTAACGATTTCACCATCTCAATCGGATAAAGATCCTTTAACTACTCGTGGATACTTCGATTGGAAAAAATATAAATAATATGACTAAAAACATGAACATACTACTTCGTATAAAATGCTGTTATAAAATAAAACTTGCGGCTGTTAACCAAAAAAACTAGACTAAAAAACCAAGGGACTAATTTTACAGTTTGCAAGATTCGAAGTCATTGTTGTACTTGTTTTTTAAAATTAAATATTAAACATGATTAATAATAAGTAATAGCCAGTGATAACTTTGATAAATATCGATTAATAGTTATGTTAAGAATAATATAAGTAGCATAGTTTTAATTATTGAACATTAGGGTTTGAAATAATATAAAACTCGAATGATTAAAATTGGATATTGAGGCGCAAAATAATTTATGAATTACAGTATTTTTTTATGACATTGCTGTCACAGTCACGGATTGTTTATTATCAATTACACGCATAGCTAGCTAGTATGACTATCAATAGATATTCTTTTTATATTGTCAGTTAGTGTATTTATGAACTCGCAACAATTAGCTTTACCACCATTGTAAATAACAATACTGTGTACCTGCAAATAGCGATGTCATAAAAAACCAATTAGCTACCTGTATTTGTAATTCCTTGTGTATTATACATATATATTAATTCAAAAATTTGAAACTTTAAATGTTTATATCTAATAAACGAATAAAGTTATATTAAAAATTCAAATGCCATTTACTATTNTCAAATGTCGTTTACTACTAAATTAAAAACTAAAACATTTTATTAAACTCAAAATAAGTGTTTCCAAATAAAAAAAATAAAGTCAACACCCTTGCAAGGCATAAGGAATGAACTTAAAAAGTATTACATAGTTAATAATTAAAGAATAATGTGTATCTAAAGATAACTAACAAAAAAAAATAATAATAATAAAATTGTATTTATTCTGCAAGTAATTGAGTGGATTATGATAAAAAATGTATATATATGAATATAATGTTAAATCAGAATATACTGATAATACAGTGATAAATAGTTAGATGACAATAGTTGTTAGAGGCTGTAGGGAGGATAAAATCAGTGGCGCCGATCACCTATATTATCTATATCATAGTAGAAATAATAGGTGGGTGGGTGGTTGGGTATAGAGGAATATTATTTACTAATATGTGAAACTTATAATTTATACTAGTCGTCTTAAGTTGTAATTATTATTTTGAACAGATTTGATATAAATAACATAATAAAATATTATCTGTAAATGGGAATGTAGGTATAGGTTATTATCTATTATTGTCACTTAGCATTGTATTAATATAGCTTAACAGCTATCATTATTATACGATATGTCAGTGGCTTTAGTTAAACATTTATTGCGGTGTATTTTATCAGTGTTTCATTAGCTGGACATGGATTATTATTAATTGGTTATAATATAACCGTTATATTCTTACTTATTTTCATTTAAAACAATTGAAGAAATTATGGAAAATCCATCTCTTGTACCACTTGATGTATTTCAAAAATTTGTGAAACGTATAAGGTATAAGATTTAAATCTTATATGATCCGAATATTTGTACTTTACATTACGTTTTAAAGAAACTCAGGTTAATGTTTTTTAACCATGAAGGGATGAAAAAAATCATGTTTTTACTACATAATATTGTAATGTTTTGAATCAAACAATATTTTCCTTACCAAAAATTTAAAATGTTCAATAATTACCGAGAAAATGAGTGTCTTATCCTTAATGAATCACCCTGTATATGTTAAAGATTACATTTAAAACCACAAAAAACTACATTTTATCAAATATTATAAATTATAAATAAATTATAACATTAAAAATTACGTAATACTTACGACTAGAGATTTACAATAATTAATTTTATCGGCTATTAATGGAAACTCATATATTGGTTGACTAATATTTATTGTTACATTATTTGAGCATAAGAATAAACGGCATACACTAGTTCCTACATTTATAATTTCTTTTAGGACTACCCTATAGGAAGATTTGTCCATAACTAATTTTTTAAAGTGAAACTAAATATAATTTACTTAGAAACTATTAATCAAATTCAATTAAATATTTTTGTTTACTTTTAGCGGTTTAATATCATTCTTAATCAATGATAATCTGTTGTGATTACAGTTAGTACCAACTACTATCCAGCAAACCGGTTACAATGTTGCCAGACTACTAATATTAAATATCTCTGAACTGTAATATTTGAAATATTTTTACTTACTTATTATGGGAATAATACATTATCAAAATTTATTATGAAAAATTAAACCGGACATTATTTATAATGACGCTTTAAGTCAACCACTATAAGGTGACTTTTGTTAAACTTCATATGTACAAAATAGACTCCTTTTAGGTACCCTCTTAGTGTCACATCATATAACTATGAGGCGATAACTACACATAACATCAATCTTTTTTAGATTTAACAATAATTATAAAATAAATAATATCGCAGTAGTAAAAGATGTATCTTGACAACTAGAACTCACAAAAGTTGAGAGTTAAATTAAATTTAAATGATTTGCAATAAAAAATTATACTTAGAGAATATTATATTTTTGTTACTAAACCGAATTTATTGGTTTAATAATATTATAACAAAAATGGTATTTATAAACTCATGAATTATTTACTAAATTGTAAGTTCTTTTATTTAATTTATATTCTAGTTCTATGGAAACATGTGTTTATATTTTAAGAACGCGTAATTCCTTTTTTTCATGGTCGGCATAATGCAGTAATGAAATAATAGGTAATATTAAATTTTTTTTAAATTATATAATTTCTTTATTAATTTTTATTATTTCTCCTATGTACTTTGTTTATTTATGGTTTATTACGCAATAAATTGTTGGAGGTTTGAAAGCTTACCTTAAGTCCTATGTAATGCAATAATATTTCAAGTAATCCAATGTTGATTTTGGTATTAAATGCACTGTGCATACGATTTACACTACACGTCTTATATTCAATATAATACTTACGAAAATTATTCAAATTTTAAATAATATGATTTAATTACACAAAATGTATGACTGTTTTTACTTGTAAAAGATTCTAAACACTCTATATTTTATTAAAAATATAATTTATAATTTGTCCTTATTCAATTTTTTTATGTTTGTTAAATAAGAATATTCTTTTGAGAAAATATATTTTATTGAAAGATTGACACCAACATTTCTTCAATATTCCTCTGGCCAGGTCCAAATAAGATTCAAAAATATTTATATCTATGTAAAAAATTTATCAATTTATAAATTTTAAATTTTTTAAATTTTTTTTACTTAAATCAGCCATATTTTTTAAAAAATTTTTTGTAGATGCATAATGGTTTTACCTATCATTTGATATATTTTTTTTTTTTATAAATCTGACCCTTTATCTGCCAACAGGGGGGGATTGAAACTGAAAACTTTTTCACAAAACATTAAATCGTTCAATTTAACTTTTGAAAGTGTTCCGGAAATACCGACACTTTTATATATATCTTAGAGTAAAGCTTATGTAATATACTTTTTTATGGAAAAAAAAACTTTCGGTTTTTATTTTGTTTTTATGGTGAAAACAGACATTAAAGTTAATAAAAAAATTCCTTGTTATATTTTTAACTTTTTAATGCTATAACTTTTTGAAAAATCAATGGAACATTATAATGTTTTTAAGATTAGTACTTTTTATATTCTTCTTTTATGCGATATACTTTTTTTTTAAATTGAACAATTTCACTTTTTATATTATAAATATATATACATTTATATATTACACTTATAAATCATAAAACTTAATCAGAATATAAATAAATAAGGAAATAGTAGATCATGTAGCTTTTGGAATAATCCACCAATTCTTTTAAAATTGAACACTATCTACAAATTTGCATTTAAGCATTTTTTATGATAGTGATTTTAATCACTGTCAGATATCATTATACTTGATCCAACTATGCCACGTCCTCACTGCTGGTTTTGGTTTTTGGATATTTATTTCCACAATAACAAAAATAAAACATTATTATTTATTGAACAGTTAAAATTAATTTAAAAGATTCACCAAAACAAAGTTCACTTTAAAAGTGTTATTTAGTTTTAAAGAAAAATATTCTAAGTGTAAATTAATTAAAAAGAAGACCAAGTCCTGGAGAGTGAGATCTTGAGTAGAGTGTCGTAGATTTTGTGTATTTTAAAATCGCCGAAAGAACTGGTTTAGATGGGGGAAAATGGCTTTTTATAATCCGAAGAAGGTAGCCCAGTGATCCCTACCGTGATCTTGGAAACTGAAGCTTTCTATTCTGTTTGATTAATTATATTGAGAGCCCTACGTTCAGGCGTTATTTAATAATCTCTACAATAAGTAGATTTTATCCCATAATTAACAGGTTATTTTGTATTTGAAATGAGAGAACCCTATATTGGTGATCTTGTATATTCATAATATGTGACATGCATGTACAAATGATAACATGATATTATAAGTAATAACATAATATTATAAAACATTGCAATTAATTTACTTTTTCTATAAATTTTAATAAGTACAATAGTCTTTTTTTTTTAGTTTTAGTTGCAATTAAGTTACTACAATAGTTGTGAAGGTAATAATGTACAAATAGTCTTAGCGGGTGATAATTGTTATATTTTTAATCAATAGTTAATAGTAAGGTCGCCTAATCACTTATTACAATAATTAAAATATATAAAACGTAGGTTTTTAATTTTGATTCTGTCCTCTATAAGGGTCTCAAAATCCATGTAGATTTAACATAAATAATCGTCCAGAATCTTGAATTGTACTTGTATACAGTTGCCAAATAACTGCCAATGTATTTGATGAGTGTAAATGTTGCAAACGTTAAATTTGGAAAAATAGTAAGATATTTTAATTTAATTAATATTACAAAAAAAACTAGTGGTATTCAAACCGAATGAAACATCCTACGTTTAAAAATCAACCATAAAATTGTAAAAAATAAGTTGAATTTTTTAATTGAAAACGGTTTTATAATTGAACAAGTATAATCAGATATTGCACCAAATTTGTTTAAAAACGATGCAAAATATGGTTTGCTTGACAATGATTTAGTTCGAATTTGAAAAAAGAGTTCAGGTACCATTACACAATTGAAAGTTTGATTTAAGTTCAACCCTAAATACAACATTAAAATAACTTTAAGACATACTCAGGCATAATGGAGTTGCTTGAGGTAATTTTGTAGTAATGAATTATTATCGATAGCTAGTTAAATATTCACAATGTGACTATTTACTATTGTAATATTCTATTTTATATTTTGCGTACACGTATTGTTAATGTGTAATATATCCGTTCAATTAAAATTAAGATTTTGGTTGAATAATATAATCTTAAATAAAATTAAAAATTTTAACACTTAATGAGAATTTATATCTTGAGATTAATAGGTTCACATATAAAATGATGAGAATTTGTTTCCATAATAATTTTTTGTTGAAAAATATTTGCCCAATTTTATTCACGTATGTAAGATTTTATATTATATAAACTAATAACAGTTTTATAAATAGTTATATCATTTTAACTGTAAGACTTATTTTTTAATACATAATAGGAAATTTTATTTTGTTTTTTCTTAAATAGAAGATTTAGTACTTTTATTAAAAATAAAATAATTGCTAAAGTATATTAAATGCAGAAAATATTGTATGTGTTTTATTATGATCAATCATAGTTAATTACAATTAAGTGAAGTTATTTAATTTATTTTTATACTATATATATTCAGATTAATACCAGTAGAAAATGTTAAAATTAGCATATTTTTCATTTTTGTAAGTGTAGTATATTCGATGCCTNCCATATTTTTCATTTTTGTAAGTATAGTATATTCGATGCATTTAATTTTATTGATTAAAATTTAGTACTTGAATTGAGCGGCAACGCATAAGAATGGAGCTCCTCTTCTAAAATTAAAAAATACGTTAATTAAAAAATACTTAGTAAATGAAATGACTACAATTGTTTTTTAGATATTATATAATTTAAAGTAAAAATGTTTAAACTATTTAGAATAGAGTAAACAGTCTGTACAAGTTGAAACGTGTATGCTTCTGTATTTGTATTAATAAAGTTTTTTACTTATTCATTGTTAATTTGTTCATATTAAAAATTCTCTCATTCCCCGTAAATTGGGGAAATCATCCAAAAAATTACAATGTTTATGGGTAAATTTCGACATTTTTTAAACTTAATATGATATACTAGATAAAATATTCACACTTTGGGTATTCTTTTATGCGATTTAATAAAAAACCAAAGTACNTTTAAACTTAATATGATATACTAGATAAAATATTCACACTTTGGGTATTTTTTTATGCGATTTAATAAAAAACCAAAGTAAAGAATGGTTTGAAAATAAAACCAGTCACATATGTTTAAATTATTTTTTTCCTACACAATTTTTGAAAATATCCAGAAACGAATGACGTACATTAAACTTATATAAAATTAAAGATTTTAAAATATACTGTAAGATTAAAAAAAATTGTTTTATTTAATTAAAAAAATTAGATAATAGCCGTCAAAGTAAAAAAATTCACATTTGTTTAAAATAAAAACACTTTATTTAAAGTATTTTTTATTGTTTTAATTAAACATCTCCACATCTAATAATGGTATAGAACTAATTTTTATACCAAAATATGTAGAAAATCGTTTATAAACGTTTATAATATATTTTTATTTAAACAGTTTAAAAATTTTAATTTTAATAAGATCTTAAAAAACTCAAAAGGATCAAAAAATAGGTTAAATATGATATTTTAAATCGAAATTTCACACAGATTATTTTTAACAAATTAAAAATCAAAATGTTTTATACTTTGAACAAATCATTTTTTTTTGTATTTAAATAATTTCTTTGTATGTAAAAACTCGTTTTTTACTAATGAGTAAATATATCAAAAATTAGAGCTGATAAAAAATGTCTAATAGTAGATTTGAAAAAAATTTGATTAGAAAATTATATTTATCTCTGATAAAAATGTCTTTTGAATAAATACACTGGATATTTATTCAAAATTAACAACAAATTATTTTCTGAATAGTTGTAGTTATCTGGTAATTGCATCAATCTCTTCAATTTTGATACACGTTTGCCACAGGTTAACGAAATATAAAACTATTTATATTATTTTTATCATTACACATTACTTTGACACTGTAATATAGGTCATTATTTTGTAAAACTGAAAACAAAGCATTTTTGTAATGTTTGGTTTAACTATGAATTTCTTGATCTATTATTACAAAAATATAATATAGTCTATTATTTGTAAACCTAGAAGTAGAACACTTTTGTAATGTTTGGACTAATTGTAATTCCCCGAATTATTGTTACTAGATCAGGAAGTAAATATTTATAAACCTTTTTGAAAATGATTACTATATGAATTTTATAAAAAGACAAACAAAATATTTTAGTATATAAGATGAAATGGAATGAATTGAAAGGGGAATAAAGAGAAGACCTCGGGAGTACCGAAGATAATCTCTTTCCGCGTGGTACGTTTGTGACTTTAAGTTTTCATTTTGTGTATTATTTATTTATTCTGTTTTAAGTGTATCAATATTTTATGTTTTATTTTGATTGATTATATCTTTATTAACTACATTTTGCGTTATTATTGAACTACTATAACTATAAGTTAGAACAAAAAGATTGTTCTATATATAAATACAACACCACGCTCTTCCACCACTTAATATTTAAATATGTTAATAACTTCTGAAATACTATTTCAAAAGTTGTTATCAATTAATTTTTTAATTTATAAAATATAAAATTATTGGTAGTAATTTATAAAAGACAAGAAGATAAACAAAATATTATTAACCTATTTATGTATCATAGTCTTATAATAATAAATTTATTTTATTTATGGCTATAAAGATTAGGGGCATCACCTATACCCATGGATGTATTACGAACACAACACTGAACGGGTGATTAGACTTTTGCCGAAGAGGATTGGATTAAGGTACTTTTTACACGCGAGGGAAAAATGATAACTTATCTTTTCCATAAGAAGGCTAAGTCATATAATGCATTATATGACTGCCAGGGTATTGCTCCCCACCTATCAGGTCAATCACCATTATCTGGTGTTCAAATTTAATGGAAATTTCTAATATTTTCAAATTTTATTACACAGTAGTTAGTAGGTATACAGAGTGGAACAGATCTATCTGACAAGTCATATAACTTATGTTCTACATAAAATTTTATACTTTGTTTTTTTTAAATCAATTTTTACAATATAGAACTATATTTCAAATATGTTTTATGTTATTTTTTGCATTTACAAAAAATATTTTAAAAATTAATTTTTTTTACTAAATTTTTTTTTAAGATTTGAAGATTTTATAGGTAA
The DNA here is from genome assembly GCF_025091365.1 of Daktulosphaira vitifoliae. Classification (NCBI taxonomy): domain Eukaryota; kingdom Metazoa; phylum Arthropoda; class Insecta; order Hemiptera; family Phylloxeridae; genus Daktulosphaira; species Daktulosphaira vitifoliae. Next base: position 24,792,889 of record NW_026099572.1, on the reverse strand, counting down.
ATTTTGATACCAATAACTCTTAATTTAATTCAGTATTTACGTTCATACAGCATTTTGAAGTTTGTTAAATTTTAATTTTTTATACAATTTTCCTATGGTATCTAATGTTAGTCCATATTATGTAAAGTACAGAAGTACTTTAAGTAAACACTTATTACATTATTTACTGGTAACAGTACGCTTTTGAATAAGCATTTGTAATTGACATGAAAAAAAAACTAGTAGTATAATTAAGATTATTAAAAAAAATTATAAAAACATTGTTCAAAACATGTTGAATTTTTAATTAAAATAGTTCGTAAATTGAAATGTGAATAATAGTGAATAAGTGCATTAATTATCAAATCTCCTAACAAGGAATATCCTATAATAATATGATTACAATGATAGAATCACACAAATTAATAATTGTTATTACTTCTAACTTGACTAACCATGGAACACTTGTAGTTGACATACGATAATGTTTCTAACTTTTATAATAACGATTAGAGATAATCATTTCTGTATAAAGCACGTTAAACGTTATTATTATCAATGGAAAAAAAATCGCATAATGTTACCAGTAAATAATGTAATGAATGTTTACTTCTGTAATTTACATAATATGCACTAACATTTGATACCATAAGAAAATTGTATGAAAAAATCAAAATTTAACAAATTTCAAAATGCTGTATAAACGTAATTACTGAATTGAAATAAGAGTTTTTGGTATCAACATTTTTCCTTAAAACTTATCTATAAAATAGCTATCTTAAAATTTTAATAAAACATTAATTTTTAAAATAGTTTTTGTAATTGCGAAAAATAACATAAAAGATATTTTAATTATATTTCTATATTGTAAAAATTGATTTAAAAAAAAACCCAGCACAGGGGGGTCGCGGCACAGTGGTGACGTGACATAGTTGGATCAAGTATAATGATATCTGATAGTGATTAAAATCATAACCAAAAAAAAAAAACGCTTCGATGCAAATCTTTATATAGTGTTTAATTTTAAAAAATTGGTGGATTATTCCAAAAGCTACATATTCTGCTAGTTCCTTATTAATATCCTGATAAAGATTAAGTATGTCGAATGAAAGAGAGATTATTAAAAAATATTATTTCTCATAAAAAAATTGTGTTGATCCATACATTTTTCAATAAGTTATAGTATTATAAAGTTAAAAATATGAAAAAGAATTTTTTTACAAAAATCATAATTTTTTATTAATTTTGATGTCTATTTTCACCCCAAAGACAAGTCTGGAGTTCTTTTTTTTTTTTTTTTTCATTTTAAAGTATATTACATAACCTAAATTTAAGATATATATATAAGTGTCAGTATTTCGGAATACTTTCAAAAATTAAGTTGAAAAAGTTCTTATTTTCAATATGCATATTTTAGAATTGAAGCCCCCCCGTATATAGGGAAATAGTCTGATTTAAAAAAGAAGAATGTCGAAAAAAAGATGTATATAAATACTACTTTTCATGAAAAAATTGTATTGATCCATACATTTTTTAAAAAGTTATAGCATTTTAAAGTAAAAATGTTAAATATAAAATCGAGAATTTTAACACAAAAGTAGAATTTGGTAACTATTTTCACCACAAAGATAAGTCCAGAGGTCAAATTATTTTTTCATAATAAAGTACATTACATTAGCTTTAATTTAAGATATACAGGGTGGGCCACCACTCACTGACAACTTAAATAATTTTTGATCCAGTGAATATTTTTAGCTGATTTTTTTTTAAATAATAGTTATACGTTAGGTCTATAGCTATATCTCAATAATTAATTTTTTTATATTTTATTCAAAATATTAATTATTTTTAAATTTTAAATAAAATGTAAAAAAAAAAATCTATGATAGCTATTTTGTAAGGTAGAATTTAAGAAAAATTTTAGTAAAAAGATATCTTATTATTATTCAGTAGTAAATATTCTGTAGCGTTTTGAAGTTTGTAAAAATTTGAATTTTCATGTACTATTTTACAGTATTAAACATTGAAATACGTATTGAGAAAAGGACAGAAGAAACCGCTATCTTTTCATGATTACTATAATTTGGAGGTGTGTAACTTTTTCCATGAAAATGACTTATACTTTTGAATGAGAGTGATAAGTAATAATTGCCTTATCAAATTTCTTATCATGGTATTAATGCCAAGGTTGTAAACTATAGTAATCACAAAAATATAGCATTTTCTTCTGTCCTTTTCTCAATACGTATTTCAATATTTAATACCATAAAATAATATATAAAAATTCAAATTTTTACAAACTTCAAAACGCTACAGAATATTTACTACTGACCTAACGTATAACTATTATTTAAAAAAAAGTCAGCTAAAAATATTAACAGGATCAAAAGTTATTTAAGTTGACAGTGAGTGGGGGCCACCTTGTATATAAAAGCGTCAGACTTTCCAAAAAACTTTAAAAAGTTAAGTTAAAGAGTTAATTTTTTGTAAGCAAGTTGTCATTTTAAATCTTCCTGTGGGCAGGTGGGAAAGGGTCAGATTTATGAAAAAAGAATATCAATGATAGGAAAAGATCAAGCATCTATAAAAAATAATTATATTAGTATGTTCATTTTTGAAAAAGTTATGGCAGTTTTTAGTAAATAAAAATTTGAAAATTTCGAAAATTAGCCATTTTTATATTTGTAATTTTTTTGGAGGTTTCCCCCATTTACGGGGAACGAGCGAAATTTTTTCAATTTTTGAGGGTATTGTTTGCGACTAGATATAATTTGTGATCTTTTGACGTATCATTGAAAGAAATCGTTTCGGTGAGAGCTGAGAAAAAGTGGTCACATCACAAAAAAAAAAAAAAACACATCATAGTAAAACCAATACCTTCTCACCTTCGCATCGAAGCTAAAAAAGACAAAAATTATTTTAAGTATAGATGATATTTGACACTCATTATATTAATGAGTTATTAGTTGGATCAAGTATAATGATATCTGACAGTGATTAAAATCACTATCATAAAAATCGCTCCGATGCAAATTTGTAGATATTGTTTAATATTTATAAATTGGTAGATTTTTCCAAAAGCAAAATTAACTTCTATGTTTTGTTACACTTCCACGGACATTAGCATATAAATGATAGGGCGTCAGGAATTTTTTTTTTTTTACTTATAATACGTAACATTAGCTTTAATTTAAGATATGTTAAAAGGACGCAGTAAAAAATAATTTGAAAAAATTGTTTTTTCGTGAATAAGTTGTTATTTTGAATCCACCCTTGTGGGCAGGTTAAGGGTTAGGTTTTGAAAAAATGTATATCAATAAAAGGGAAATTCCTAAATTTTCTAATTAAAAAAAATTGTTTTTCTTTTGTTTATTTTTAAAAAAATTATGGCAGTTTTAAAAAAACAAAGTTTTTAAAAATGTCGAAAATTTACCGATTTTAAAAATTGTAATTTTTATGGGGATTTCCTCCTTTTAAAGGTACGAGGGAAATTTTTTCAATTTTTAAGAACAATTTCTTCAACTTGATACGATTTGTGTTCTTTTGACGTATGTTTGAAAGAATTTGATCCGGTCAGTGTTATGAAAAGTGGTGACAGACTTAAAAAAAAAACACATCATAGTAAAATTAATACCTTATCATCTTCGCCTCGGATTTTATAATTTAAGATATATGCCTTCTTCATGGTATAGCTTTACTTTTAGACTTTCAAGTAATTTGTAATAGAATTCCACAGCTATGACTCTGAATTCTAAGATAAAATAAACAAAAATATTATTAATTGAAAAAAGTAACTTGATGTCACTTTTTTATTTAATATTGGAATAATTTAACTTAATAAATTAATAAAATAATTTTGTATCAACTATAACCTTTTCGATAATCCCTATAATTTAAAACGATTATCGATAATAATAAAAATAAGTTTATTTATCGGCTATTTTTATTTATTTATTTTTAAAATTATTTATTATGATTATTTTAGCCATATTGCTTTATTTTTTTGGATAACGATTCGAAAATTATTTTACTAATATATCATGTATATCAGATGAAATTTTTATTTTAAAAGTTACTTTAATATAAATAATACATATAATTTTATTAAGTAAATATTAATTTTTTTATATCAAGTTATATTATAAATCCTTATTACAAATTAAGGGGTAATATTTTTAAGTCGTCAAAGTGAAATTAAATAACATTTGATGGCTAATAGGAATCTATTACAAATGGTTACATTTGGTTGACTATAAATAAATTTAGTAAATTAAGATACCATTCGCCATCGCGACGACAGATTAAGCATCAGTCTTGGAGTTATGAAAACTTTTTGAAATATATCACATTTTTAGTCTAAAAGTCTAAAAAATTATACGTAATATTTATTTTACCTGGAAAACTTATATTTTGTGCGTCTGTACAATTTTCAGTTATTATATTAGTAAATATATCTGCCGTTATATTGGAATTAAATCCTTTTACCAATTCCTCAAATTCTTTTTTAGTCATCTTTCCATCTTGGTTGAGATATTCTTTATAAGTAGTTGTTAATTCATCCTCAGTTATTATTACAAATTCTGTCATGATTTTTAAAAATCGTTCCAAAGCCATAAATTCGTCTTTTTGAAGTAAAAATTATGTGAAATCAATTCATTTTTATTTAAAAGTCAAGTGGTAATATCAATAATTTTATTAGTAATAATCACTGACCGACATTTTAATATAACTTAATATAATTAATTTATTATAATATAATAAATAATAATTCATAACAGAAATAGTTTTTTTTTATTACTTGAAAATCTAATAATACTTTCTAAAACGTTTAATTTATTATATTTATTAAACAGTATACATACGAAGTATTAGAAGTTATGGCACATTTTAGTAAAAAAAATTGAAAAAATTTCGAAAATTAGCGATTTTTAAATTTGTAATTTTTTGGAGGTTTCCCCCATTTACTGGAAACTTGGGAATTTTTTTCAATTTTTGAGGGTAATGTCTTCAACTAGATACTATTTGGTATTTTTTGATAAAAAAATGCCAATGCTGCTATTTTGGTTACTAAATACCATAAGCGAACCGACATTTTTTTAAAAACTACTTTAGAAATATCTACATCTATTTTTTCATATTCAATCTTATTTTTTATAAATAGTAAATCTTAATTTGACGCTAACATAGTATTAGGTGAACTAAACCATTGTTTAATATATACACTTATAATTAAAAAAAACAACAAACAAATATTCCTTAATTCTTTGATTGATAACACAAATTAGTCTATAAACAAAAATATTTTTAAACAATAAATTGAGCCAGGAAGTTTAAAATAAATCCCATTCAAATATATCTCACTAAAAAATATTATGACCAGTTCTATAAGTTCCTTATAGACATCTCGAGATTGATATTTATTTGAGGTTATAATTGATCAAAACTAAATAACTTTCTAAAACAACAATATCATCCATTCCACTTGAATAATTTTAGCTTCGATGCGAAGCTGAGAAGGTATTGGGTTTACTATGATGTGTTTTTTTTTTTTTTTTTTTTTTTTTTTTTTTTTTTTTTTTTTTTTCCCCTTTTTTCCCAGCTCCCCCCGAACGGTTTTTTT
>NW_026099572.1:24783965-24787143 GCF_025091365.1 Daktulosphaira vitifoliae | reverse complement strand
GAAACCTCCAAAAAAATTACAAATTTAAAAATCGCTAATTTTCGAAAATTTTTCAATTTTTTTTACTAAAAACTGCCATAACTTTTTTAAAAATTAACATATCAATATAATTTTTTTTTTCATAGACGTTTGATATCTTTACCTATTATTTGGTATATTTTTTTTGTAAATTTGACCTTTTTTCTGCCCACAGGGGGGGATTTAAAATGACAACTTTTTCACAAAAAATTAACTTTTTCAACTTAACTTTTGAAAATGTTCCGGAATATCTGACACTTTTATATATATCTAAATTAAAGTTAATGTAATGTACTTTAATTTGAAAAAAAAAAAATTGACCTCTGGACTTGTCTTCGTGGTGATAGTTGACATCAAAGTTAATAAAAAATTACGATTTTTGTAAAATAATTTTTTTTTATATTTTTAACTTAATAATGCTCTAACTTTTTCAAAAATGAACATATCAATATAAATTTTTTTTATATAGATGCTTGATGTCTTTACTTATCATTTGGTATATTTTTTTGTAAATCTGCCACTTAACCTGCCCACAGGGGGGCATTTAAAATGACAACTTTTTCACAAAAAATTTACTTTTTCAACATAACTTTTGAAAATGTTCTGGAACATTTTCATTCTGTTTTGAAAAAAAAAAAATATGACCTCTGTACTTTTCTTCACGGCAAAAATGGCTACCGAATGCTATTTTCGTGTGAAAATTCTCGATTTTATTATTCATATTATATTTAACTTTATAATGCTATAACTTATTGAAAAGTTTATGGATCCACACAATTTTTTTATGAGAAATAATATTTTTTAATAAACCCTTTTTCATTCGACATACTTTATCTTAATCGAGATATTAATAAGGAACCAGCAGATCAAGTAGCTTTTGGAATAAAACACCAATTTTTTTAAAATTAAACACTATCTAAAGATTTGCATCGAAGCGTTTATTTTTNCACATTTTTTAAAATTAAACACAATCTAAAGATTTGCATCGAAGCGTTTATTTTTGATAGTGATTTTAATCACTGTCAGATATCATTATACTTGATCCAACTATACCACGTCACAACTGTGCCGCGACCCCCCCGTGCTGGGTTTTTTTTATTTATATTTTGCCAAGACTTTTAAAATTTATTGAATATAGGAACATCTGGTGCAGATGATGAATTAAATTAAATTTGATTTCAAAACACGTTTTAATACAATTCCAAAAATATGATATCTACACGGTAAATACAAAATATTTCGTCTCAACATTTGATCCAATAATATGCAGGTACCTTTAAGTCTACCTGTATTAGAAGCTGTTATATTACAACATAATGATTTTACTTTTTCAGTTAAACCACATTTTTCAATTGCTGTAAAGACAGCTGCTGCTTGACGTTCCCCCGAACCAGAAGAAATCTCACGCACATCGAGTAGTTGTTCTACATTATTATATGACACAATTATTGGTAACCTTTCAACTAGTTGTTTTCCTGATAATGAAGGAAGAAGTTTTCCATCCCAATGAATAATACATGGAACTACTTGAGTAATATCAAAATTACTGTATATTTTTTTCACTCTATTTTCATGAAAACGTTTTCGAAAATTATTAATTGCAGTCTTATTTATAATTAATTCAGATATAATTAATTTAGATAGAGTTTAATTTTAAAAAATTGGTGGATTATTCCAAAAGCTACATGATCTCCTAGTTCATTATTAATATCCTAATTAAGATAAAGTATGTCGAATGAAAAAGGGATTATTAAACAATATTATTTCTCATAAAAAATAATGTTGATCCATACACTTTTCAATATGTCATAGCATTATAAAGTTAAAAATGTAAAAATAAAATCGAGAATTTTCACATAATAATAGCATTTGGTAGCCATTTTACCGTGAAGATAAAATATAGTCCGAAATTTTTTTTTCGCATACTAAAGTAGATTACATTAACTTTAATTTAAGATATAAATAAAAGTGTCAGACTTTCCGGAACAATTTCAAAATTTAAGTTGAAAAAGTAATTTTTTTGTGAAATAGTTGTCATTTTAAATCCCCCCCTGTGGGCAGGTAAAGGGTCAGATATAAAAAAAATTATATTGATCCATTCATATTTCAAAAAGTTATAGCATTATAAAGTTAAAAATATAAAAAAGAATTTTTTTACAAAAATCGTAATTTTTTTATTAAGTTTAATGTCTGTTTTCACCATGAAGATAAAATAAAGTCCGAAATTTTTTTTTACTATTATAAAGTATATTACATTAGCTTTAATTTAAGATATATATAAAAGTGTCAGACCTTCCGGAACACTTTCAAAAGTTAAGTTGAAAAAGTTATACTTTCTATATGCATTTTTATGTTTTTAATCCCCCCTGTATTAAGGGAAATGGTCCGATTTAAAAAAAAAGTAAGTCGAATGAAAGATATATATGAATACTACTTCTCATAAAAAAATTGTACTGATCCATACATTTTTCAAAAAGTTATAGCATAATAAAGTTAAAAATGTAAAATACAAAATCGAAAATTTTCACACAATAATAGCATTTGGTAGCCATTTTCATCGTGAAGACAAAATAAAGTCCGAAATTTGTTTTTTACATAATAAAGTAGATTACATTAGCTTTAATTTAATATATATATAAAAGTGTCAGACCTTCCGGAACACTTTAAAAATTTAAGTTAAAAAAATTAATTTTTTGTAAAAAAGTTGTCATTTTAAATCCCCCCTTGTGGGCAGGTTAAGGGTTAAATTTATGAAAAAAATATACCAAATGAAAGGTAATGATATCAAACGTCTATGAAAAAAAAAATTATATTGATATGTTAATTTTTAAAAAAGTTATGGCACTTTTAAGTAAAAAAAATTGATGTATTTTAACTAATTATCTCTGTACTCTATGCCCACAGGGCGTTTATTAAATAAATATTGTAAATATTAATGTTATAAATATTAATATTATAAAACATTTTGAAAATTAGCGATTTTTAAATTTGTAATTTTTTTGGAGGTTTCCCCCATTTACGGGGAACGAGGGAATTTTTTTCAATTTTTAAGGGTAATGTCTTCGACTAGATACGATTTGTGATCTTTTGACGTATCATTGAAAGAAATCGGTTCGGTGAGAGCTGAGAAAAAGTGGTAACAGACACAAAAAAAAAAAAA
>NW_026099572.1:24764502-24783884 GCF_025091365.1 Daktulosphaira vitifoliae | reverse complement strand
AATAAACACATCTTAGTAAAACCAATACCTTCGCAGCTTCGCATCGAAGCTAAAAAGTAACAAATTATCAGTCACAGCCCTGTGTTGTTGTCGGCTGACTTTTACGCGTTTTATTTATATATGAAAAGAACTTGTTTTAATTATTTATCTTTTGAAGAAGTGCGAATTAAATACTTTTAAACATATATAAACATATCGAGATATTTATCAAATCATTTTACAGCAATTTGCAAGAATAAAAGAAGTAAGTAATTTTATGTTATCCCAATTATTTGGAGTTAATAAATTTGAGTAATGGATGACAAAGCAATACATCATTTATTAAATTAATATCTTAAAGTGTCAATTTTGATTGGTAGGTTAAAGAAGTTATACATTATCACGTTATATGGTATTCGTGAACTGGCTTTGCCGTTTCGTTGCCTCTTAGTTAGGACATTAGAAACTAACCAGACAAAAGTTTATTATACCTCTATAAGAGGAACTTAACATATATTTTTATATCTACTTGTCTTTGTTGTTCTAAACCTTCGAACCATACGACCCCAATAGAACCACAACATCAGGTTCTCACTATACCCATCGCTCATTCTCATCATTTATATTTTACCAACTTTTTACCTATTTTATTTATATTTTTGAATTATAACCAATCATTATTTTTCTTTGGTGTAACTTAAACTAATTTTATATTGACTGAGATATAACATATAAGATAGCAATAATAATATACGATACACTAATTGAGAGATGATAATAATAGATTCAAATCGGGTCTTAACTATATTATTAATAGCACACTCCATCTGGTAAGTTAATTTCCTAGCCACTCTTCGCCATAGTGTAGTGACCGATACAATTCTATATTACAATAATGTTATTTTGATATGACCAACAAAAATATCTTTTCTGTTGATTGATATTATGCTAAGTTTTAACATAACCTTTCAAATTACTTTGTGTTTAATGCTAATTTGACGTCGATTTACTATCCCTTAAGGTTATATATTTTCATAAATTATTAAGTTTTCATTGATTAAAACTACCATCTACTTACAGTGTTTTAATGCAACAATTTATTTTTATGTCGTAACGTTTAATAAATAGTAATTTAAGATTATTAAGATGATAAAATTGTACTAATGTTTTATAACGGGTAAGTAGAATTAACTAAAAGATAAGCTTGTATTTATTTGACTTAATNTTTTTATAACGGATTTTGAAAATCTATCTCTTAACCTGCTCATTGGGGGGGATTTAAAATAGCAACTTTTTTACAAAAATTAACTTTTTCAATTAAATTTTTGAAAATGTTCCTGAAATACTGCGTCCTTCAAATATATATCAAAATAAAGTTTTTTTTATGTACTGTAAAATGAAAAAAAAAAATTTTTCCCGACACTTTTTCATCTACATTTAAACGGCTGCCGTAGTTAAAAAAACACTATTTTTGTGTTAAAATTTTCGATTTTAAATTTTCAATTTAAAAATTTCACCCTTAAATTATAAATAGATTACATTCTATTCCAGATATTACTTTTAAAAAAAAATTAAGGTTTAAAATGACATTCATTAATTTTCGTTGGTTTTTTAGGACTAACTCTTCAAGGCATGTTCGTAAATGTCTAAAAACTTGTGTTAGTATATTTATTTGTATCTTTGAAAATACATGAAGAAATTCTCTGGATCTAGGTAATATCGCGTAGAATTTATTTCTACAAATTTCCATAATAGAATATTTAGATATTAGTGATAAATTATTGAAGGCCAGTAAATTTTACAATAACGTGATATGATAGCAAAATTTTATTTGAAATGCAATCACGAATAAAAGTACATTTTCAATAACGGAATATAAGATATTCTCAATTAAAATAAGTTGTGATGAACTTTGTTTTATGTTTAAATTTGATAACAAAACTTTATTACAGATTGTCGGACAAGTTTCAAATTGTCAGAGGTTCACATTGTTTTTTTCTACTAGTTAGCTTTTTTTTTACAAGTTGTGGCTATGTAGTTTAATAAAATAAATGCATATTTATGGATTCTTAAATATAAGTATTTTAATGGTTTCTGATAAATTTCAACTTATTGAAAATAATAACATGTTCAAAAAATTGGTTACAAAAATATTATATTAAACTTACAGGTATTTTCCATAAAAGCTTAAAAATTCGCATTACAATCTATTTTTTTAATCAAATGTGACGAAATTCGAAAATTTCAGAGTGAATACTTAGAGAGGATTAATAAAAAAATCCCAGCACAGTGGGGTGGTGGCACAGTTGGGATCAGTATAAATAATATCTGACAGAGATTAAAATCAATATCATAGATAACGTTTCGATGTATATCTGTAGATAGTGTTTAATTTTAAAAAATTGGTGGATTATTCCAAAAGCAACTTAATCTCTTATTTCCTTATTTATATTCTGATTACAAATTTTATAATTTTTAAGTGTAATATATGAATATATATGTTTATAATATATAAATATATAAAAGAAAATGGTCCGATTTAAAAAAAAATGTATATAAGATATTCTTATATAAGTATATAAGTATATAAAGATATAAGAATATATATAATAGATATAAAAATTATTTATCTTAAAAAAGTTATAATGATCCATACAATTTTCAAAAAATTATAGCATTATAAAATAAAAATATAAAAAAGAATTTATTTACAAAAAACTTTTTTTTTTATTAACTTTGATGTCTGATTTCACCATGAAGATAAAATAAAGTCCGAAATTTTTTTTTGCATAATATAGTATATTGCTTTAGTTTTAATTTAAGATATATATTAGGGTGGCCCTCCAAAATCGAATGTTTTTTTTTTTACGCTACCCCTTAATTTTTTTTTAATGGTCAAAAAAATGAGCTGTGCAAAATTTGGATTACGATAATTATATTAGATTTATTATTTCATGGACAGTTAATTAATGATTAATTACAAATTTAACAGTTTAATTTAATTGTTATTAACAATTTTTAATTTATTTTTTTTTAAATAATAATAACTTTAAAAAAAATATTTTAACAATAATTAAATTATATTATTATAATATATTTGTTGATAATGTACTTTTTTACAATTAGGAAATTTTTTCCGATAATTACTTACTATTTGTAAAACGTATTATTTCTGTTATTCATTTGTAGTTAATATATTAATGTAGTCTTAGATTAATTTAATACCACGCTAGGCGGTATCATTAATGACTCGTAATTTACTTATAGTATTTAAAGCATTTATGTAACTGTTGTTCGCACTCCAAAATGATGGATCAATTTTCAAAAAATCAGTGTTCAGATTAAATAATTGTAAATTTGATGGTAACTTACTACCAGTAATTTCGTGGGAATAATTACCAATAAGATAAATATTAGTTCGTAATAATTTAAAGACGCTAAAAGTATTGTACATTTGTGATTAAAACGTATCATTTAATATATAATAATAAACAGGTATAATATATTTAACGTGTTCACAAATTGTCTGCTGCATTTATNGCCCGCAAATGTGGGGAAATATCCAAAAAAATTACAAATGTAAAAATCGCTAATTTTCGAAATTTTTTAACTTTTTTTTCTTAAAACTTCCATAACTTTTTCAAAAATCAACAAATCATCATATTTTTTTTTATACTAAAACTTTAAATAACTACCTTTTATTTGATATCATTTTTTTGAAAATCTATCTCTTAACCTGCTCATTAGGGGGGATTTAAAATAGCAACTTTTTTACAAAAATTANTTGTCTATAAAATAATAAATCTAATATAATTATCGTACTTGGCATAAAAAATTAAACTTCTAGAATCTTTTTTTAAATGAATATGCGTTTTCCAAAAAATAAAATGAAAATAAATAATTAAAAATCAACAAAATCAGTTATAACGTATTTTAAGACTTTCACATGNATTTGTCCGGACACTTTTTCTTCTACATTTAAACGGCTGCCGTAGTTAAAAAACCACTATTTTTGTGTTAAAATTTTCGATTTTAAATTTTAAATTTTCAACTTAAAAATGCTATAACTTTTTGAAAAATGTATATATCAGCACAAATTTTTTTTTTCTAAATACATTATAAGTACATCTTTCATTTGACATACTTTTTATTAAAATTGGACAATTTCCCCTTATATAGGGGGCGTTCAAAACTTAAAATATTGTAAAAAACATAGATCTTTTTCAACTGAACTTTTGAAAATGTTCCGGAAATACTGCGTCCTTTAAACATATATCAAATCAAAGGTTATGTTATATACTATCAAATGAAAAAAAAAAATTTGTCCCGACATCTTATCTTCTATGTGCAAATGGCTGTCGAAAATTTAAAAAAAAATGTAATGTTTGCGATAAAAATTACATTTTATCGGGATGTTTTTTGTACTTAAAACTGCCATAACTTTTTCAAAAATGAACAAATAAAAATAATATTTTTTTGTATTGAAACCTTAGATATTTCCCTTTCATTTGATATAATTTTTTTTGAAAATCTAACACTTATTCTGCTCACTGGGGGGATTTAAAATAGCAACTTTTTTACAAAAAATAACTTTTTCAACTTAATTTTTGAAAATGTTCCGGAAATACTGCGTCCTTTAAACATATATCAAATTAAAGCTTATTTTATGTACTATAAAATGAAAAAAAAAAATTTGTCCCGACACTTTTTTTTCTACATTTAAACGGCTGCCGTAGTTAAAAAAACACTATTTTTGTGTTAAAATTTTCGATTTTCGATTTTAAATTTTCAACTTAAAAATGCTATAACTTTTTGAAAAATGTATATATCAGCACAAATTTTTTTTTCTAAATACATTATAAGTACATCATTCATTTGGCATACTTTTTATTAAAATTGGACAATTTCCCCTTATATAGGGGGCGTTCAAAACTTGAAATATTGTAAAAAACATAGATCTTTNTTCCCAAATTTTGCACAGCTCATTTTTTTGACCATAAAAAAAAAATTAAGGAGTAGCGTAAAAAAAAAAAAGACATTCGATTTTTGAGGGCCACCCTAATATATATATATATAAATATATATATAATAAGTAATTAATAATTTATGAAGTATTTTAAGGATTAAAGGTGTACTTCTCCTATTCAAGATCACATCTACAATGGTAGAAATATGCTAAAATTGTAAATGCCAAAGATGAACATAATAATTAAATTAGAAACACGACCTCTAGAATTGTGTGTATTTTAAGTTTTAAAAGATTTTCAAAAGCACGTATTTATATTTATCTTATTATATTAAAAATAAAAGAAATCATGACAATTAAAAACGAATTGTTTTCGTTTTTGTGTATTATGGAAATTTATATTAAGATTGTATTCACTGTAATTAATATAATAGAACGACAAGTTGTCATGCGTTTTTTAGCATCGATGCGAATCCGAGAAAGTATTGGTTTTACTATTATGTGTTTTTTTTTGTGCTGTGACTAATTTTTCTCAGCTATCACGGAACCGGTTTCTTTCAACAATACGTCAAAAAGATCACAAATAGTATCTAGTCGAAAACATTACCCTTAAAAATTGAAAAAATTTCCCTTGTTCTCCGTAAATGGGGGAAATCTTTAAAAATATTACAAATTTAAATAAATTTACATAAAATTGCCATTACTTTTTAATAAATAGATAAATAGAAAAAATTTATTTTTATATATGCTCATAGAGGGATTCAAAATGATAATTTTTCACCAAAAAATAATTTTTTTCAATTTATGTTTTGGAAATGTTCCGAAAACACTGACACTTTTATACATATCTTAAATTAATGCTTATGTAATATAATTTGATATGAAAAAAAATGTTTTTAACTTAAGTTTGTCTTTATGGTGAAAATGGCTACCATATTCAAAAATATGCTATTTTTATGTGAAAAATTCTTGGTTTTGTTTTTTATTTTATTTTAAAATACCTTATAAGGGGAGCACACTGATTTTCATAAATATAATATAAATAAAATTTACATACCATATGTAAATTTTTTTAAGCCGAGGAAAATAAATTTGAAATTTTGAACTAGCCTAAATCGCTATTTTTATTGATGTACTCATGTATTTATCAGCTTTGAGCTGTACACATTGTGAGATTTAACCTCATATTTTAAAATCAAATCAGTGGTTAAAGTGTGTGTAGACGAAGGAAGACGGAGTCCCCCTTCTTATTTGGAGTACAATTTCGCGTCCACTTTATGTCGAATCCAAAAATTCTGGAAAGACGCATTAATTTTTTGCACTGAAGAGGGAAAAACGTTAATTTAAGAAATCTATTCGAATGAAACAATAGGTAGATTCTAATCTATCTATTCATTGAGATATTTTATTTTCTCCAATTAAATATATTTGCTTATTATGATCAATATAATTTTTAGCCTTTGAGGGCAAACATTTCAGTGTTGCTCGGGAACGTCCTCATTTTTAAAGAACTATAGTCCCCCTTTCTAGTTTTTTACCCTTTAACTACTGTCTCAAACCAAAATATTATTGTACCTACTATCTAGATGGATACAACTAAAAGATATGCAAATATATTAATTTTATCAGATATTATAATACTTGTTGAAAATAAAATTTAACTTTATTATCATAATGAGAGTTTTACTTACCATTTTGAACTTCATCAAAGAATTTGTTTGCAATATCACTATCATTCATTTTGTGTATCGGAGAAAAAAGTTTAAATAAGGCTACAAAAATATCTAAAGACATACCATTTAAAGGGTCCATATTATTACTATAATAATTAATCGAAGTGTTCTTTGCTTCTTTATTCAATCCGTTGTTCTAAAATAAATAATTGAATTATATAAATTTAGAATTAATAATAATATAAATTAAATTTTTTAGATAAAACAGTTTTAAACGCTGATACAAAATCATTTTCATAAAAAACTAATCGATGCAAATTTGTAGATAGTACTTAATTTTTATATGAAATTGTTGGATTATTCCACAAGCAAATCAACTCTTATTTCCTTAAGCATATCCTGATGAAAACTTTTATCATTTATAGGTAAATTACATAAATAAATCATTAGTATAGTAATTACATTTATTATGATATTGGTATTCAATTATTTAATATGCTAACTTTATCGGAAAATATATATAAAAAAAAAGAAAAGAAAATATTTATAATTAACACTTAAATCATATAAATTTTATTTTTTGTAAATGAGAGGGAGCACTAATGTAGCACTTACCTCCCACAAATTATATCTAGCCAAAGAAATTAGCATTGAACATTGAAAAAAATTCCCACATTCCCGTAAATGGAGGAAATCACTCAAAGAATTACTATTTTAAAAATCGGTAATTTTAAACATTTTTTTAACTTTTATTTTCGTAAAACTGCCATAACTTTTTTAAACATGAACTTTAATTTGAAAAAGATATTTGACCTCTAGATATGTCTTTGTAGTGAAAACTGACATTAAAGTTAAAGAAAAAATTATCATTTTTGTATAAAATTTCTCACACAACAACACTGCATAACACGGAAAAAACCGCAAAATTGCCTATATTTGACCCCTGAAAAAAGGTTGATACTCAGACGTCTTAATGAAAAAGATTTCAATTTACAACTGTATATTATTGAAAATGGTGGTCCCCCTATTAGAAAATGACTGGATCAAAATCTTAGGTATGAAGTTAAATATTGACCTTGAAATTAATAATATAACTGAAGATTTTATAAGTAAGGTAAATTAACTAATTACTAGTTTTACTGAAGTGTTTACTGATAAATTAGGTACTTATAGTAAAAGTAAATGTAAATTATTTTTAAAAGATAATTTTAAACCAATTTTTTTAAGACCCAGACCATTGCTATTTAGCATTAAAGATCAGTTAGGATTTGATTTGGATAGGTTAGTACATGAAGGTATTTTAACACCTGTTGAGACTTGTAATTTTGGAACTCCAATAGTTCCATTATTAAAAGCAAATGGAACTATTCGCATTTGTGGTGATAATAAAGTCACACTTAATCCTTACGTGAAGGTAGATAGGTATCCATTACATTGAATAGAAGACTTATTTTCAAATATTAGTGGTAATGTATTATGGTCAAAAGTTGACTTATCACAAGGCTATACACAATTATTGATTGAAGAAAATTCAAAATAGATTTTAACATTATCAACTCATAAAGGCTTATATGTACGTAATAGGTTAATGTATATTAAGAAAACTTAATAATAAATTTGATTTAATTTTAAATAAGTTCAATTGTAAAACAAATATTAATGATAACGAAAGTTTGAAAGACAAAGTTGAACTTAGTCAGAAAAATCAAATAGTATATAGAGGTTTTATAAAGGTAAAAGGAAAAAAAATTTTAAAATAGGTGACATTGTGGTATTAGCAAGAAATTATGGTAGAGGACAAATTACAATTCTTTTTGAGTTAGAATAAATTTTCAACTCATTTGATTTTTATCTCATTTAGTTACAATAACTTCAATAAAGATCAAGGATCCCATCACTGTAGTCGCCCATTGCGAGAAGAAATTTCTTATTTATATTAAAATTATTTTACTATATTTTAGGTTTTAGCTTCAATGCAAAGATGAAAAAGTATTTTTTTGTGACTATCATTTATTTTCTCATCTCTAACTTGACCTACTCTTTTCAACGATACCTCAAGACTACAATTTGTATCTAGTTGAAGATATTACCCTCAAAAATTGAANTCATAAACTATCTGATTATAATTTTTCTTATTTTAAAATATAAAGTAACACATATACTCAGACACCAAGTATAAAAAGGAACTACAGTGAAGTAATATTTCAAGTTTAATAATTTGCATAATTTTACAAAAATTAATAAGTAGATAAAAGTCAGTGCTCTCTTTTATTTATATTCTTTTTACAACAAACGATCAAACTAGCCGGACACAAGGTAAGAAATTATATTTCTAAGCATGTCATAAAATTAAGGGTAGACTTAAGATAAATCAAGAATAACTTTTATCGAGGGAATAATAGAATTGATAAAGGTGGATAATTTGAAAAGTTATTAATAACTACTTTCTCACCATTCGGGTCATAATAGTGCGCGTTCAATGTAGATGTTTTAACCTGTATTATACAATTACAAAAAGAAAATAATTCAGCCATTAAGGCTTGGCGCCCAACAATTGGACAGTAGCATCTTACATGAACACACGCTGTTTCCCATTCATATAGCATGACCAATAAATATTAAGAGTCGTAAAATCCTCCTCCGTAATCATTGCACATTTCATTGTAGAATTAATATGACTCAGGTGTGAATCATCCGAATATAATTTTCCTTCAATTTACTTTTTACGACAAACTACGCGCAGTGGTAGTATCTTAATAACGAGTTCATGGATATATATATTGTATGCTATATTTTCACCTTGTAGTTAAACGTACTTCAACAATCCGTTAACCATAACATCTATATATATAACATCTACATTCTATTATTATTCCTTTTGCTTAATTATAAAAAAATATAAATATCACACATATGGCCGCTTATTTTATTTCCTTCATCATCCTTCATTATAATAATTTCTCTTCATTCTTTTTATTAGTATAATCCATATCCTATATAACAACCCCCTTATTGCTATTTCTTAATTTTTTTATGACAAAAGCAAATGGAACTATTCGCATTTGTGGTGATAATAAAGTCACACTTAATCCTTACGTGAAGGTAGATAGGTATCCATTACATTGAATAGAAGACTTATTTTCAAATATTAGTGGTAATGTATTATGGTCAAAAGTTGACTTATCACAAGGCTATACACAATTATTGATTGAAGAAAATTCAAAATAGATTTTAACATTATCAACTCATAAAGGCTTATATGTACGTAATAGGTTAATGTATATTAAGAAAACTTAATAATAAATTTGATTTAATTTTAAATAAGTTCAATTGTAAAACAAATATTAATGATAACGAAAGTTTGAAAGACAAAGTTGAACTTAGTCAGAAAAATCAAATAGTATATAGAGGTTTTATAAAGGTAAAAGGAAAAAAAATTTTAAAATAGGTGACATTGTGGTATTAGCAAGAAATTATGGTAGAGGACAAATTACAATTCTTTTTGAGTTAGAATAAATTTTCAACTCATTTGATTTTTATCTCATTTAGTTACAATAACTTCAATAAAGATCAAGGATCCCATCACTGTAGTCGCCCATTGCGAGAAGAAATTTCTTATTTATATTAAAATTATTTTACTATATTTTAGGTTTTAGCTTCAATGCAAAGATGAAAAAGTATTTTTTTGTGACTATCATTTATTTTCTCATCTCTAACTTGACCTACTCTTTTCAACGATACCTCAAGACTACAATTTGTATCTAGTTGAAGATATTACCCTCAAAAATTGAATAAAAATTCTAGTTTATCCATTAAACAGTTACTTATCCCATGTTCTCCATACAGACATTTAAAATCGTATATTTCTAATGTTTTCAAAGTATTTATTAACGAATCAAGTTTGTAATGATAATTTGATATTATAGGTTTCAACTACAAAATTAAATCATTTTACTTTGTAATTTAATAATTTTTTTATTCTATGTGTGTTTGCTAGACTATAATATTCCAAATTTTTTGGTAACATGTTCCTATATAAATCATTTCTAAAAAAAAATTATTGATAGAGTCTCTTAAATTAATAATGGATTTTTAAAATTATAATCAAATTTTATAACACGCTATTGAGTAGATTTTTTTAACAATTTTTTGATTAATTTTTTTAGATAAAGTAAATTATTAAAATTAATTCGATTTATATTTCAATTGTAGAAAATTTTAAACACCAAAAGTTACTAGGAAATTATTACTACTATTTCTATTTAAGTATCTATTACGATAAAAATGCAAAAAAATATTGAGCTACTCTAACAAATTTACTATAAATAGTAATTATAAAAAGTCCTAACTGCTTTTAATCTTATGGATACAATTTTTTTAAATCTCATAAAATTTTCTATTTAATAATGATAATTTCAAACTTGCAAATTGAGGTAAAAGTAATGATAATAAATAAAATTTTTTTTTGATATAAGCTTTCACAAAAATCAACTTTAAAGGATTAAAAAATAGGTTAAAAATGAAAATTTGGACTGATTATGTTTAACATAATAAAAATCAAAATCAGTAATAATCTGAAAACAATTTTTTTTTCTTTTAATTATTATTTTATATGTAATTAGTAATAATATAAAAAATTAAAAGTGATAAAAAAAGTCTAAATGCAGATTTCAAAACAACGTGAGAAGTTGATTTAGAAAAATATATTTTTGCTTCTGATGAAAGATTCTTGTAGATCAGTGAATTTATTTATAGTCACAATCAGTTTTTATTAAAAAATTTTGCATCAAACCCTTTAAATTTTTATACACGTAAAAGTACAGCAATTTACAAAACTTTGTTATTTTTATAATTTCTCCGTATAAATTACAATATTAAATTTTTGAATATCATTTTCATACTAAATTTAATAACTATAATTAGTATTTATTCATATATTATATTTTAAAATCAAAGAACTACTAATCAGGACATAATTAATAAAAAAAGAGTTGATGTTGCTGAGAACATTTAACTATTTATTTTTACTAAAAAATAAATAATATCATAAATAATATTAAAAATTAAATAATATCGTTTTACCTCCTCGTCCAAAGGTGGAAATTTGAAAAGAAATGCGTTTGTAAAACTAGTAGTTAGATACATCATGATAAAAATGTTGTAATACATTATTGGATTAATAAATCGACGTTTTCGAATAAAACTGATAATTTTAACAGTTGAAATGATAGTATAATTAAAATTCTATTTATTTTATAACGATACTATATTGATTTAATGTTAAAAAAACGTATTTTTTAAGTATTTTTAAAATAGAAATAATAGCGTTAAATAAATTAATATGTGATAATTCTTATTTAAAACTAAGTAAACATATTATTTATTGATGAAGGTGCAGAAACTAGTTTTATATAATTATTTTATTGTCAACATTGTACTGAAATTTAAGTCTATAAATTAATAAACCCAGACGTTTTGCAGTTGTTTTTTTTTTAAATTTCTGCTTAATTTTTCAATAAATAGTTATAATAAATTATTATAACTATTATAATTATTATTATAGTAAATAATTTATTTTGATTTATTTTATTAGTCATGTTTCTTATTTACTTCTCTGATGTATTAATAGTTATATGATTTGTAATGGAACCTACAATATAAGAAAATAGTCGTATTTCATAGTATACAAAACATTTATCGACTCATTTACCTTAAACTAAAGCTTCTATAATATACAATATTAAAAAAAATATACCTCTAGACATGTTTTTGTGGTTAAAATGAACATCAAAGTTAAATTCAAAAAAATTTAATAAATTGTTCCACTTATAGTTCAAACAACATCAATCAGGTTACCATTAATAAAATCAGTGTTAATGTTGCTTTTGTAATCATCCACAATTGTCTTAGAATTAAACACTATATATAGATTTGCATTGAAGCGTTTTTTATGATAGTGATTTTAATCACTGTCAGATATTATCTATACTCGTCCAATGTATGCTTCATCCATACTGTGTGCCTCGCCACACCTTGCTATTGTTTTTTTTTTTATATGCAAATACTCGTTTTTTACTAATTAGTAATTATCTAAAAAAGATGTGATAGAAAAAATCTAATTGTTAATTTTAAATCGGCACAAAATGGTTTAGAAAAATATATTCTGGTATCTGATAGAAATTCCTTGTAGACCAGTGTATTTATTCATAAGTAACAAAAATGTATTTATATATAATACATATACATGATAAAACTACTAATCATCTATACTTGCTACCGTTTTTTTATATAAGGTAGTTAAATCAAAAAGAAAAAAAAACTGAAATCAGTTTTAGAAAAATTTCCATTTAAAAGCGCTCCTTTTTTGTTAAAAATAAAAAATTAAAATCCACTTATATTTTTGTGATTTTGATATGGTAACCATAGTTTAAAATTAAAGTATTAGCTACATTTTAAATATCGCATTACTAGCTATATTCATGAGATTTTATTCTCGAATAAAAACCATTGCAAATTTTTTTTATTTTAAACTTAAATTTGAATTAAATTTGATGCGTTGTGTAAAAATGCTATATCTATATAAGATTTGTCTTTTTAAATCCCTCCCTGTGGCCAAGTAAAGGGTTAAAGTTATGAAAAAAATATACCAAATAATAGGTAATGATATCATGCATCTATTAAAAAAAATTATATTGATTTAATTATTTTTTAAAAAGTTATGACAATTTTAAGTAAAAAAAATTTTTAAAAATTTCGAAAATTAGTGAGTTTTAAATTTATAATTTTTTTGGAGATTTCCCCCATTTACGGGAAATTTTAAAAAAAGTCAGCTAAAAATATTAACTGGATCAAAAGTTATTTAAGTTGTCAGTGAGTGGTGGGCCACCTTGTATATAAAAGCGTCAGACCTTCCAAAAATCTTTCAAAAGTAAAGTTTAAAGAGTTAATTTTTTGTAAAAAAGTTGTCATTTTAAATCTTCCTTTGGGCAGGTGGGAAAGGGTCAGATTTATGAAAAAAGAATATCAATGATAGGAAAAGACATCAATCATCTATAAAAAATAATTATATTGGTGTGTTAATTTTTGAAAAAGTTATGGCAGTTTTTAGTAAAAAAAATTTCGAAAATTAGCGGTTTTTAAATTTATAATTTTTTTGAAGATTTCCCCCATTTACGGGAAACGAGGGAAATTTTTTCAATTTTTGAGGGTAACGTCTTCGGTTAGATACGATTTGTGATCTTTTGACGTATCGTGGAAAGAAATCCGTTCGGTGAGAGCTGAGAAAAAGTGGTAACAGACAAAAAAAAAAAAACACATAGTAAAACATATACCTTCTCAGCTTCGCATCGAAGCTAAAATAGATAAATAATTTTAAAAAATTGATGTTTCAGAAATTAATTAACATTTATCTCCATGATAATAAAACTAAATCATTATTATTTTATAAATAAATTAACTTAAATTAAAAGATTCACCAAAACAGATTTCACTTTAAATTTATTCTATGTTTCATTTAATTTGAAAAAAAATACCCTAAATCCATATTGAAATAAAAAAAAACCTAGTCCCAGAAAGCCAGAATTTTGAGTAGTGTCGCAGATTATGTGTATTTTGAAATTGTTGAAAGAATTGATTCTAATCGGAAAAAATGGGTTTTTATAGTCAGATGAGGGTAGTTTAGTGATTTCTAGCGTGATTTTGGAAGCTAGAATCATTGTTAAATATGATTGGCTTGACTTAATTGAGGATCTACATTTAGGCCTTAAATCTATACAATAATCAGATTTCATCTCCTAGTTAACTGGTTAAATTTTGTTCTAAAGAAACTAAATATCATTTTGTTTCATTTGTTTCATAACATTAACATCCTTTAATGTTATTAATGTCATTATTTAAAGTGTCAAAAAAATACTTATTGTACAGATTGTTTTTCTAATAAAAAAAAAATCCTTCCTGCTAAGTTTAAAAACTAAACAACGACACTTGAGGTTAATTACGTTTAACAATAGTACAACATACTACTTGACACCGCTCGCTGACAAGTCACACAGAGTAAGACTAACCCAAGTAATTTGTGACAGCCGAACAATCCGAGATCACAACATACTGACTAGCGTGACAATAATTTTGTAAATTTTGCACTTTCACAACAATCATAAATATTTTATAATTAAATTTTTGGTCATGTTAAATCATGAGCTAATTATCGTATGATATAATACTGTAGAGTGGCTTGAAACACTTAATAACAGCCAAGCTAATCAAAATAAATAAAATTGTGTCTTAATATTTTTGTATTTCATAGTACTTAAGAAACAATACTATTAATAATATAAAAATTATAAATTTTTTTTTTAAGGTCAATCAATTTGAAAAAAAATATATATTTGAGATTTTAAATAGTTTTGTCTTTTGTAAAAGAAAATAAGCTCATAAATTACCATTATTATACCATATTATAAAACACCTGTTATGTTTTATAAAAAGGCAATTTTAAGATAATTATAATGTATAATTTTACATTTACGATAATATATCAAAAATACATTTGCTTAAATCGTAAATAAAAAACCCAGCACAGTGGGATGGCGGCACAGTGGGATCGTGGCATAGTTGGGTCCAGTATGGATGATATCTGACAGTGATTAAAATCACTATCATAAAAAACGCTTCGATGCAAATCTGTAGATAGTGTTCAATTTAAAAAAAAAGTTTGTTAAAATAGCATATTTTTGAATATGGTAGCCATTTGCGCATAGAAGATAGGTCGTCGTGACAAATTTTTTTTTTTCATTTTACAGTACATAAAAAAAGCTTTAATTTGATATATATTTGAAGGACGCAGTATTTCAGGAACATTTTCAAAAATTAAGTCGAAAAAGTCCATTTTTGTAAAAAAGTTACTATTTTAAATCCCCTCCAATGAGCAGGTTAAGTGATAGATTTTCAAAAAAATATATCACATGAAAGAAAAATATATAAGGTTTTAGTATAAAAAAAATTATGTTGATTTGTTGATTTTTCAAAAAGTTATGGAAGTTTTAAGAAAAAAAGTGAAAAAAATGACAAAATTTACCGATTATTAAATTTGTAATTTTTTTGGATATTTCCCCCATTTTCGGGGAACGAGGGAATTTTTTTTCAATTTTTAAGGATAATGTCTCCAACTAGATATGATTTTTGATCTTTTGAAGTATTTTTGAAAGAAATCGGTCCAGTTAGAGCTGAGAAAAAATGGCAACAGATATAAAAAAAAAAAAAACACATCGTAGTAAAATTAATACCATCTAAGCTTCGCATCGAAGCTAAAAAATTATAATTGAAAAGTATTTGATTTAAGTATTTATTAATATTTTCAAAATATCATATATTTTAGCTTACACATTATTTTTAAAAAAGTTATAAATTTATAAGATTAGTGAATATTATTTTTCTACTTAAAACATACATAAAATTATCAGCCAAATTGCAAAAAAATAATATTTAAAAAAAATTTAAGCTTGCTTGAGATTTACTAGAAATATACCATATAATGACGTTAATTATGATATCCATGCTATCAATTTTTGACATACAATTTTGAAACTAATAAATTTGTATTCTACAGTAAAAATCAAACTATATTGATATTATTATCATAATATTTGACCAAAAATTGAATAATAGATGCAGTATGTTGTTTATTGGGTTATTTTCAATAGCGGCTTGTGGCTTGGACGAAGGGACGATCGCACCCCCTACTAAAATTAATTAAAAGAAGAAAATTAATTATATATTTTAGGTATATTATAAGCGAGGCTTTTAATCGGTAAAATATTAGTATATTACAAAAATTGGGTGATTTATTTTTAGAATTAACTACGTGTACGATCGTCATTTCGTCGGTTGCTATAATAGTATAATTGCTATTATTTTTAATATCTTCATTTCTATTTTCTACTGCGACTTTTAAAATAATAACATGTGTATTGTGATTTATTTTATTATATTTAATTTGACAAATTTTTATACCTATGATATGCGATATTATATTTTAAGTCGCACTCCCACCATCAGCACCCACGAACCACCACTGGGTTTTTTGGTCAAATTAAAACTAAAAACACGTTGAGCGACCAGTAAAATTTTTTTAAAAATCTCAAATCATCAAAAAATGCCTATTTTAATATATAAAATAAAGTTAAAATGGTTCTCATTAAAATTTCGAAGATGGGTTTTTTTTTTATCCAACCTAGTGTCTATTAGTAGATACACCAACTTTATCATAAAGTAAACTAAATAATTGAAATAAATTGAAATTTTCACGAACATACTTCTTTATTATCTTAAAATAATAATAATTTGGTTTTTACATCGTTTATTTTTTTTAGTACAATTATTTAGATCTTATAATATTGAACACAGTACAATAAATTTACGTTTATATTCAACTTCACACATGATTTATAATAACTGTATACTTGGATGAACAGTAATAATATTCTTTGGTAGTTACAGTATAACTGGTCGAATTTCTAACACAAATAATTTAATTATCTAATTCATAAAACGTTTAAAGTCATGAATAATATACATTACATTATTAAATACTTGTTGTATGACAATAATATGATTATTATGGTACAAAATTTATATAAAAGAAGATAAAAAAAAAATAACAAATACATTTGTCACGGACAGATTATTCGTCCTTCACCAATATTAACAATTAACAACTATACTAAAACCGATTACACACTTTTCTTAAATTAATTAAAAACATAACGAAGGCAGTTGACAATTTACCACGTTTGCGGCAACTTACATTTATTGATCTGATAACTTAACTCGGACAGTATTATTGTGGGTACTAAATTAAATACTATTATTTTTATTATTATTATTATTATTTCGAGTTGTGTATACTCGCCGCCGTCTCTCACCTAACTTGTATACCACCAACATCTCTAGAGATCCAGTCAGGTTATATTTAAATAATATTGAATAGAAATAAATGCTTGTTATCGTTATTAGTTGAAGGTCTATATTTATTTGGTTAAGAAACCGCTAACTGCCCTTTTAGTGGAATATAAATTATATAGGGCCAGCGNTTAGTGGAATATAAATTATATAGGGCCAGTGTTGTCCCGTTTAGGTACAGCTCAGCCAACTGTTAAGACCCTAGGGGGAAATCACGTTGGACATTTTTTCTAAGAATGAAACGATTTGCATATATTTAAATGCATTTCATAAATGAAAATGGCTTTACATATTTTTAAATTGTTAAGTACAAAACCAATTAATGTACATGGATCAGTGGATTGAAGCATCACTTATTGACGAGGATGTGTTCGATTTAAAATTTAAATAAAATTATTCGAGTATTATATACAAATTTTACAATTATGCATAAAAAATAATAATAATAAAGAAATAAATTACAATTATAAAATTCACATTGACATTGCACTCATTTTGCTTTAGGACAATTCAAATTTGAAAAATCTATAAGATTAATTTTTTTAACCAAATATTATTACCTCGATTTGATAAAATTATTGTATAAATTAAAATAGACTAGAATTGTATTAATTAAAGAAACTTTTTTAAATTATTAAAGTATTTTTTAAGAGAGAACTTTGTCAAAAATTAAATCAGATTTTTTTTTAAATTATATTTTATAATTAACAAATAAACTCATGAAAGTTTTAAAAATATTTTTTATTAAACGGTCAACTTAATAGAGTTAGTAAAAATTCAATAGAATTTTTTTTATAAAATTTCAACCAAGTTTTAAATAGAATTGGTAGAAATGATATAGTTAAATGTTCTTAAGATAAACTTTCTATAGTAATAATTATTATTCAACTGATTCTGTACAAATAACAACACACTATAATTATATCTTTGGTTTACTACGATAAAAAAATAGGACAAGTAGATAATCATAATGATAATAACCAATAATTTCTATGATTAACATAAATATTACATGTTTTTAGTATCCATAAAATTATACAATATTATATTATAACAATAATTACAACATTTTTCTAGTACCAACTATGCATTTTTTAAAAATAACTATTTCAGCTTTTGGCGGTGCTCCATTTCGATGTACTAATGCATATTAGTAAAATTTGTTTATCAAACATTTTTTTTTAAGTGATACCTACATAAGATGAAGTGACTGCCACACCAGAATTGTTCGCTTGACAAGGAAACGACGCACTGCCTAATGGTAAAGAAGCACTGGCGCAAGCTGCCAAGTTTGTTCAAGTAGCTGCTACGGGAGATCTGGGTGCTACACTTGTACTACTAGAGTGACCGTAAGCTACATTGTTAGGTTTTTTTCAAAATAATATTTACAAGTGTGACCCACTAGAATTGTTCGAATACCCCAAAAAAATAATTGGGTAAAATTTGGT
This sequence comes from Daktulosphaira vitifoliae, assembly GCF_025091365.1. Lineage (NCBI taxonomy): Eukaryota > Metazoa > Arthropoda > Insecta > Hemiptera > Phylloxeridae > Daktulosphaira > Daktulosphaira vitifoliae. The sequence continues at coordinate 24,764,859 of NW_026099572.1, read as the reverse complement.
GATAAAAAATAGTGTAAGACAAAAGTTTTTTTAATTAAATATTCTATATATATTTTATTTAACATTTTTTCAACCATTTACTATTATTATTATAAGATATATTGGTTAGTTTGTAAAATTATAGTAAAAAAATTCAGACTTACATACAGAGTGGCCCACTACTCACTGACAACTTAAATAAATTTTGATCCAGTTAATATTTTTAGCTGATTTTTTTTTTAAGTAATAGTTATACGTTAAATCTATAGCTATATCTCAATAATTAATTTTAGCTTCGATGCGAATTAATTTTACTATGATGTGTTTTTTTTTTTTTTTTTTTTTTTTTTTTTTTTTTTTTTTTTTTTTTTTGTTTTC
>NW_026099572.1:24657716-24762145 GCF_025091365.1 Daktulosphaira vitifoliae | reverse complement strand
AAAAAAAAAAAAAAAAAAACACATCATAGTAAAATTAATACCTTCTCCGCTTCGCATCGAAGCTAAAATCTATGATAGCTATTTTGTAGAGTAGAATTTAAGAAAAATTTTAGTAAAAAAATATCTTCTTAATATTCAGTAGTAAATATTCTGTAGCGTTTTGNTCAGTAGTAAATATTCTGTAGCTTTTTGAAGTTTGTGAAAATTTGAATTTTCATGTATTATTTTACGGTATTAAACATTGAAATACGTATTGAGAAAAGAACAGAAGAAAACGCTATTTTTTCATGATTACTATATGTAATATTATATTATTACATATAATATTAATATATATTATGATGTTATCATTTGTTCATGTATGTCACATATTATTATTATACAAGATCACCAAAACAGGGTTCTCTTATTTAAAATACAAAATAACCCTTTACTATACGATAAAATCTCCCTCTTGTAGAAATTATTAAGTAACGCCTACATGCTGAGACCCCATTTTAATTAACCAATTAGAATATAAAGCCTCAGCTTCTAGGATCACGGTAGAGATCGCTGGGCTACCCCCTTCACACTATAAAAAGCCATTTTTCCCCATCTAAACCAGTTCTTTTGACGATTTTAAAATACACAAAATCTACGACACTCTACTCAAGATTTCACTCTCCGGGACTTAGTCGATTTTTTAATTAATTTGGACTTAGAATATTTTTCTTTAAAACTAAATGACACTTAGAAATTTTAATAATTAATGAGAGAAACAATTAATGAGAAAATTAATTTAAATAAAATTGAAGACAATTAAATCTACATTAAAATTACAAAAACTTATAATAAATAATGATTATAATAATTTACTAAGCACCCCTAATTTCTTTTTATATTCTCTCTCTAATTTTCTATTTTTTCTCTTTTTCTTTTCTTTTTTTTTTATTTTTGGTTTATTACATATAATTTGGAAGTGTGTAACTTTTTCCATGAAAATGACATATACTTTTGAATGAGAGTGATAAGTAATAATTGCCTTATCTAATTTTTTATCATGATATTAATGCAAGTTTGTAATTAACACATTATCATCATATGTATACACAGTAATCATCAGGGTGGGCCATCCTATATAATAAGGTACTAAGAACTATTTAACAATCTGTAGTAGATATTGTTTTTGTGCTTCATCTTTTGTTAAAATATTATTATATTCTTCGATGAGCTTCACATCCCTCTCTGCCACATAATTTACATTTTCTTTTCTTTTTCTATATTGATTGTTGTCTTTCCATAACAACGCATCTAAATCTAAAAAATCAGTTTCAATTTCAAATTTTTCAAAAAAAAATTTTTGATTCCGTTGAAATAAAGTCTTCAATATTTGTATTATTGTATTCATAAATTCCATGGAATTCTAAAACTACACGTTTGTGCGTTCATGAGGCTACTTCGCGATTATTAAATGAATTTACCATTTTAATTTTGGTATTTTTTGATAAAAAAATGCCAATTCTGCTATTTTGGTTACTAAATACCATAAGTGAACCGACATTTTTTTTAAAACTACTTTAGAAATATCTATACCTATTTTTTCATATTCAATCTTATTTATTATAAATAGTAAATCTTAATTTGACGCTAACATAGTATTAGGTGAACTAAACCATTGTTTAATATATACACTTATAATTAAAAAAAACAACAAACAAATATTGCTTAATTCTTTGATTGATAATACAAATTAGTCTCTAAACAAAAATATTTTTAAACAATAAATTGAACCAGGAAGTTTAAAATAAATCCCATTCAAATATATCTCACTAAAAAATATTATGACCAGTTCTATAAGTTCCTTATAGTCATCTCGAGATTGATATTTATTTGAGGTTATAATTGATCAAAACTAAATAATTTTCTAAATTAACAATAACATCCATTCCACTTGAATAATTTTTTTTATTTATATTTTGCCAAGACTTTTAAAATTTATTGAATATAGGAACATCTGGTGCAGATGATGAATTAAATTAAATTTGATTTCAAAACACATTTTAATACAATTCCAAAAATATGATATCTACACGGTAAATACAAAATATTTCGTCTCAACATTTGATCCAATAATATGCAGGTACCTTTAAGTCTACTTGTATTAGAAGCTGTTATATCACAACATAATGATTTTATTTTTTCAGTTAAACCCCATTTTTCAATTGCTGTAAAGACAGCTGCTCCTTGACATTCCCCCGAACCAGAAGAAATCTCAGGCACATCGAGTAGTTGTTCTACATTATTATATGACACAATTATTGGTAACCTTTCAACTAGTTGTTTTCCTGATAATGAAGGAAGAAGTTTTCCATCCTAATGAATAATATATGGAACTACTTGAGCAATATCAAAATGACTGTAAATTTTTTTCATTTTATTTTCATGAAAACGTTTTCGAAAATTATTAATTGCAGTCTTATTTATAATTAATTCAGATGTATTGAGATTAAATGATTCTGCAGTTGCCATTAATATATGAATAGCGTCTTTGTCGCTAATTTTGCACTTATCAAATGCAGCGGCCAGTTTATCAGTTAAAATATTCTTTTTACCTCTAAGTTGGGTAGTACTAGTTTTTTTAATTAAGACATTTTTATAATTGCCTAACATTTTTATTTCATCATATGCTTTTCTTTTTCTTTGGGCTGTATCTATAATTTTCATATTNATCATATGCTTTTCTTTTTCTATGGGCTGTATCTATAATTTTCATATTTTGATTTATTTCATACTTTTCATTGAAATTATCGACACCTAACATACAACCTACCCTTCCTTTTTCCTTCTGAGCCAATAAAAATTGTTTATTAACTTCCATTTTAATTTAAAATTTTTTTTTGAAAAAAAAAAAATTCAAAAAACTTTGCTCTTATAATATTTTTTATTTTTTATCAACTATTTATTTGTTACAGCTAATTAAAGTTAAAGATTTTCGACTAAATTTCTATTTTTATTTTATTGTTTTAAATACAAAAGTCATTATTTTTCTTTGGTGTAACTTAAACTAATTTTATATTGACCGAGATATAACATATAAGATAGCAATAATAATATACGACACACTAATTGAGAGATGATAATAATAGATTCAAATCGGGTCTTAACTATATTATTAATAGCACAGTCCATCTGGTAAGTTAATTTCCTAGCCACTCTTCGCCGTAGTGTAGTGACCGATACAATTCAATATTACAATAATGTTATTTTGATATGACCAACAAAAATATCTTTTCTGTTGATTGATATTATGCTAAGTTTTAACATAACCTTTTAAATTACTTAGTGTTTAATGCTAATTTGACGTCGATTTACTATCCCTTAAGGTTATATATTTTCATCAATTATTAAGTTTTCATTGTTTAATACTACTATCTATTTACAGTGTTTTAATGCAACAATTTATTTTTATGTCATAACTTTTAATAAATAGTAATTTAAGATTATTAAGATGATAAAATTGTACTAATGTTTTATAACGGGTATGTAGAATTAACTAAAAGATAAGCTTGTATTTATTTGACTTAATTTTAGCTTCGATGTGAAGCGGAGAAGGTATTAATTTTACTATGATGTGTTTTAGCTTCGATGTGAAGCGGAGAAGGTATTAATTTTACTATGATGTGTTTTTTTTTTTATGTCTGTTGCCACTTTTTCTCAGTTCTCACTGAACCGATTTCTTTCAAAAATACGTCAAAAGATCACAAATCGTATCTAATAAGAGACATTAACCATTAAAATTGAAACTAATTCCGTCGTTCCTCGGAAATGGGGGAAATATCCAAAAAAATTACAAATTTAAAAATCGTTAATTTTCACAAATTTTTCACTTCTTTTTCTTAAAACTTCCATAATTTTTTGAAAAATCAACAAATCAACATAATTTTTTTTTATACTAAAACCTTAAATATTTTCGTTTCATTTGATATATTTTTTTTGAAAATCTATCTCTTAACCTGCTCATTGGGGGGGATTTAAAATAGCAACTTTTTTACAAAAATTAACTTTTTCAATTTAATTTTTGAAAATATTCCTGAAATACTGCGTCCTTCAAATATATATCAAATTAAAGTTTTTTTTATGTACTGTAAAATGAAAAAAAAATGTTTCCCGACACTTTTTCTTCTACATTTAAACGGCTGCCGTAGTTAAAAAAACACTATTTTTGAGTTAAAATTTTCAATTTTAAATTTTCAACTTAAAAATGCTATAACTTTTTGAAAAATGTATATATCAGCACAAATTTTTATTCTATATACATTATAAGTACATCTTTTATTAAACATACTTTTTATTAAAATTTGACAATTTCCCCTTATATAGGGGGCGTTCAACTTTTTCAACTTAATTTTTGAAAATGTTCTGGAAATACTGCGTCCTTCAAACATACATCAAATTAAAGCTTATTTTATGTATTATAAAATGAAAAAAAAAATTTGTCCCGACGACCTATTTTCTATGCGCAAATGGCTACCATATTCAAAAATATGCTATTTTAAGAATTTTTTTAGCTTCGATGCGAAGCTGAGAAGGTATTGGTTTTACTATGATGTGTTTTTTTTTTTTTTTTTTTTTTTTTTTTTNTTATATAGATGCTTGATGTTTTTACCTATCATTTGATATTCTTTTTTCATAAATCTGACCCTTTCCCACCTACCCAAAGGAAGATTTAAAATGACAACTTTTTTACAAAAAATTAACTTTTTCAACTTAACTTTTGAAAGTGTTCCGGAAGGTCTGACACTTTTATATATATCTTAAATTGAAGCTTATGTAATATACTTTAATTTGAAAAAAAAAAATTTGACCTCTGGACTTGTCTTCATGGTGAAAACGGCTACCGAATGCTATTTTTGTGTGAAAATTTTCGATTTTATTATTTATATTATATTTAACTTTATAATGCTATAACTTATTGAAAAGTTTATGGATCCACACAATTTTTTTATGAGAAATAATATTTTTTAATAAACTCTTTTTCATTCGACATACTTTATCTTAATCGAGATATTAATAAGGAACCAGCAGATCAAGTAGCTTTTGGAATAAAACACCATTTTTTTAAAAATTAAACACTATCTAATGATTTGCATCGAAGCGTTTATTTTTGATAGTGATTTTAATCACTATCAGATATCATTATACTTGATCCAACTATGCCACGTCACCACTGTGCCGCGACCCCCCTGTGCTGGGTTTTTTTTTTTTTTTTTTAACTGCAGGTAAAATTTTATATAGTAAAATTTAAGCAACTAATTGCTAAAAAATATATTTACATTTTTGGATTCACCGCTGTTACAAACAATGTGAGTATTTAATAGATAAAAATAAATCTTTTTTTTTCTTGTTGACACGGCTCGCGTCGAAAAATTAATGTGTCAAAAAATAAATACGACATTATTGTCATAATATATTAATAAAATATGACACTAAAATATATTTTGTTAAAAACAAAGTATACAAGGTGTTCAGTAAGTCAGGAACTTACTGTTCCTAACAGTAACCGTTTCCTACTAACCGTTTCCTGCCTTACTGAACACCCTGTATAGATGTTGTGTAGTATAATCAATTTAAGATGAGGCTCAAGGCCCCCAAATAATAAGTTTATGATCTTTTTTTGCTCATAATACATAAAAAAGTTATCATTATAATTTTTTTATTGTCCAACTATGACGTGACTTCCATATTTATAAATTCAATCCTTCATTTAAGGAACAAATTATTAATGGATTTTATTAATTTGCATCTAGTAACAACAATTTCTTTTTATAGTTTGCACTTGAGTCATGTAAGACAATAAAATATAGAAATTTCAAAAAATTAAAAATTTTTTTTTAACATATATGAATTATAACAAGCAGTTCACATTATGATTAAAACTTTAAAAGGTTTTGTATATAATTAAATGACAAAATTAACTAAGAAAATTTCTCAAATATTAATGTTTATTAAAAATTGTATATTATTTTCTCAACATAAACGATCAATTGTCTTGAACTCTAAAAAGCAAAAGCATTTCTATAAGTTTTTTTGTAATCTTTTTTATAACTTAGTTTTGAACATAATGTATCTCTTCCTAGATATACTAAATTACAGCTAATATTTTGTTTAATTTTAAAAAATTGGTGGATTATTCCAAAAGTTACATAATCTGCTAGATCCTTATTAATATCCTGATTAAGATAAAGCATGTCGAATGAAAAAGGAATTATTAAAAAATAGGATTTCTCATAGAAAAATTATGTTGATCCATACACTTTTAAACTTATAAGTTATAAAGTCAAAAATGTAAAAAATAAAATCGAGAATTTTCACACAATAATAATATTTGGTAGACATTTTCACCGTGAAGACAAAACAAAGTTCGACATTTTTTTTTTGCATAATAAAGTACATTACATTAGCTTTAATTTAAGATATATATAAAAATGTCAGACTTTCCGAAACGTTTTCAAAATTTAAGTTGTAAAAGTAAATTTTTTGTGAAAAAGTTGTCATCTTGAATCCACCCCTGTAGGCAGGTAAAAAGTCAGATTTATAAAAAAAATATACCAAATGATAGGTAAAGACATCATGCAACTATAAAAAAAAGAATTATATTGATCCATACATTTTTTAAAAAGTTATAGCATTATAATATTAAAATATAAAAAAGATTTTTTTTACAAAAATTGTGTTTTTTTTATTAACTTTGATGTCTGTTTTCACCACGAAGATAAAATAAAGTCCGAAATTTTTTAGCTTCGATGCGAAGCAGAGAAGGTATTAATTTTACTATGATGTGTTTTTTTTTTTTTTATGACTTTTTTTTTTTGTGTCTGTTGCCCCTTTTTCTCAGCTCTCACTGGACCGATTTCTTTCAAAAATACGTCAAAAGATCACAAGTCGTATCTAATTGGAGACATTACCCTTAAAAATTGAAACAAATTCCCTCGTTCCCCGAAAATGTGGAAAACATCCAAAAAAATTACAAATTTAAAAATCCCTAATTTTCAAAATGTTTTATAATATTAATATTTATAACATTAATATTTACAATATTTATTTAATAAACGCCCTGTGGGCATAGAGTACAGAGATAATTAGTTAAAATACATGAATAAAGTAATTTTGCATACATAATAAAGATGAATAATATAAAAAAAGAAAAAAAAACAACAATAAGTATTTAAGATAATAATGAAACTATAACTAAAGATTGTAACTATTTTTCATGCAATTTTTTAAATCTGAAAGTGAATTCGGTAAAAAAAAATCAAAATTATTAAGTTTATTACCTAAAGTTAACATTCGGCTTACCGGTGCAAATAGACAATGATTACGTTTGCAAGTAGGAGTGTAGAATGTAGATGTGGATCTTAACGTGATATTTGGAACATTTATATTAATTAAAGCAAGTATATCTGGACAATCAATTTTGAAGTTTAGTAAGTTATAGAGCCAATGTATGTCCTTAAATTGTCTCCTAAATTTCAAACTATCTATTTCATATTTTAAAGATAATGATTGCAATGTAAATTCAACATTATTTGTTTTATATGCCAGCATACGTAAAAATCGATTTTGGATTCGTTCTAATTTATTAATAAGATATTCTTGATGAGGGTTCCAGATTATCGAACCATATTCTAAAAACGATCGTACTAGAGAGAAGTATAAAACACGTAGGCTAATTGGGTCATGAAACTCCCAGCAATTCCGTTTTAAAAATCCAAATACACGTAAGGCTTTATTATGGATTTCATTTATATGTTTAGTAAATGTAAGGTCATTAGAAAAAATTATACCCAAGTCTTTTAAATTAGATACAATATTGAGGTTTTCATTATCTATGTGATAATTAAATAAAAAATTTTGCTTATTTCTAGAGAATGTAATTTGACTACATTTATCCGTGTTTAAGTTTAAACCATTATTTGCACACCATAAACAGAATTGATTTAGGTCATATTGTAATTTATTACAATCATCTATTGAGGAAATTGACATATAAAGCTTTAAATCATCTGCAAATAAAGTGAATTTACAATGTCGAAATACAGTGTTTATATCGTTGATAAAAATTATAAATAATAAAGGTGAGAGATGACCACCTTGCGGCACTCCAGAGGTTACATTTATGTTTGGAGAAATCGAATTACCTATTTTTACTTTTTGGATTCGATCAGATAAGTAAGATTTAAACCATGAAAGGATTGGATCCCTAACACCAATAATAATAAGTTTATCTATTAATATATTAATGTTAATTGTATCAAACGCCTTTTTAATATCTGTATAGATTGCATCAACTTGAAGACCATTACTAACGGAATGCAGTAAGTCAGTATAAAAAGTCATCAAGTTGGTTAGAGTTGACTTTGTCTTACGGAAGCCATGTTGATTATCTGATAAGATAGTTTTAAAAATATTAGACATTTTTGGTTCTATAAGTTTTTCCAATAATTTTGGTAATACGCTTAAACAGGATATAGGACGGTAGTTATTTACGAGAGATCGGTTTCCGNAGGACGGTAGTTATTTACGAGAGATCGGAATTAATGGGACGGATTAAGGTATAAGAACAATTACGGTAAATTATTTCGGTTATTTTATCTGGACCTATTTTTGTTTTAAATGATATGTTATTTAAGGCGTTGAAAATTTCGGAGATAGAAAGTAAACAAGAGGAGAAATTGATAATTTCATTATTAGGAGATAAGTTATTTAAAGTATATGAAGAAGATGCTTGAATAGGAGTGTATACTGAGCCGAAGTAGTCCTTAAAGATATTTGCAATATTATCGGGGTTATCTGCAATGACATCATTAAAAGAGATCGTAATAGGGAGATCTTTGCTTTTTTTCTTATCATTGATAAACTTCCAAAAATATTTCGGATTATTAGTTAATGAAGCTTGAATACGTTTTAAATAATCAGAATAACATTTTTTAGAAAGTTCTTTACAGCGGTTCCTGATTAGTGAAAATTCGGCATAAAACTTTTTATCTCCTGTAGCCTTAAACAATTTATGTATTTTTTTCTTTTTAATAATTAAAAAACGTAGCTCTTTTGAAAACCATAATGGAAATTTTATTTGGTTGGTGTAAACTTTTTTGGTTAAACTATCTATTATATTAAGTAAATCTTTTTAAAATTTTTCAACTGCTAAATTTATGTCTTTTATTAAGTATAAATCAGACCAATTTATATTTGCAATCCTATTGTTCATTATTGTATAATCGACGTTTTTGTAGTTATAAAACCATGAATTGGTTTCATCTAGTGATTTAGTATTTTTTATATTACTTTTTACTATAAATGGTTGGTGATATCTATCTACCGGTACTATGCTGTCGTCTAAGGGGAGAGTATTAATTGTGTTATCATTAGAGGAAACCAGATCAAGTTGAGAACCATATTCATTTAATATACTATTCATTTGAAACAAATTAAGTGACACAAAGCTTTCGTAAATAATATTACCTGTTACGTAAGATTTATCTGTATTATAATTCAGACCAATATTGTTATTTGTAAACCGAATACCGGATAAATTAAAATCACCTATAAGAATACAATTTTTAATTGGCGTATACTTATTAAATTTATATTCGACCGTTTCGGTAAGAGCTAAGTATTTAATATCCTGATTAGTTGGTGGAATATAGCAAGCACCTAAAATAAGTTTATAATTATTTTCACCTTTAATCATCAAGAATACTTGTTCAGTATTATCATTAGTAATATTAATAATATCCACAACGAAACGTTTATGTATAGCTATCAATACCCCACCTCCTCTCTTGCAAATACTTGTTTTTTCGCTCCGGTCTACTCGATATACATTGAAATTATCAAACCCAAGCTCGTTATTTGTTATATCAGTAGATAACCAAGTTTCTGTTAATACAAAATAATCTACTTTAAATAGCGGTATGTTATATCTTAATACATGTAGTTTAGTGCGCAGCACTCTTTTTTTGGAATAATGGAATTTTTTATAGGATAAATATTTTTATTAATAATTGCTGCAAATTGAATATAATTTTAATAATTATTAATTAAATAATCAATTTCACCCGTGTCTCTCTCGATATCAGCCGTCCAGCTATTAATATGACAATCGGTTGTCATCGGTCGTCTCCCCGCCCTTGACACTGAGATAAGGCCGCCGCCGAATATGGATTACCGATATTGCGTGCTGTTCCGTTTTCGACGTTCACCTTAACTGGTTGCTCGACTCTTTTTTTTCACGTTTATCGTCATCTGTATCGCGAATGTTATTTTCGCCTGCGCCTTGTACAGATACTATTAGCATATAAATTGTGCTGTGCGTTATAAGTGTTAGTATTAATAGAAATCGTCAGAACGAACTGACTATATATATATATATATACAGGGTGTTCAATAAGTTCGGAAACACCCATTTTTTAGAGCTGCTATTGAGTTTTTTAATAATTTTTTTTTTTAGAAGCTAATTGAATAATTAAATGCATCTTTTACGATTAAAATTAAAATTCAACCCTAATGCAAAAGGGTAGAAATCTACCCTAACTTAAGAAATTTAAATGGCAACCCCTAATTTTTTTTACTAATTTCAATAGAGAATTCAATTTTAAAAAGAATTATGGTGAAAATAACTTTTTATGTTAAACCATTTTTAAATAATCGTTGTTTTAAGGGTAGAAAAGTGTCCTATGTGAAGACAGATTTTGCTATGATCATTTTTATGAATTTAATTTTATAAAAAAGATATCTATTGCACATTATCTGCAAATTTATTAAGAAAAAAAAAATTTTTATTAAAGCATGTAAAAAGAACTTAAATGGACATTTTAAAAATCACTCTCTAATACGCGATCTTTAATTGGGGTATTTGTAGAATATAGCATTATCGGTCAATGCATAACATAATGTTTCCGGACTTTTTCCTATAGGAGTTTTAGCATTGATATCTAACATACATAACTAGTGTACACTTTTATCTGTGACCGTTGAACGTGTTCAATTGTTATAGTCGCTTTATCGACAATTAGTGTCACTTTAAGTACGTCATGCTGTCAAACATATTACAGGTAGTAGTTTGTAAGTTTATACAAAAATTATCAGTGGTCATTATAACATTATTATTATTCAATACGCAACAACGTTTCCAAACTTATGCCTATAGGAGTTGTAATATACTTTTCAACTACCAACTAATAATTATTTTTAACTCAGATTAAAGTAACTGTCCACATATTTTCTAATATTACAGTTGATCTATCGACAGTTATGGGATAGTTTGAGGTAAATTAAAGACTATAAAATAGTTTCTGTAACGCATCATTTTTCGATTTTGACTTTTATACTCATGACGAAATTAACCTTAAGTTTTTAACCTGTATTGACTTAAGATTATTTTTAATATTTCATTAAGTTATATTTTAGCTTCGATGCAAAGCTGAAAAGGTATTAATTTTACTATTATGTACTTATTTATGTTTTTTGTCTAAAGTCTAATGAAAGTTTCAAAATTTTAATTCATAGATGCTACTATAAAGAACATTTTAAAAGGACTAAATGTATCTTTCCCCATTCTAAAAATAATTTAAATAACAATAAACATAATTTTCTAAATTTTTAAAAGACTAAGCCACTTCCTTAGTTTTACATATGGTTGTATTGCTCTGTATACTACATTTAAAGAAAATTTAGCATGCAAGTGTATAATTAAATTAACAGCGAGAGCATCCACAAAAGTCGAGACATTTAAAATAGTTATCTACATTAAAATTTATCACGAGCCGCATAATTTATTAGTGCCTATTTTCAATTTTAATTTATCTGTAAGTGAAACAGCCCTTACCGTAGGCAATGCAATAATTGGTAGTCGTTGATTAACCGATGACTACCAATTGATATTATTATTGATTGTAATAATATTGTTATCAAAAAATATAGTGTTTTTAAATTTTGTTATTCAAATGAAAAATAACAGATAATATCATACCAATTTTCAATTCACAGTTCAAGTATATTTTCAAAATGTATGAATATTTAAAGAATCTTCTAATTTCTATAGTATTTTTTTACTATTTGCTAAAATTTTGAACAACAGATATTTTATTTAAGTGGCAAGTTTAGAATTCAAGTTAAATAAGAATATTAATTTCTGATGGATTAGTTTTATAATTTACACTTTTTCATTACTTAGATTAGCAAGTTTAGTCAACATTTTTATAACTGTTGACAGTAAATAAGTTAGAAAATTTTGTTTTTAATGATTGTTTTAATTTTTACTTTTAATCAAATATCTTGATACATTAAGTTTGATTTTTTAACTTTTGTGTTTCATATTTGTTAAAGTACAACCTCATAAAGTTTTATTTTATTTCATAACAGTTCTCTAATTTATTAATTAAAAAATTGATATCATTTAATATTTGCTAACATTTTGTACATGACAATACATTGTTGAGTACTAATTAAGTATTTTATCTTTATCATGCATCTTTAATTAGTATAATTATTGGATAAAAGAAATTTAAAAGTCACAAATAAAAATGTATTTATAAATAAATAAAATAAATCTGTATTTATTTTGTTATATTATCCTACTATAAATACAAGAATATTAATTAATTCATAATTTTTCATTACGGAGATATAAATTAATAAATAACCAAGTATTTTCTTGTATTTTTGAATTAGTAAAATTTTTTCAAATACAATTAAATGATTTATAATTACAAACTTGAAATGGTATTTCATCAAATTGAAAGTAAAACAATAGAATTTTTCAATAAAATATTTTAATATGTAATATGAAAAGTGGACAATTTAATTACTCATTCAAAATTTAACTTAATCGATAATACAAAACATATTAGAAAATTATTAAATAAAGACAATTTTTAGTTTTTCATAAAATAAAACCAGTTCTGTTTTTAGAGAATTATCAAATTCCTTTAAATATTGATGATTCAGTTTTGTTGTATACATTTTTTTATTTCTTTAAATAACTCTATAGAAATAATGGATGTTAAAATCAATAAAATCCATAATAAATATGAAAAAAAATTCTATGATTTTAAATTGAATTGAAGTAAACTTTAGAATAGTAAATTCCAACTCCTAACATGTAAAATAAATTATTTAAATAAAGTGATTGGAGGTTGAACATTTATAAATGTAAATGAAAACAAAAATTTAATTGTAGAATAATTATAATTAAAAAGATATGTTGAAAACTTTATAATGGAATNATTATAATTAAAAAGATATGTTGAAAACTTTATTATGGAGTAGAACTATGAACATTGAATTATCAGTTAAAATTCCAAAATTAGTAATAAAAAATTTATTACAAGTGTTATAGAAGAAAAATTAATAAAAAAAAAAAAAAGTTGAATAGAATTTTTTTTATTACTAAAAAATTAAAAAAATTAAGCTTATCCATTTACCTATCTTAACAATATTTAACATTCAAAATTAATATGGTAATCATTATTTTTTTTATACCTTGCATATTTTAGGTAAGTTTGTACATTATTATCATTGATAAATAAAATATTTTTATTCCAAAAATATAATATATAAAATATGTTTAGTTCATTCTTCTTAATTCGTATTAATTTCATTTGTAAACTGCCATAATAATTTTCTATTTTAAAAGACATTCTTTCATATTATTGTGTTTTTTTATTAATAGTTCATATGTGAATATTTAGTATTATATCTTGAATTCTAAATAGTTTTATTTTTATTTTGAATTCAATACTTCAAATAACATGGTCAACTTGATATTTTCTTTACAATAAACAACAAATTATACTTAAATTAAGTTATATTTTAATGCTGATTTTTTCATGAGTGCTTACTTAATAATTGATATCAGTTTTGGAGAATGTATCAATTTTTTTAAATAACAATTGGTTTTTATTTTCATTTTAAATATAAGTGTAAAATGATAAGTAATTATTTAATTATAAAAATTGTTTTCTGTTACTAAAGTCAAAGTGGTTTTAGCTTCATACAAAGCATTTAGTGTTGTTTAAAATTCAGTGAAACACATCTNTGCTGTGATAATAAACTAATAATGATTAGCTCAAAACATGTATCTAATCTACTTATTACTCAATTGATGTTTCCAAAACTAATTTATCAAAATAACCAAGCAAATAAGTTTGAATATTATAAAATATAGTAAAGATTATAAGTTAAATTCTGAATATTTCATTATACAAATTATTTAAAAAATAAGTCTGACTACATTTTTATTTATTATAATATTTTGTTGTTTTATTAAAACAATTTTATTCAGAGTTTGGCTGTTGGTTTGTATTTTTATAGATTAATTATCATTTAAAGTTTTCATGCTAAAACATTGTATAGTTTCATACTTGGTAACCATAACAATTAATGTAACATTCATTTTTGATTTTGATATACTTAACCAAAAATAGTTAATTCAAATAAAAATAATAATTAAATTTTCATATTATAAATTGGAGTTTACCCCATCACTTCAATTTAAAATATGTCAATTTAAATTTAATTAATTTAGTTTGTTTTGTTGATATTATTATTGAAAAAAATGAATTTTTGACCGTTAATACATTTATTATAATATGTCTCTTTTAAAGAGAATTTGTTTTTTATTTTGAATATAATTATGTAAAAACTAAATATTTAATTTAATTAATTTAACCATATTTTTATAATATATCTGTATTTAATTAATTCATTGAAACAATTTTTCTAGTAAATTAATAATAGAATAATAAATTTTTATTCATTGGAAAATTAAAATTAAATGTATTATTATTTTGAGTATGAAATATACAAATAAAATGTTTTCTATTTTGTATTATTGCATATGTCAGTTATAAAATGTTTATAATTAATTATTATTATAATAAATATATTTTATGTTTTATTAATTGACTTTTGATATGATTTATT
Source organism: Daktulosphaira vitifoliae (assembly GCF_025091365.1). Lineage (NCBI taxonomy): Eukaryota > Metazoa > Arthropoda > Insecta > Hemiptera > Phylloxeridae > Daktulosphaira > Daktulosphaira vitifoliae. The sequence continues at coordinate 24,747,181 of NW_026099572.1, read as the reverse complement.
AATTATTCTAACAAATGAATTATGTAATTTAAATATATATTCTTTTTGAATTTTTTCTATTTTATCTTTTAATATTTTTTCATATGTATTTAAAAAATAATGTGTTATTTTGTGTTTTTTAATTCCAATAAGTATAATATTTGTAATTATTATTATGAATAAAAATATCAATAAAAAAAAAAATTCTTTAGATCCTTTTTAACTAAGTTTTATTATATGAAAGGATGATAATCATTGTTCATTGTATAAGGTTAGTAACTTTTTAAATATATTTTGAAATATGATCAATATATTAATAGGCTATTTATTTCAATTGTATATTTTCTTAAATATCTTACTGACCAATTTTGTTTCCACAGAAATACTAATTTTTTATTATGCAATTAAAAATGGCGAGAAATTTGTTTATTTCTTAAATTGATGAATCGTGCGTTCTACTTAAAATATAGGTGAATAAACCGAATGTAATATAATAAGACATACAAGCAACTGGACGATGTTCCATCACAACAGAATAGTAGTTGAATTATTAAGTAGTGAATTATCCAATGGAAAGATAGAACTTATGGTACAGTAAAATTATCATAATATTCATCTGACTAGTTTCATATACATGCTGATTTTTTATGGATTTATCTTAAAAATACGTATTTAAAATTAATAGATGCAATGAGCAACAGAAAAATGAACGCAAAATTAAAGCGCACGTCCTATAATTAAAACTATTTTAGTGAATAATTAGAACATAAAATTAGAAACAATGTGTACATTATTTACAAATTAATCATCAAAACAAAAATCAATCTGTGAAAAACAAAAGAGTACAAAATGTTGCTTACAGAGCAATAAGATTCTATAGATAAAACTTTTTAGTTTTTAATATTATTGATTTTAATAGTTAGAACTTTTAAAAAAAATATATAAATAAATATTGCATACTTAGTAACTTTGAAAGTAATAATATCAACATTCTAAGTCAAGTACTAAATTAATTACATAATGAATTATTTATGTAGAAAAGTAGTGGTTAATCCAGTAACATATGTCCGGTGTAAGAAAGAGTATGTGATATTTTTCCTAACACGACAACCTCATAATATTATGTTTGTTAAAAAGAAATTCAACCACAGGAATTAAAAACTCTTTATAAAAAATGTAGCACAACATGACAATAGTACAATAGTTATTATAAATAATAATTTCTCAAATTGATTAATTTTTACAGAAAATTATAAAGAATTAAAAAAAATAAAAAGTCAACTTGAAAATATCTGACACAGAACCTTTAAATTTTCATGCCGCAAAATGATAAAGACGTGTTAAAATCATTTTGACGAATAACTACATACAATTGGGTTATTGACTAAAATATTTAATTTGATAACACACATGTTTTTCAACAACTATCTACTTTCACTTGTAAACGTGAAAAAAATGCAATCGTAAATCATATTTTTATTGATATTTAATAATTCCATTGATAAGGTACAATATCAATTTACCAATATTTATTGATCGTTTCATGCTCAAGTACGATCATTAAGATAAACCAAGCAACAATAATCAGGCAATTTATGATTATTATGTCTACGGAATTACACATTGATTAGTTTTTACTGTGGCAAAATGTGCTTCCAAACTCAAAATTGATCCTTTTAAACAACAATATCTCAAAAATGATTTATCCAATTTTAAAATTTTAAAAGTATTTTTATTTTAAATAAAATTTTCTAACCGAAAATTTAAAAAAAAGTAATGGTTGCCATTTAAATTTCTTAAGTTAGAGTAGATTTCTACCCTTTTGCATTAGGGTTGAACTTAAATTTTAATCGTAAAAGATGCATTTAATTATTCAATTAGCTTCTAAAAAAAAAAATTATTAAAAAACTCAATAGCGGCTCTAAAAAATGGGTGTTTCCGAACTTATTGAACACTGTGTATATATATATATATATATAGGTCGATATTTATTCGTTGGTACATTTCGTACACGCTCAGCGTATATTGGATTACGCATTAAATTAAACTAAAGTGACTGAATAATTGTTATATATGAATAAGAGAACTTATTATTAATTTTTCTTTTATTTTATATTAAAAGACTTTTTCTCTATTCGAAATAGTTAGTTTAATTATTAATCTTAATAGTGTTTACAGATAATTCTTCCATCATTAGTTGACTTTTTTGATATTTGTCCTTTCTTTGTATTATTTAAAACACAATTGGAATGCATGAAACGACGATTCCATATTTCTTTAACTCTGCGTATGACCTTATGTAAGTTTGATTCATTTGTTTGACCAAAAATATTTTTTTCATTTGCCTAATCAATAACTAATTAAATAAATCTTAATAATTACACAAGACGATAGTTTATCTTTCACGGGAAAAAACGAAGTGAACTGAAATGTCGATAAAATCAACATTTACATCTAATTGTCAAGGAAACTTAATTGTAAAAATTCATTAAAAAAATGTATAAGCCAATTATAAATAAATTTAGTATAAACAATACTTATTTATTTTAATTGTATTATTGGTCAAAGAATACAATATTTTAAGAATTTTACAGAGAATTATCAAAAAAAAAAAATATATATATATATTTTAAAGATATTTTGAAGAAAAACCTTTTGTATTTGTTTGTTTATTTATTACATTAGTTTACAAATGATAGAGATTTTTTTATGAAAGTTCAAGTGGAATAAATTTGATATCGGTTAACAGAATATTTATGCATATAAAATTTAATCTGTATGAAATAAAATATCAACGTTTGGATTTATTCTCTTGCAACTATTAAAAATTTTGACAATGGGAAATTGCTATTTCCATTTACTTATTAACAAAAAACATCATCATTATGGTAAAATAAATTATTTTTTTTCAGTGGCGTATTTTGAATGATTTCCCGGTGATGTCCAACTTTTAATGAACCTCAAAAACGAAAATTATAGAAATGTTTACTGACGTAAAAAAACTTACTATTTTTCTAATTACTATTTTAGGAATTGACAAATAGTTTGAAATTTGAATTTTGGTACTGTTGTATCTTAAAAGAAACTACCCTAGTGTCTTAACTTGAAGTAATAAAAGTTTAATAATAACTCAAATGTATTTATTATAGATATAATTAAACAATGCAAAACATATAAAAGTATTTTACAAAAAGTTAATTTTTTGTAAAAAAAGTTACCATATTGAAACCCTTCCTGTGGGCTGTTAAAGGGTCAAATGTTCACAAAAACATATAAAATGATAGGAAAATATCTAAGGTATTTATAAAAAAAAATTATATTGATTCGTTCATTTTTGAAAAAGTAATGGCAGTTTTTAGTAAAAAAAATTTTAAAAATATCGAAAATTAGAGATTTTTAAATTTGTAATTTTTGGGGGAATTTCCCCCGTTTACTCCCCGTAAACGAGGGAATTTTTTTCAATTTTTGAAGGTAATATCTTCGACTAGATACGATTTGTGATCTTTTGACGTATCATTGAAAGAAATCGGTTCGGTGAGAGCTGAGAAAAAGTTGTAACAGACACAAAAAAAAAATAATAATAAACACATCTTAGTAAAACCAATACCTTCTCAGCTTGGCATCGAAGCTAAAAGATTATTTATTAAAAATAATTAATTATAATAATACGAGTTAAATTAATATAACTTCTGCAGAGGCATGTCATTAAAGGGGTCCATGGACGTTTTAAGCAAAAGTAATTATACGTGTTTAATTTCATATTCCAAAACCTTAAATAAACCTAAATAATAGTCAACTGTTCAACAAAGTATTTTATTAATTTTATGAAAAATGTTTAAATATGGTTACACTTGCAGAAGTAATGCAAGATCAGAACACAAAATCTCTTGATCAGTATAATGCACCTTCATTTAAATCGCCCACATCTTGGTATACTTCAGACACAATTAATGAGTACATTAAAATGATAGTAAAACGGTCAGAAGGTGAAGTTTATGCAGTTGTCACTGATTATATTGTAGCGTATCTTCGAGGAGGTTATCCAGCTTTAAGAAGATGGATAAAAAAAGATATTCACACANATATTGTAGCGTATCTTCAAGGAGGTTATCCAGCTTTAAGAAGATGGATAAAAAAAGATATTCACACAATAAAATTACTTTTTGCACCCATGAATGTATATGAGAGTCATTGGATATTGACAGTGTTTAATATACCTGAAAAGACTGTGACATCATATGATAATCTTAAGACGCAGTATTTCCGGAACATTTTCAAAAAAAAATGTTGAAAAAGTTAGTTTTTGTAAAAAAGGTTGCTATTTTAAATCCCCCCCCCATGAGCAGGTTAAGTTTTAGATTTTCAAAATAAATGATATCAAATCAAAGAAAAATATCTAAGATTTTAGTACAAAAAAAAAATTATGTTGATTTGTTTATTTTTGAAAAAGTTATGGATGTTTTAAGAAAAAAAAGTGAAAAAAATGACAAAATTTACTGATTTTTAAGTTTGTAATTTTTTTGGATATTTCCCCCATTTGCGGGAAACGAGGGAAAATTTTTCAATTTTTAAGGGTAATGTCTTCAACTATAAGATTTGTGATCTTTTGACGTATTGTTGAAAGAAATCTGTCCTGTGAGAGCTGAGAAAAAGTGGCAACAGACATAAAAAAAAAAAAAAACATATCATGATAAAATTAATACCTTCTCAGTTTCGCATCGAAGCTAAAATACTGAATAAGTAGACTTCAATATAATTTTAACTAGTAAAAGTATTTAATTTAGTAATAAATACATGTCAATTTGATTGATGCTTACATTCTCTGTAGTAAGTTTTTGTAGTGTATTGTCAACCTCATCACATCTTATTGATTTATCTATAATATCTATAAAACTTTCGCCATTTTGACCGATAATAATAATATGCGTTTATAATAATAATAATAATTATGAATTTACCGTATATTAGTGATTTTATGTACGCAATCAATTCTGTAGGATGAAGTGGTAAAAGTACCCGTTGGAGCGTCATCCGAAATTGTCGATGTCGGTCCGCTCGACGTGAGCAGTTTTTATTGCGTTGTATACATATTTTTTTTTTCGAGTAGATTGAAGTACTCGGGGCTCCCATCGAACCATACCCCGAATTTGTCGACGTTGGGCTGGACGACGTCAGTAAAATGATTAAATCGCTTTTAAATACGATGGAAACACCGTACGCCATATGCGCTATTTTAGTCGACGATTATTAACTAATTGCAATTGTATAAATATTATTCTTTGTGACATCTATGCGAACTAATTTGCGATGTGTTTGGAATACTCTCATTTATGATATGGCTGAGACTTATCTATAACGTCTATGCGTGTACTTTTCTGAATTATCTGAAGAAGTCACAATGTAACTTCACATGGAAATCGGTTTTGTTACATCGCACGCAAAAACTTCACAAGTCGGGTTATTAAGGATCGCCAGTACTTCTCAACAATTAACATAGTCACTAGAATGTAACATCCCACTCCTCGAAGTGATATCACTGCGACATCTCCGAGATAAATATTTGCACACAAGGGAGTACATACTTCGACGTTGGGGGGTCGTCGTCAGTGAGGACCTTTCACCCCTTATAACCACGACCGGTGGACGGTGTACTGGTGATTCCAATACCAGTAGCACACCAGCCACCACCACGCTGGAAGAGAAGCCGGAGACCCCGATGGAACTGGAGGACAACGGTCTGGTGCGGGAGATGGACTTGTTTCTCTCCTGTCCCACCTCCCCAGCACAGCCGGAACCCCCCACATCCAAAAACGCAATATGCGTGGGGACTAGATCCCTACCCTCTCACTTCTACACGCACTCCACGGAGCACTTCACCCCATCAAACACACAACGTAATTATTGCGTTATGCGACTTTAATATATTTGACTAAACACCGTACGTCATATGCGCTATTTTAGTCGACCTTTATAGTATAGTCCAATAAATGCCTAGAGTCGAATACCCACCGCAATAATACGTCCAGTCAGCCATCTTTGAGACACCGATCGTTTTTTTATCGTTTTTTTCATCGTCTGTCAACTTGATCGAACCATAACCGCAGTTACGATTTTTTGACATCTGCAGAGAAATTGCGCTTGTAAGTCAAATAATGCCGTCACAAAACCGTTGTTAAATTCAAGTTCCTCAGCGGCAGTTGTAATTTTACGCGAGCGTGTTTGTTTGGCAAAACTCGGGTGGTTTACGGTTCGAACGGGGAGCGCCTGAACGGTTTATTCGCCGGCGGTGTCAATCGCCGTAAGCGACGGGTAGGCCGTCTCGGCTGATATCCCCTCCCCCACTGTGTCCAAAATAATTTTGGGTACACCACTCGCGCTGTTATCGTATAACACAGGGACTTTTGTTTTCTCGGGCGTATGATTAATTTTTTTAAAGACCTTGAAGGCTGCATTGTGCCCCTCACTGTGGGTGGGGGTTGCAGTCAGGCACGTAGACATGAGTGGGCCTGACCCCCTTTAGATTTAATGTGACCCAGGGCCGGCCCCCCAAAATTTAAAATTCAATTATTTTTACGAATTATCAAAAACGTGCAAGGCCTTACATACATTGAAATTATTATTAATTTGTGATTACTATTGGGTGATACAGTTATTATTATGGCTATATTTTCATTTTTATATTCATAGGAAACGTTATTTGAAAAAGATAACGTTCTAGACGTAATAATAAATGGAATAGCATTTACTCGAAACGTGGTGTAGGTAAATTTTTTTTAACTCTGGTCCAACAAATGATAACAAACTACTAAGTATCTGCATTGATTAGAATCTAGTTGATTATAAAATTCGATAGAGTAATACTCTATGAACATTTTTTTTAATAATTCTTATTTTTAATCTGTTTCTTTTTTTGATCAAAAATCGTATCTAGTCGAAGACATTACCCTCAAAAATTGAAAAATTTTCCCTTGTTCCCGGTAAATGGGGGAAACCTCCAAAAAAATTAAAAATTTAAAAATCGCTAATTTTCGAAATTTTTTTAATTTTTTGTACTTAAAATTTCCATAACTTTTTTAAAAGTAACCAAATCAATATGATTTTTTTATATAAATGGATGATATCATTCCTCCCATTTGGTATATTTTTTTATATAAATCTGACCCTTTACCTGACCAATACCATCCGCGTGCCATACAGCTTACGTATAACGTTAGTCCCACCCGCTTGCCCACAAAACACAGCTATACTTAGTGCATGATACGTTTGCGTACTATATTGCTTTACATGTATATATATATATATATACTCTAATTACTATTAACATTTATATATTAACACGCTTTCTTCTAATTAAGAGATATAAAGTATTCATTCCGATTACGAGGGATGATTTCCGTATCGTCATTTTTCGTCACTATCTCCACGTTTTGGGAGTGAGTAATTTGCGCGCCTGCTGTTTTCCTTGGATGTGGTAGCCGTTTCTCTGACTCTCTCTCCGGAATCGAACTCTGACTTCCCGTTACCCGTAACAACCAAGATATTGATAATAACTACTATAATAACATGAAACTAAAAAGTAAAAAATAAATATAGTTTAAAAAATTAAAAAAACACGTTTTTAAAGCACATCGAACTAAAAAGTTAAAAATAATTTTTAAAATTAACTTAAAACAATAATACTAGTATGTTTCGTTCATTATTGTTTTAAGTTAATTTCAAAAATTATTTTTAACTTTTTAGTTCGATGTACTTTAAAAGCGTATTTTTTAGTTTTTTTAAACTGTATTCTTTAAAGCATTATTGTTCAATAAAGTAATTGTAAATATTTTATCAATAATTTTAGCTTCGATATGAAACTGTTTAATTATAATAAGCTTATTTAGTTATATTTTGAATTTAACAAAACATTTTTAAATTTTTTTTATGAAATAACTTGACGTTATTTCAGGAAAATGATTTGCAAAGACGAGTAAAATTTTTTAGCACACTGTGAGCGTTTAAAAATGTTATCGAAAACGGTCATTGCTGCCATCGATTTTCGATTTAAAACCTAAAGTTATTACCAAAATTACTTAGAGACATTCCAAAGATACCCTGAAAGTTTCGTTGAAATCTGTTGATTTGTTGAGATTTTTTTTTAAGTCCACGTGCGTAGTATTTAATAAGATATTATTTTGTTATGCGCATGTCAATTTTGTTTTAATTTTATATTGTTTTTACTTATAGCACGGCATTTAAATAATATTTTTAGTAATTATTAAGTTTTCTTTTGCCTACCTGTTGTTTTAAATAATAATTAGTAGGTATGTATGAAATATAATAATATGTAATACACCTAGTATTTTGTAGATATATTATTATAAGTAGGACTATTTTTCAGCAAAACTACTTTTGGAGTTATATTTTTTAACAAACGCGAATGGTGCCCGACTACGCTGGGTACTCTTACCGAAATCAGTGGCCTACCTGTAAAAACAGCCTGAAAGACCTAATACGCTGTAGGCGCGTGAGGCCCGAAAGGTACCAAGTCTCAGGTGGAGCCCAGCTAGGCAAAGCCTAATGTAAAACATTACTGTTATTTAGTTTTGACCTAACTAGGTCACTCATAAATATTCTATAATTAATAGATAGAGATATTTTGTTAAATAAAATATCACTTGGTAAATAGACTGCTTACATTAAAATTACATTATAGTAAAATAATTTAAATTAATTGAAAATATTATAATTGTTTTAATAATTAAGAGTTATTGGGTGAACAACTCTTAATAAACAAAAATAATTGTAATCTACAAAGATCTTTTGGAAACACCGACAATAAACAGTATTAATATCAATTTTCTTAATACGTTGTATTTTACGATAATGAAATATGTTTTTTTTATTTTTTAGGGAGTAAAGTGAATATAGAGAGAACCGTATTTTCATCACGTTAGTATATATAAAATAAAAATTATTATTTAATATGATGTGAGGAGATAGTTTATATATAATATCGTCTAGGGTAAGGCACCTATCTAGCTGTATGATGTCTAAAACGCAATGTATTGGTTCTTCAACAACATTTTGACGATTCCAAATGAGCTATGAACTATTTCCGTACAATTTGAACATTCATCACACCTGTATCATATACCAACACTATTTTTCAATAGATTTTCATGAGAATTTGAATTTTTACTTGTAAAAATTAGGTGACGGAGGCAACTCAACAATGGCGTAAGAAGATAAAAGACCTTCCGTAATGACTGAGCTTTTTACGCTCAGATGTTCAGTGACGATTAAAACATATTTAGATTAACCATTATATTTAAACTACATTGACATACTAGAGTATTGTTCCGTCGGGGGTATTCATAGGAAATATTTTTATCGCCTTCTTCAAAAGGAAAACAATTGTATTGTCACCATGTAATTATGTTTATTTGAAGGTATCTACCGCTTTCGTCCTTTTAATTATGTTTTTGTTAAAGTATTTTAAACACATTTTAATAAAAATTAGAAATAAATCTTAATAACTCTTAATAAGCGATCAATAAAAATTGTAATTTTTTTATTAAAATCATTATCATTATTATGATGATTATAATCGTTATCGAAGTAGTTTAAAATGTAAAATATTCGGTTTAAAATTGATATAGTATCGATTTTACAATAATCAGTTTGTTTTTTTTTTTTTTTTTTTGACTGTCCATAGTATTACTACGCTGTTACTGAACCGATTTTGATGATCACTATGCTAGTAACAACCCAAATTTAATCTATATGAACATTTCGGCTTTAAAAATTGAAAAAAAAATTCTTCATGTAAGTATTTATAATAGTCATGTCAAATATAGTCAATAAATCATAGATATCAATCTATAATATGCATGGATCTATATGCATTATTTTATTAATATTATTTCACGATGAAAACACCCAGCACAATAGGGCCACGGCACAGTGGGAACAAATATAAATGATATCTAACAGTGGTTAACAAAACTGTCATAATAAGCCTCCAATGCAAATCTATAAATAGTGAATAATTAAACAATTTCATTAGAATTAGTGTATTTTTGAAAGACTTATAGCAAAATGAAAAAAGTGACAATTTTTTACAGAAATTTCACTATTGTTGACTTTAAAGTCAAATGTCAGACCTTCTGGAATATTTTCAAATATCGAGTTGAAAAAAAAATTTATCTGCGTGGGGATGGTCTATTAAAAAGTCTTCCCGTATTTATGTTTTACATAGGATTTTCAAAAAAAGCATACTCTATTATTATTAATATACTCTATTACAATTTCATTTGAATAAGAGTTTAAAAAAAATTACACCAGTTTTAAAATGCAGAAAAATAATTTTAAAAATACCATTTTTTACGGTATTGTAATTTAAAGATATTTTTTTTAATTTTTAAAAATAAGGGGGTTTTACTAACTTTCAACACTGATAGCTTCAACTAGATTAAAATCCTATTATTATGGCGTATTGATCATTAAAATCAGGCCAGTGAGAGCTGAAAATATTCAAGTACAGACTGTAATGTTGCAGAATTTGACTAGTTCTTTTTAGTCAATTTTTATCAGTTAATGGTGTGTGCATTAGGTATTAAGTATGTCACCAATTATAAAATTAACTAATATACTAGTCAACCGATCCAATGGTCAGTACCCGGTTTTTTGTGACAGTTTGACCGCACACAGTGCATCCCTACATTTATGTAACTCCCCATGAACCAATTTAAAGTTGGCACCTTCACCACCCGGCGCTACGATCAGCGGGCACTATACGATGCCATGACTACTCGTTTTTTCTTTCTTCTCAGCTACACTACCGAGGTGAAAAGTCGTGTTTATTTTTATATTGTTTTCTATGGTGAAAACCACGTTTTCATGATCTGCATTTTTTTTGTCCTTCGTTGTTTTTTTTAATTTAATGTCGATCTGCCGTTTACTCGTTGGGTCAACCTGACTGTATTTTTTTGTCCTCCGTTTTTTATTAAAATAAAACGTTGAGATGATTGCGATGTGAGGTGCAACAATGGTCAGTGGTGGGCCGTCACTCAAGAACACAATCAACAACAAGTATAACATGAAACCCCTGTTCTACCTCATTATTAATGTTGTGTATAGAGCACCTCTTTTTCTTCCTTTTTTATTTTTTTCTTATGAATATATATATTTAAAATGATAAATATAAATTTCGAATAATTAAAAAAAATGTTATTATATTATACATGGCTTTTCTCTTTTTACTCTTCTCTCATTTTATTACTATATTTTTTTTTTTAATCAAAACCTAGTAGCTCCGTCAACAAGTACCATCTTGCTTAGCTCGGTTACTAAGTCACTGTTCAATGTTCCCCTGGACAGTGAGTAAATAGTAGTTTGGCTAAAACCTTACAAGGCATAAAAAGAACGCACATTATGGTAAAACATATACCTTCTTAACTTCGCATCCAAACTAAAAATATATTGAGAATAGCAAATCTATCAATTGAGGCACACTATATAGAGTGATTTTTTTATCATGCACACTCAATTACTTACAGAATAAATATAATTTAAACATTCTTTTTTGTTACACATTGTTCTTGAATTATTAACTCTTTAATACTTTTTAAGTTCATCCCTTATGCCTTGTAAGGGTGTCAAATTTGTTTTTTTAAATGGTACACACATATTTTGAATTTAATAAAATGTTTGTTTTTAATTTAATAGTAAATGGCATTTGAACTTTTAATATAACTTTATTAGTTTATTAGACATAAACATTTAAAGTTTCAAATTTTTGAGTTAATATATAATATATATTATGTATAATATACAAAGGATTACAAATACAGGTAGCTAATTGGTGTTGTATGACGTCGCTGTCACAGTCGCGGAATGTTTATTGTCAATTATGACTATCAATAGATATACTTTCTGTATTGCCAGGATTTATAAACTCACAACAATGTGCTATTTAACATTGATAATAAATTTTGTGTACTTGCGAATATAGATGTCATAAAAAACCAATAAAAAAACATATTATTTTATATTTGATAATTTTTAAAAAAGTTATGGTAGTTTTAAGGGAAAAAAAATGAAAAAAATAACAAAATTTACTGATTTTAAAAATTGTAATATTTTAAAGATTTCCCCCCATTTACGGGGAACTAGGAAATTTTTTTTATTGTTAAGGGTAATGTCTTCAACTAGATATGATTTGTGATCTTTTGGCGTATTGTTGAAAGAAATCGGTCATGCGAGATCTGTAGTGAAACAAAAAAGGAAAATAAAAATATTATTTGTTTATTTAAAAAGGGGGTTATTAATTGTTTTATTTTAGAGAATATTTTGAGAGTTACTTAAAAGAAATAAATTAAATAGAATATGACGGGATTTGGGTTCTTATATGATCCACCACTTTATTGTATTAATAATATTATTATTCGGGGTATGAGTACGAGGGTCTGTAAGAAAGATAGAAAATCATAGAAAATAAAATGATCATAATTTTATTAATATCGGATTTATTATAATTAATTGTCAATTTTTAAATAGCAATAATGCCAAGGTTTTGACGGTTATCGGTGATAGGTGGGATTGAGTCACCTCGTGTGTCTACTCAGAGTGGTAAAGTGGCTATACATATGAACCTCCAACCTAACTCCTGAAATAGACACGTATCAACGATATAACTCTGCCAAGTAACTCTGTACAAACATTATCGATTTATTAAATTTACTTGGTATATTTATTATTATTGATATTTATTTGATTTTCTTGTATGCCTACTTAATCTACGTACACATAAAATTTAATTTCTAAACCTTATATATTTTTGGTGAATTTATTAAATTCCTGCCTTGATATTTTCTGCGATACTCTTAAATGAATAGATGTTGTATTTTTTGCACAAATATAATTGCGAAGACGATGGATCACTTCTTGCATATATTTCGTTGTGTGGAATGATCGAGCGTAGTGTACTCACTACGCACGATATTATGAATATCTGACTGCATCTGTCTCAGAATGGTCTTTGTTTTTGGCTTTTTATATTATATTTGATCGTGGTTCAAAGGCAAGAAGTGATCACCGACGCCACTATTATTTCTTTATTAATCGTAATTTATTAGATGTTATTTATTACATTTTCATCAATAATGATCTACATATGATAAAATACTATCATACCTTATATAATAATTTAGACATAGTTTATTACCCTTCATCTTGTGTGCTACCATTACATATTGTTTATTCTTTCCTGTTTGTTTTATATAATTAATATATCCTTTTTTCTACGAAATTTCACTAGTATATTTAAACATTTAAAAGGTACGTATATATATATATATATATTATTTTTATTGTTATACATTTCATTTATGTATGATTGATTGATTAAAGTTTTAAATAATACATTATAACATTAATGATGTACTATGTATATCATTACAGATCTGAAAAAAAGTGGCAACAAACAAAAAAAAAAACACATCATAGTAAAATTAATTCTATCTCTACTTCACATCGAAGCTAAAATAATTAAAACAAGAAACACTCAAGTAAAAGTATATTTATAGATCTTTACATATAAATAATGTAATACATTTCATTTTAAGAGTTTTATGATATCTGAAAAAAAAATAATTTATGTTAATTACTATCATAAATATTTCTTTTAGGATTGTATAAAAACATCCACAATTCAATTATGAGAAAATTGCCGTTAAATTTTTACAATTTAACAAATTTGCATCGAACCATTTTAAAGATATGATGTAAATTATTGTCAGATACCACCTATACTTGTTTTCATTGTTCTTTGATTTTTTCTATTAATAAATATGATTTACCTGTATGCCAATGGAAATAAATTTCATCAATAGTCATAATATGACTAATAATAAAATATAATAAATGTAATAGTTTTAGCTCAATAAACACTTTCATTAAATAAGAATTTTTAATAATGGTTGTTGAGACAGCTTACAATTTTTAATTTATAACCTTAACACATAACAATAAATAAGCCACAGAAAAATTAATTTACGTAGTTATAAGTTTAATGTTCTATTATAAAAAAAAATAGCAAGAAATGTAAATTAAGTAAAATTAAAACTATATTAAAAATATTATTAATTTAAAAAACAAAAAAATATTAAAAATATTAAACTCAATAATGTAATACATTTCATTTTAAGAGTTTTATGATATCTGAAAAAAATAATTTTTGTTAATTATTATCATAAATATTTCTTTTAGGATTGTATAAAAACATTTAAGATACACAACGTTTTTATAAAAGTGAAATAATGTTGATTTTTAACGCGATAATCATTAACTGGTATCACCATTTTTTATACTCTATTTCAGGTTCTACTTATTTTTAAAATATAAGTTCCGGGTCTAATTAATGAGGTCTTTATCTTAAGATTTATGATTAATAGAACCTTAATTATCAAAATAAAATTTATTTTGTAATATATTTATATATATTTTCGTCTTATATATGATATATATTAAGATGTACTTTGGAAGAAAAAAAAAATCTTATACATATCACACCTAGACAAAATTTTGAGAACGTTTCTACTATTTATTAGGATTAAAAATATTCTTCAGGGAGAATTGAAAATATAATGTAGCCCTCATAACAATACAATGTCCTCATTTTTGAGAGTAAAAGTATAACGGAAATAATTAAAAAAGTATGTTTTTTTTTTTTTTGAAAGGGATGGTTTTGAGGTATTAGAGTTTCAAGATTTAGTATTTGTGAAAAGCGCAGTAATATTTAGCGATGCTCTTTTTTGACCATAACGGACAAATAAGAACTCTTCTACGTTGCGCATTCCTTTTACATAAAAACTATAATAACTAAAAATAATAATAAGAAGAAACTGGTTATTGACTATTCAAAATTTTATTCGGACTATACTCCATTTAATAGTAAAAGAATATTAATAGTTTCCTGTTTAACTTTTGAAAGTTACTCCTAAAATCTACCCTTAGGAATAATTTTTTTTTAAATAGATTTTACATTATTTATGGTTTATAAAAATAGAAAAGATTTTAATTTATGCATTCTTATAAAAAAAACATTATTTAATAAAAAAAATGGGGGTACTATGATTAATAAATCACATTGTATAAACAATGTAATTTTTTTTTTTTTAAGGAACGAAAATTTGCAAAACGATGAAATCAAAAAAGCTGTATAAATTCATTTGATTTAATTTCGGCTCTTATTAATGAAAACGAAAGTTCATACTTTTACATAACTCTTCTGGAAGAAATGTATGAAATGTATATTGAAAATTCATTGATTTTTATAATGATATATTTAAAAACTTTATACATTGTTTTGAGTGAATCAAATGTAAAGTGAGATTTAGACATGTTTCTTGAAATATATTTATATATTTAATTGTCTAACTTCTATTTTAGTTGTTAGTCTATAACATTAATATTATTCACAATTTAAAAAATTACCTTGGCATTTAAGTAAGTGATCGGGTGTCCTATCCAATTTATATAGAGTTTTCGCTAGTATTTCTTCATCTAATTTATGTAGCTTAAAAATAAAACTTGCTACCCCCATAGGAATATATCCGTATTTATTTGTTTTACTTCGCAATTCATCAGCTAATCCATTCAAAAGTTCATTAATAATATCACGGTATAATACCATTGCTTCGTCTATTGTCATTGCAATATTATCTAATCGTATATAAATTAAACATGTATTACTATAATTAAATGATTTTCTTGATTGTTCATTTTATACAGTTGGTAAGGTATTAGTTTTAAAATTTAATATTATTTACATTTACACTACATCTGTTCGGTCGTGTCAAAGAGAGTTCGGTTGTCAACGCAATGAGCGCGACCTGTCCTAACCAGTTTTGTTTTGGTAGTGTATGTGATGGCTCTCCTACTCGTATTGTCGTATGCTCCGGATTAGTGTAGCTGCATTATTATTATACATTTCATTATTATGATTCTGTTGTGTTGTTTTGACTTCTAGTAAGTTGTGTCGCAGTTGATGTCGACTTGCTTATTTTGGTTTTTATGTGTTAAATTCACTTTATGTACGTTGGTTTATACGAATTAATGCACTAAACGGTGCGTATTAATATTCCGGTATTCAGCGAAAGAAGTATATATTTTACAGTTGGTTGCGTCGGGATCGGTTGTAATAATTGACACAGTGAAACACTTTTCATGTTGTTACGAGAAAGCGCAAGGTCAAATTATACTTTATGTTATTGTCTAAATATTAATTGTGAAGAATATTTTATGTTGTTATATTTTATTATTTGTTCAAGTGTAAATTACTAACCATAGATTTAAGGTATAAATTATTGTTGTTATTGTATTTGATAATATAAATTACAGCCCACAAAACTTTATTTTTATTTAATTTTAAAGAAACCGATAGAGACGCGATTTAACTGCGCGAAAGGTCGTCCGAGTATTTGGCGTCGTACAACATCTTTAACTATTATTTAGATAATGATTCAATAAAAAGTCAAATAATAGATCAAAATTTAATTTTGTTGTGCTTTATGAGATAAGTTTTATCATCTCGATCTATTTTAGCTTCGATGCGAAGCTGAGAAGGTATTAATTTTACTATGATGTGTTTTTTTTTCTTTGTGTCTGTATACGCTCAATCTCAGCTCTCGCTGGACCAATAATAATGAAAAATATGTCAAAAGATCACAAATCGTATCTAGTCGAAGACATTACCCTCAAATTAAAAAAAACTCCCTCGTTCCCCGTAAACGGCAGAAATCCTCCAAAAAATTACAAATTTAAAAATCACTAATTTTCTAAATTTTTTAAAATTTTTTTTACTTAAAATTGTCAACTTTTTTAAAAATAACCGAATGATTATATATTTTTTTTTATAGAAACCTTAGGTATTTACCTATCGTTTTATATTTTTTTGTGAACATTTGACCCTTAACCAGCCCACAGGAAGGGTTTCAAATGGTAACTTTTTCACAAAAAAATGAACTTTTGAAAATGTTTACTTTTATATATATCTTAAATTAAAGCTTATGTAATATACTTTATTTTGAAAAAAAAATTGACCTCTGGACTTGTCTTCGTGGTGAAAACGGACATCAAAGTTAAAGAAAAACGTACGATTTCCGTGAAAAAATTCTCAATATTATATTGCTATAACATTAATTTCCATAATTGTTCTTATTAGCACTATATCGTCAGCGAACAATATGCACCATGACATCACTCCTTGTATTTCTCTAGTACTTCGTCCATCATTATAGTAAGGGCTTAAAGCAAAATATTGGTGCATTCCTACTCATATCCTAAAACCTTCTATTACACCTTCCACACTTTATACCCTGGTATAATCATTACAGGGTATCATACATATCCTCTATTATATTAATGTACCTTTTCTCATTAATTCCCATTTTGAAACCTTTCTCGGTATCCTATTGTACGCTTTCTACAAATTTATAATTTCCATACACAACATTTTCTTCTTTTCCCTATATATTTCTATTAGCTGTCTCACACAAAATAATGGCTCCATTGTTGAATGTTATCTTATTTTACTAATTATTGACACAATTTTTTTCTAGATAATTTTTTATGTTTTTGTTATTATACTACTATCAGTCAAAAAAAGATGATTATTTTTCAATCATAAATTTTTAATAAATAATTGTTGAGTTTGATTTAATATTACATTATTAATTAAATATTTTATTCATTTTTTTTTTAATATACATTCTCCCGTAATTATCTGCAAAAGAATATTCTTACCCTTACCGAGAATCTTCTTTCGTTATATCACTACACTCGTATCAATAATTTAGATAGTGATGAGACTTCACAGATAACATCAAAAATATATATGCTTTGAAAAAGCATGTATAAGACCAAATGATTTTGTTTTCACTATTGACTTTATTTAGTCTACAAATGATAAGGTTAAAAATAATTTTTGTGTCAAATGGCAACGAGTTGAGTTCGTCCGTTAACTACAAATTTACAAGTACTGTTTGAGTAGCGTGTTTATTAAAGCACAAAACTATTAACCACTAAGAAACCAATTTTGTCAACAACAGTATAAAAAAGGCTATATAATCTATGTATTATTCAATGGTCAGTAGGGAATAGTCAGCTAATTATTGTTGTATATCTATTTAAGTTTGTTGTCGTGTACGTTGAATTAATTATATGAGAAAAGCCAGATAGTCGTCGCTATCCAATAAATGAATACTATGTTCGTAAGACATAATAAAAACAAATCAATAATAAACGAAAATTAAATTATACTTACTCCTACTCCATTTTGCTTCTCTAAAAGAGCCTTCAGTGATATCTATTCCATGTATTATTATATAAACACAAACAAAATCCTTGAAATAAATAAATTCATCACCATTTTGACGTACTGATAATAATTTATTTCTCACTCGAGGCTCAAAAATATTTAAGACAGTTACATGATCGTTTTCCTAAAAATATAATCTATTAGATTTGATGCAAAGTTGAGAAGATATTGGTTTTACTATGAATTTTGTCCTCGTTCTCCGTAAATGGGAAAACCTCCAAAAAAATTACAAATTTAAAAATTGCTAATTTTCGAAATTTTAAAATTTTTTTTTACTTAAAATTGCCATAACTTTTTCAAAAATAATTAAATCAATATAAATTTTTTTTATATAGATGCATGATATTATTACCTATTATTTGATATATTTTTTTTATAAATTTGACCCTTTACCTGCCCACAGAGGGGATTTAAAATGACAACTTTTTTACAAAAAATTTATTTTTTCAACTTAACATTTAAAAGTGTTACGGAAAGTCTGACACTTTTATATATATATCTTAAATTAAAGCTAATAAATTGCACTTAATTATGGAAAAAAAAAATTCGGACTTTATTTTGTTTTCATGGTGAAAATGGCTACCGAATGCTATTCTTGTGTGAAAATTCTCGATTTTATTTTTTCATTTTTAACTTTATAATACTATAACTTATTGATAAGTGTATGGGACTACACAATTTTTTTATGAGAAATAATATTTTTTAATAATCTCTTTTTTATTTGACATACTTTATATTAATCAAGATATTAATTAAGGAACTAGCAGATCATGTAGCATTTGGAATAATCCATCAATTTTTTAAAACTATACACTATATAAAGATTTGCATCGAAGCGTTTTTTATGATAGTGATATTAAAATACTTGAACCAACTATGCCACGTCACCACTGTGCCATGACTCCTCTGTGCTGGTTTTTTTAGTTTTATTTGAATTTGTTGATGTAAATGAGTCAAATGTTTCGCTTCTTGCATCTGTTTATAAAGGTAGTTTATATAAAATAACTTGAGTTTTGTATTATACTTTAGAAGTATGAAAATATTATCAGAAATAATATATCTTTAATTTACTGAAAAAACAATTTCTTTTTTTACTTTAAAAAAGTATAAAAAAATAAATACTATATAGTATTATTCTTGTATTTTTTAGAAAACATCATATTTTTATATTTCGTAGTTAAATTTTTAATTTTATAAATATTTAAATATTTACATGTTTGATATCGTATAATAAATACATGAAAATTCTATTTTTTACACAAACTTTAAAATATTAAAGAAAAATATACTACTCAACATTAGTAAGATATATTTTTAATAATAATAGTACTTTATAATCGCCCATAAGGATAAATAGAGTGTATAAAATTATAATAATAATTAGTCATGACGAATTAATACATAAATAAAAATAAAAATTAGTACAGAAAAAAAATATTTAAAAATTGAATAAAACTTTTTAATATTTATAAATTAATATAGAAATTATTAAAATTCAAAACATAATAATAGAAGTTTAGATTCGCTATTATAATTAAAATCTAAATTAACCTTAATACAAGCTCGTTACATATAGTCCATTTAAACCATAAGACGATAAATGTGAAACGATTCGTGAAATATAACTGGAGATTTAGAAAAAAATAAAGGAACATGCAACTAATTTAAAAAGTTCTGGACAATCTACTATATTATATAAAAGTTTATAAACAATGAATAAATAATTATATTCGCGTCTATTACATTATGATTGAAGCTGTAAAACACATTGAAGATCATGGAATAACGAATGAATTTTAAATTTTTGACAGAGACCACTTAAAATGCTATATTAAATCGTGTTCAGGTAATTAATGAGTCGAAACTAGTAGAATGGTTTCATATTCCAAACTAGATCTTATAAGAGAGTAATGTAAAACTTTTAAGCAATTGATATCTTAGAAATTCCAACATTGTCTTCTAATAAAGCATACTTTTATTATGTATATAATTATTGTGATTGTTGAAGAATAGATTGGCTAATAGATAACACCTAGACCTTTAATTTAAATATATAAATACACTAGTATTTGTTAAGAATTTTCCAGATATTCCTGTGTTTTTTTTATTAACACTTTATATTCACTTTATATTCGAAATGCACAGAAATAATACTTTTAAAATCCATATACAATTAACTTTTTTCTAGTTAAAGTTTTATAATTTTAAGTTAAACCAAAAAAATATATACTTGAAAGTTCAGAACTTTTTTTAAAAATTACACTACACTCGACTTTAAAGATTCAAAAAATCGGTTAAACTTGATGAAACAGTTTTAAATTTTACATAACTCTCATTAAACATCATTAAATAAATTCAAAAAAATTAAAAAAAAAATAAATTTAATTTTTTTTATAATTATTTCTCTGTATTATTGCTTAATTGCTAATTATTAATTAACTCAAAAACTAAGTATGATAAAAATTTAAAACCCGATTCAGAAACAAGAACTGTTTTTAAATCGAACACAGTCGCAGAATCACTACTTCAGAACCCGGAAGATAAGCTACCAGAGATGCAAACACCCGGAGAATATGAAATAGCGTGCTCTTGTGGTAAATCGTACATGGGACAAACAGGAAGAACTATTGAAACAAAAATAAAAGAACACGAAAAAGATGTGGATTACCAAAGACAGAAAAATCCGCAGTAGACGAACATGCTAAAAACAAAGGACATAACATCCAATTTGATAAAATAAAAATACTAAACAAAGAAACTCATTTTGGCAAACGAATGTACAAAGAGGCAATAGAAATCGATAAATGTCCAGAGAATTTGAACAGAGAAGATGGATGGAAAATAAGCAAAACTTGGTTAGCCATCATACACCAGACAAAAAGAATATCAACTAACAACACTGAAAACAGTTCAATACAAGAAAAAGTTACTATCAACGTAATCTATTATTATTACGACGTTTAAGTTCTGTCAATAATTAATAAATAAATAAAGTTTTTTTCATTTTTCTATAATTTTAGCTTCGATGCGAAGCTGAGAAGGTATTGGTTTTACTAAGATGTGTTTTTTTTTTTTTTTTTTTTTTTTTTTGTGTCTGTTACCACTTTTTCTCAGCTCTCACCGAACGGATTTCTTTCAACGATACGTCAAAAGATCACAAATTGTATCTAGTCGAAGACATTACCCTTAAAAATTGAAAAAATTCCCTCGTTCCCCGTAAATGGGGGAAATATCCAAAAAAATTACAAATTTAAAAATCGTTAATTTTCAAAATTTTTTCACTTCTTTTTCTTAAAACTTCCATAACTTTTTCAAAAATGAACATATCAATATAATTTTTTTTTATATCAACGCATAATATTATTACCTTTCATTTGGTATATTTTTTTCATAAATTTAACCCTTAACCTGCCCACAAGGGGGGATTTAAAATGACAACTTTTTCACAAAAAATTAATTTTTTTAACTTAAATTTTGAAAATGTTCCGGAAGGTCTGACACTTTTATATATATCTTAAATTAAAGCTAATGTAATATGCTTTATCATGAAAAAAAAAATTTCGAACTTTATCTTATCTTCATGGTGAAAATGGCTACCGAATGCTATTTTTGTGTGAAAATTTTCGATTTTGTATTTTAGATTTTTAACTTTATTATGCTATAACTTTTTGAAAAATGTATGGATCAATACAATTTTTTCATTAGAAGTAGTATTTATATACATCTTTCATTCGACATACTGTTTTTTTAAATCCGACCATTTCCCTACACACGAGGGGGGTTCAAATCTAAAAAATGCATATAGAAAGTAGAACTTTTTCAACTTAAATTTTGAAAGTGTTCCGGAAAGTCTGACACTTTTATATATATCTTAAAATGAAGCTAATGTAATATGCTTTATCATGAAAAAAAAAAATTTCGGACTTTATCTTATCTTCACGGTAAAAATGGCTACTGAATGCTATTTTTGTGTGAAAATTTTCGATTTTGTATTTTCGATTTTTAACTTTATTATGCTATAACTTTTTGAAAAATGTATGGATCAATACAATTTTTTCATTAGAAGTAGTATTTATATACATCTTTCATTCGACATACTGTTTTTTTAAATCCGACCATTTCCCTACACACGAGGGGGGTTCAAATCTAAAAAATGCATATAGAAAGTAGAACTTTTTCAACTTAAATTTTGAAAGTGTTCCGGAAAGTCTGACACTTTTATATATATCTTAAAATGAAGCTAATGTAATATGCTTTATCATGAAAAAAAAAAATTTCGGACTTTATCTTATCTTCACGGTAAAAATGGCTACTGAATGCTATTATTGTACGAAAATTCTCGATTTTATTTTTTACATTTTTAACCTTATAATGCTATAACTTATTGAAAAGTGAATTGATCAATATAATTTTTTTATGGGAAATTCTATTTTTTAATAATCCCTTTTTCATTCGACATACTTTATCTTAATCAGGATATTAATAAGAAACTAGCAGTTTATGAAGCTTTTGGAATAATCCACCAATTTTTTAAAATTAAACACTATCTAAAGATTTGCATCGAAGCGTTGTTTTTTGATAGTGATTTTAATCACTGTCAGATATTATTATACTTGATCCAACTATGCCACGTCACCACTGTGCCGCGACCCCACTGTGCTGGTTTTTTTTATCTTTTATTGTTAGTGTTATAATTTTTAACAAATTAAAAATAAAATTCTAGTAAGTTACCGGCATTTTACTTGAAGTAACTTTAGTATTTGATGGTCCACAGCTATTCGGAAAGCATAAAGTTGATATAATGCAACTTGCAAAGAGTAATATTTTAAATTGATAAATCATATTTTAATATTATCCGTTTTAAATTTAATGAATTTTAAATAGGTAAACAGTTATTAATTGAATATAATATTTATATAAATGAAAATTTTTAGCTTAATACTTCAGCGATACAAACTATTTTAACTTTTATTTACTTATTTGTAATATTTTATGGTAAAATCAAGTTTATTCTATTAATGTTATGTTTTAATGTTAACAATATATCATTATATGACAGTTTTAAACAAATTAAATTTTATAATAAATTCAGAAATAAATGCATAATTTTCTTAAAATTATTATTGTTTACTTGACAAATTATTTTTTAAAATTAAAAATAGTTACATTAACATCACTTTTGATTTAGTTTTACAGTAATAAATTATTTATATCGAGAAAATATGAGTACACTGCAAAGTTGAAGACAATTAAAAATAAAAAGTATATACTAGTACACCATTTTTTTTCAGATGATTTAAAAATGCTAAATAGTGAGCCAAAAGTAAGATTTTAGTAGTGTGATGTAAAAGTAAAATTATGTTGAGTGTGTTGATTAATTAATTTGGATTTTTGAGTACTTGAATAAATTTAATTATCTTACTTTCGGTTACTATAATTTAGTTTGTTTAATTTTATTGGAGTATTATTTAATAATTCTCCTGACAAACCAGTTAATAAATTTGAATGAGAAAAGATAGCTTAATTATTATTGTTTTGTCAGTTTCTTCTCGGATTAAATAATTTCTAAATTATTGGGATGACAATGTATCACTTACTTTATGATTTTTTCCATAATAATCGAATAAACAAGACTGACAAGTTTTGAATATTTTGAGCCTGATGGTCAATTGGTGCATTTGATTCTTGAATTGAAAGGCGAAATAATGAGAGAGAGTTGTATAGCATTTACGGCTTTATATATGAAATCTATGATCTATATATGTCATCAAAATGTAAGAATTGACCACCAGGGCCCTTAATTTGAATGAATTTCTTAAATGAAAATTATAAGCAGGGATAATATGTGACATTGGTTATGATACATTTGATTTTTCTTAGGGATACTGTTACTTAATACATTATCATTGTAGATTAATTTACAGTGTTTACATTTATGGTATAGATATTAATCTTAAACTGAACAAATACATACATTGTATTAATTACAATAGTGATTATGCTATGATATCAATTTAAGACAATTGTTTTATTTTGTGATACACATTACGAATAATATTAAATTAAAATGATGAATGGTATCACAACAGCTAAATTTATCTAATCTACTGAAGTTTCTAAAATTTGATTTATCATTGTCATAAAAACATATACAGAGTGATTTTTTTATCATAACCCACTAAATTACTTACAGAATAATAATAATATAAACAATTTTTTTTATTATTATCTTTAGTTACACATTATTCTTGAATTTTTAACTATGTAATACTTTTTAAGTTTATCCCTTATGCCTTGTAAGGGGGTCAACTTTGTTTTTCTAAATGGTAACACATATTTTTAATTTAATAAAATGTTTGAGTTTTTAATTTAATTGTAAATGGCATATAAATTTTTAATATAACTTAATTCGTTTATTAGATATAATCATTTAAAGTTTCAAATTTTTGAGTAAATATACAGGTATAATACACAAGGGATTACAAATACAAGTAGCTAATTGATTTTTTATAACATCGACATTAGCAGGTACACAGCATTGTTATTATCAATGATAGTAAGGTACATTGTTGTGAGTTTATAAATACACTAACTGACAATATAAAAAGTACATCTATTGATAGTTATAATTGATAATAAACAATCCGTGACTGTGACAGCAATGTCATAAAAAACCAATTAGCTACCTATATTTGTAATCCCTTGTGTATTATACCTGTATATTAACTCAAAAATTTGAAACTTTAAATGATTATATCTAATAAACGAATTAAGTTATATTAAAAATTCAAATGCCATTTACTATTAAATTAAAAACTCAAACATTTTATTAAATTAAAAATATGTGTTACCATTTAGAAAAACAAAGTTGACCCCCTTACAAGGCATAAGGGATAAACTTAAAAAGTATTACATAGTTAAAAATTCAAGAATAATGTGTAACTAAAGATAATAATAAAAAAAATTGTTTATATTATTATTATTCTGTAAGTAATTTAGTGGGTTATGATAAAATAATCACTCTGTATAAAAAAACAATTTGATTATTGAATAATCGTTATAGAATAAATGATACCGGTTCATAGTGTAATAGCATGTACAGTTTATCGTATTTTATATAAACCGGTAGCGTTTATTGGTATACGAAATAATAACATTGTAAAATTTCGAAAACGTGGGACATTTTTATTTCATAGCTTTAAATTTACTATTTTCTTTATTAAATCATCTCTAAATTTAATTTTAAATAATTTTGAATAACTTTCATACATATATCATTAAACATTTCTTGGCCTCTATTTGCTTAGGTATAAAAATGTTAATAACTTAAAAATAGACATACCCGTATCTCACCAACAGGTTATTGTTTTTATATATTATAAAATGATAATAACTACTGGTCCAGAAGTTGGATCCTATAAAGACGTCAAGTTTGGTTCATCCCTTAAGGAATGAACCAAAATAATACTTGAAATTGTTTAAACTAAAAAAATAATATTCGATGTTACTTTTATATTTATATAGTAATTGAGTTGGCTGGGATAAAAGAATTATCTTAATATAAAAACTAGATAAAACATTTTTTAGTGGTGTTTTCTATTTCATATAAAGTAACACGAAAAAAAGGCAAATATGACTAAATAATGTTATTACATAGTCATTATATAACAATTGATCTGTCTATCCTAACTCACTCAACTACTTACAAAATAAAAGTAATATCCTTATTTAAAACGTCTTTTCTATCAAGTATCAATAAATATAAAACTAACATAATGAAGCTAGAATAAAATATAAGGGGTTATATAATATAAAATAAAATATAAAATAAAAATTAAGTTGAAAAAGTTATTTTTCGTAAAAAGTTACTATTTTAAATCCCCTCCCTATGAGCAGATTAAGTGTTAGATTTTCAAAAAAATGATATCAAATGAAAGCAAAATATCTAAGGTTTTAGTATAAAAAAAAATTATGTTGATTTGTTTATGTTGATTTGTTTATTTTTATAAGTTTAAATTTATATTTTTTTTGGATATTTCCCCCATTTTCGGGGAACGAGAAAAAATGTTTCAATTTTTAAGGGTAATGTCTTCAACTAGATACGATTTGTGATCTTTTGACGTATTTTTGAAAGAAATCGGTCCAGTGAGAGCTGAGAAAAAGTGGCAACAGACATAAAAAAAAAAAAAACACATCATAGTAAAATTAATACCTTCTCCGCTTCGCATCGAAGCTAAAAATTTGCGAAAAAAAAGTTAATTTGTATAAATTTCAAACGAGATACGGTACTTTGAAATTTAGGAGATTTTAAAAAAAATTACAGCAGTTCCTCGAAACAGTGACATTATTATTTTATGTACCAATAAGAGCTAATGGTTAGTTGTAGCAACACGCTATTATAATACATACACCACTCATTATTCAGTAGTTTATATGTTATTGTCTATTAGTCATCAAATTAAATATATATTATTCATGTTAATACTTTACACTATTTCAAGAAATACGCCTAAAAATACATTGATATTAATCTACTGTAATAACATGTAAGAAATAACACAAATTGAGTAATAAACAGATAATAGTAAAAGGTCATGACACTTCTTGCATAGATAGATGAATTAAATTTAATATAAAAGGGCATAAAAACTGTCAATCTCTCTCACAACTACTTCACCTTATGAACTTACAACGAATGCAAGAAGCGGCTTGACAAAATACGATTTTACATAGAAAATTGAAGTATATTCATTTTTTCAACATTAGTCCTGATATCATTAAGGTAAATTCATATTCTACAAAAGATCCATAAGGTTTAAAGTTAGATAAAATGAGTACATAAATTAAGTAGGACACCAGAAAAACTAAAGTGATCTCTAGAATAAAATATTGTCTAAATAAATAAAGAGAATCAATAACGTTTGTACGAAGTTAGCCAGCCTAGTCTAATCTTTGAGTGGGTTACCTGTGTAGTCAATACTAATAAAGACTCTCTTGCAAAGATAGAGAACCCATTTGTGGTTCCTATACTACTCGAGGTATTTATTGACTCGACTCAAAGTTAGCACAAGCCTAGATAAATACTGGTACGAGTGGAGTTGATGATCTATGTGTGATAATTAATCACAATAATTTCTATTTCAAAATAATATTATATTAATAAATTTTCAAATATCACTTTGCTTTTCTATATTTTACATCATGAAATTTAACATTTTTTACATGTGATAATGAATACTGTACAAATATGTGCGGTACAAATCCACCATACGAGGGACGTCCAGAAAATAAGGTTACAACATGTGTTAAAACTTGAAAAATGGATATATTTAAATGAAATTTACAAGATAAGTGTCAAAACATGTCATTATTTCTCTACATAATCGCCATTAAAATCAATACATTTTTGAAGCCTATGGACCAGTTTTTGTATACCCTCGTCGTATACCTTCCGCTCCACCCGCCGAAGCCAATTTTCGATAGTATCCTGGACTTTCTC
Source organism: Daktulosphaira vitifoliae (assembly GCF_025091365.1). NCBI lineage: Eukaryota > Metazoa > Arthropoda > Insecta > Hemiptera > Phylloxeridae > Daktulosphaira > Daktulosphaira vitifoliae. The sequence continues at coordinate 24,719,342 of NW_026099572.1, read as the reverse complement.
GTCAATTGAAAATCGTTTTCCACCCAAGAACTCCTTCAATTTATTGAAAAGGTGATAATCCGATGGTGCCAGGTCCGGGGAGTAGGGTGGGTGAGTCACAATATCCCACCCAAATGAAACGAGCAGGTTCTGAGTGAGACGGGCGGTATGAGGTCTAGCGTTGTCATGAAGGAGTGACACACCACGAGTTAACATTCCTCTCCTTTTGTCCTTGATTTTTTTTTTCAACTTCTTCAGTGTCTCACAGTATGCAGCTGCATTTATGGTAGTTCCTTTAGGCATAAAATCGACCAATAATAACCCTTTCCGGTCCCAAAAAACAGATGCCATGATCTTCCTCTCTGAAAATTGGACTTTGAATTTTTTTATTGATGGTGAATGGATATGTCGCCACTGTTGAGATTGCCTTTTTGACTCGGGAGTATAGTGACACACCCATGTTTCATCACCAGTCACAATTGAGTCAAGAAATGTTTCACCCTCGCTTTCATACCGTTCAAGAAACTCGCGTGCAGCCAAAACACGATTTTGACGATGTTCTGGAGTCAACATTTTTGGCACCCACCTTGCACACAACTTCCTATAACCAAGTTTTTCTGTTATAATTTTACCCAGGAGACTTTGTGAGATATGTGGGAAACTTTCACTAAGGGCGTCAAGAGTTACACGACGATCATTGCGAACTTTTTCTTCAACCTACTGCAGAAGTTGATCTGAAATTACGGATGGTCTTCCACACCTTTCTTCATCGTGAGTGTCAGTACGGCCTTCTTTAAATAATCTAACCCACTTGGTAACATGCTGATGTGTCATCACCTCGCATCCATTGGTTTCCACAAGCTGGCGATAAATACTGGCCGCGGATTCGTTACGCAAAGTAAGGAATCTAATAACAGAGCGTATCTCACACCTACTGTAGGTGGAGCGATTGGACGACGAACTGTTTGACGTGTTTGGCTGCTGTGACGACATTTCGTAACGGACTGAGGCGTTTGATGATTTATTTTGATTGATAGAAAATTCTCTACATGACAGGGGTGAAAACTCTGAAAAACAAAATTCCCTACGTCCTACACAGGCCTTGTAACCTTACTTTCTGGACGTCCCTCGTACAAATACCTTGTTATTTAACCGACAAATGTATAGATGTTTTTATTTTAACCATATTTAATATTATTTTTTAATATCATTATAATAATTCTATTACAGTGATTGATATGTCAAAGCAGACCGACACAATGACAGTCCCGTTTTTTGACCTACATATTGAAATTGAAGCATCATCCGCGTTCCCTGCTAATACAACTGCATATGCTAAGTAATTTCAGACAATGTATTTACATATACACCTTTTGACGGTACCCTCCGTATATTTTATCATTTTTTACATGTTTATGTAAACATTTATTATTAACCTTGTAATTATTATTATTATTATAAAATAAATATATTATATACAAATAACAACACTGTTTTTATTTTTAGATTATAAGTTTATTATAAGAAACTAGTACAATATATAAAGTTATTGTTTATAAATTATTAATATAAGTTAATTTTCTGACGTGATTGGGTTTCGGCCATTGTGAAGCCCATGGACTATAACTATTTTCTTGGGTATACACTGTTGTATTGAAAAATGTTGGACCATCATTTTCATCGCACATTTCTTCTTCTTTTTCCTAAAGCATAATTATAAATTTAATAACAATAAAGGTTATTACAATCTATGTTCATTAAACTCACATTAATTTGAAGCATGTCTTTGGACCATGACTTGACCCAACTATCAACTATTACATTGTACGCTAAATTCTTCAGCTCGCTTATGTATTTACTGTCACCTTTAGGAATAGTATCACATATTTCTATGTCGTTCAAACTTCTTATAAAATTAACCATTTCATCGTTGTTTGATTGTTGAATTTTAGGGCCCGACCATTTACTGTCGGTGTATTATATAATGCGGTCTATTTGATGGCTTAATAGTAAACGCGTTTTTATTTTTCTTGATATTGCACTGTTAATAGTACACTGTAAGTCCATAAGTCTATTAATGTTTTCGTTATTCAATAACACTCGACACCCATCCACTATTCTGGATTCTAATACTAAATGCATGGTATCACGGTACAATACTTTGGTTATATTAAAATCGACATTTTGGTATAACATAATGTTCTTTCCTTTTATCGGAGGTGATTGTAGGAATAATGTTATTTCATCCCTCATGCCGTAAATAATATTTAAATAATCTGCTGACATACTAATATATCGTGAAGGAGTAATAATGCATACCGTTACATTGAAGTCATCCTTTGGATTCAGGCCCACTTGCAAAAATTTTCTGTCGCTGAACGCAATAGTGTAACTGCTATAGTCAATCATCTCGGCTGGCGGTGTTGGTGCGATATAAATGTAGCGCTGTTTTCTTACAGGTTCGGCAGCCATATTATTCATAGAGTAGTGTCTTCTTTTTAGAGCTGATGGTTCTTGATGACACTGTGACTTTATCAACGATTTCATGCTCATTTATGCGGAAAAATCACATATTTTCATAGGGGGGTCAGCAAATCATAGGACACATATCCCCGTATACTAACTCTTTTCTTCATCACTTAAGTAATTTCACTTTAATATCATAATAATTAATTTTAAACTCTCGATTTCTAAATATTTGTATACAAATATATGTAATAGATTATGTGTATACATGTTTTATACAAAAACGATTACACATTAATGTCTATTAACAAACGCGGTAGTATGGCTGAATAATAAAAAAAGAATTTGATAAAATATTATTTCTAACGTATATATATTTTCTCTAAAATTAAAAATATAACTCAATTCTTATGAAATAGTATAATATTATACATATTTATTTATTTACTTTAATATCATAATAATGATCATCTTATGATGAGTTTCATCATCACCTCCTCTTCTATGTAGGGGTAAACCGCTGATTTACTGTTTTAATACATACGTTATTCAAGTAAGAGGGCTTTCTATGACCAAAGGCCTACACATCACATAGCTATAGTTGGGTTTCGTTTGATTAATAGCCGCTGTCGCCGCTTGATTACTCCTTTCACTTTCTGCATTCAAATATTTTCAAATAATTCTAAAATTATGTAATTTTTAAAATAGCTCCAATTTTCTATAATATATCAAGATATACTATATGATGTTCCATCTACTTCGATATACTATGAATATACCAGGGTATACAATACATGATAACTGTACAAATCCGCATTTGTCCGAAAAAGTAGTAGATGAGCATAAATAACACTTAAATCGTATACCGTCATGTATTTTCCTATGCAGCAGTTAAAAACAGTTTTTTCACAACGTACACTTTTTCACATTTGTCACAAGAAAACATTTTTTAAAACGTTTAAGTGATACAACACTATTAATTTTACTCAAGTAATAATCAGTCTTTTATGTGAAAATACTCATTTATGCGGAAAAATCACATATTTTCATCGAGGGTCGGCAAATTACAGATCACATATCTCTGTAAACTAGCCTTTTCGTTCACCACTTAAGTGATTTCACTTTAATATCATAATAATTAAATTTAAAGTCACGATTTCTAAATATTTTTATACAAATATATGTAATAGAGTATGTGTATACTCAATATGTATACATATGTTTTATCCAATAACGTTTACACATTAACAAAAAAAATATCTATTAACAAACGCAATAATGTAACTTAATATCATAATAATTAATTTAAACTATCGATTTTTAAATATTTTCTCTTTAATTACAAAATAACTGAATTGTTATGAAATATTGCACATATTTATTTAGTTACTTTAATATTATAATAATGATCATCTTATGATGAGTTTTATCATCGCCTCCCCTTCTATGTAGGGGTAAATAGCTGGACTGCTGTTTTAATACATACTTGAGTCAAGGAAGCGAGACCCTCTATGAACAATACACGTCATAGTTGGGTTTCGTTGGGTTAATAAGCCGTCGCCGCCGCCGCTCGATTGCACCTTTCACTTTTCTGTATTCAAATATTTTCATATAATTCTAAAATTATGTAATTTTTAAAATTCTGTAATATATCAAGATATACTATATGATGTTCCATCTACCTAGGTATACTATGCATATACCAAGGTAACTTGTACCATGGTATAACGAAATGCTATCTAGGAACGAGAAACATCGAACTTTCACCATACCCCCCTCCCGGTTGTTTACACCGCCCGTCCACCTAGAATAGGGTAAACCCACATCATGTGGGTGGGGGGACTATGCCTTTCACCATATCCCAACAGCTGTTTACACCGCCCGTCTACCTATGGCAGGGTAAACCCACAACATGTGGGTTAGGGGGGTATGGCAATCATACTTTATAGTTCTACTAAAAATTAATTGAAATTGAATTTTTTTTTAATATTCAAAGAATATTTTGCTTACTTAAGGACATAAAACATCATATATCTGGTATTTTAAAAGAATATTAAGAGAATATATTGCCTATTTTATGTGACATAAAAACATCATATTTTAAGGATTTTAAGAGAATATAAATAATATAACTTATTATTATTACGCAAGTATTATTTAACTTTGCGTTGTTATTATTTATTTATTATGATTAGTTGCGCCGGTTGATTGTGCGGTATTACGTACTTATTTGTTTTCTTTAATTTTGTTTGCGCTCCGTTATAAAGATTTAAATTTATTAAATTTATTAATGACAATTATTTATTTTTTTGCGTGTATTATTTATTGTAAATTTCTGTGTCACAATAAATGTTGTTAATATATAATAATTAATTTACGTTATTTTTGGCGACGTGAGATTATAAATAAGGGGTATAATTTTATTCATTATCGCTCCAAAATTTAATTTTGCGATTGCGGAACAGCCGGAAAATGAACGCATCAATCGATTAAAAAGCAAGGCGATCCTCAAACGCGATGATTGTGTCAAGTGGATTTGCGCGATTCGCGCGGTGGCAACTCGCTGTCTCGGTAACAATGAACATCTACCCCAATTGGCGGTTCTTCTAAATGAAATTGATCAAATTTGGACTGTTTTCACTGCAGAAAATAATACTATAATTGACTGTTTAATTGATCTTAGCTTAGAATCCGAATATACTCACAACTTAAAGGTTGAATTACGGGAAATTATCGCTTTCGCGAGATCGATTGTCAATCGGTATCATGATGATACATAAAGTTTAATTTCGGTCCATCGAGAATTTCGTATGTCGTTACATGAACGAGGACATGTACAACATGAACACAGTGATGATCAGCCTATAGAACATCAGAATCAAAATGCGCACGTAGTCGTTCCGGAGACGTCTGCGATAGGGAGACCTGAACAGCCGTCGAGTAATAATAATTCACTTGCACATAGTTCGGCCAGCGCAATATTTACCCGATTACCTGACATACCATTGCCTACCTTTCGTGGAGATATTTTTAAATGGATGTCATTCTATAATCGTTTTATCACTACTGTGGATCAGCGCCCTAATATTACGGACATAAAAAAGTTTTATTGTTTAGCCGGGTGTTTAAAGGGTAGTGCGTCAGAAGCAATAAGTGGAATACCAGTTTCAGGCAACAATTATAAACTTGCGTGGGCTACGTTGAAGGCACGTTTCGATAAGCCACGTTTAGTCGCAGCATCATTAATATCAAAAGTATTAACAGAGCCGAAATCATCTAACGAGTCTTTAACCGATCTACATAAATTTCTGGTGATTTTTGATGAAGGGGTATCGTTACTCAATACGATAAAACTACCAGATCTTGGAGATTTTATTTTATTTACGATGGCGTCATGGTGTTTACCGACGCATACGGTTAAATTATTTGAAGCTCAGCTGTTAAATCAATCAGTTGTAAAACGTTCAAAACATGGACCGCCGCTACACGTGTTAAATGGGTACGTGAAAATAAAGCGTTGTAATATAGGTCATTATTTTATAAAACTGAAAAGAAAGCATTTTTGTAATGTTTGGTTTAACTATGAATTTCTTAATCTATTATTACAAAAATATAATATAGTCTATTATTTGTAAACCTAGAAGTAGAACACTTATGTAATGTTTGGATTAATTGTAATTCCCAGAATTATTGTTACTAGATCAGGAAGTAAATATTTATAAACCTTTTTGAAAATGATTACTATATGAATTTTATAAAAGACAAACAAAATATTTTAGTATATAAGATGAAACGGAATGAATTAAAAGGGGAGAAAGAGAAGACCTCGGGAGTACCGAAGGTAATCTCTTTCCGTGTGGTACGTTTGTGACTTTAAGTTTTTATTTTGTGTATTATTTATTTATCCGTTTTTTAAGTGTATGAGATCTGTCCTTAGTAATAAAAGTATTTATAGTTTTTTTGATTTAAAAGAAGGTTTTTATCATTGTGAATTAGATTCTGAATCTGTTAAGTTGTGTACTTTTAGTAGTCCTTTTGGATCATATAGTTTTAAGCGTTTACCATTTGGTTTGTCAATGGCACCAGAGATTTTTCAAAAACTAATGATGAAATATTTTGGTGATATTCCAGGAGTATTAATATATTTTGATGATTTATTAGTGTGTGCTAGTTCTAGAGAGGAACATGATAAAATTATTTGTAGAGTATTGGAAAGAGCTCGAAAATATAATATTAAGTTTAATTCAAAGAAATTACAATATGCAACTAATGAAGTTAAATTTTTAGGATTTATTTTTAATGAAAAGGGAGTAAAACCTGATAATGATAAAATTCAGTCTATACAAGAGTTAACAACACCTATAAATAAAAAACAACTCCAATCATTCTTAGGAATGATAAATTATTTAAGAGCATTTTTACCTAATTTATCGGAACGATTAAAACCTTTTAGAGAGCTTCTAAAAAAGAATGTTTTGTGGAATTGGAGTGTTGAATGTGAAAGGGCATTTTGTGATTTGAAGGAGAGTCTATGTAATGTGACAATATTGGCTAATTTTAATAACGATCAAGACCTAGAAATACAATGTGATGCGTCTGAGGGGGCTTTGGGCTGTTGTATTTTCCAAAACAAGCGGCCTATATATTATGCATCGAGATGTCTGAGTGAAATTGAGAAAACATATGCTCAAATAGAAAAAGAAATGCTTGCTATTTCTTTTGCATGTACTAAGTTTCATTCATTGATTTATGGAAGAAAAGTGACTGTGTTTACTGATCACCAACCTCTTGTTTCAATTATGTTAAAAGAACTGAACAAAATTCCCAATAATCGAATAAGGAGATTACGAATGAAATGTATGTTGTATGATATTAAGGTGAAATATCTCCCAGGTAGAGAAATGTATGTAGCTGATTTGTTAAGCAGGAATTATATTAAAAGAGATGTAACCGGTGAAACGATAGTAAATGATGTAGTTCATGCAATTAGTGAAATACAAATTAATTTTTCAAATGATAAGGAGGATGAGTTTAAGAGAAATACTGGAAATGATGAGGTGTTAAAACAAATTATGGAATTTTGTAAAAAAGGTTGGCTTAAGGTTAAGTGTGAGGGTGAACTCAAACATTATTGGAAATTGAGAAATGAAATATACTTGGAGAATGGATTAATTTATTATGGTAGTCGACTAGTTATTCCTAAGGTTATGAGACAATATATAATTAAAAAGCTTCATGAACCACATTTTGGTATAAGTAAAACAAAAGCTAGAGCAAAACAATTATTTTACTATCCAGGTATAAACAATGAGATAGAAAATTGGATTAGTGCTTGTCCAGTATGTTTAAAATTTAGCTCTAGTAAAACTAAAGAACCTTTAAAATCACATTTTATACCTAATATTCCATTTTATAAAATTGCACTAGACATTGCTGAGTATAATAAAATAAATTACCTAATTATTGAGGATTACTATTCTAGATGGCTAGAGGTTATTAAATTAGGTTCTAAAACAAGTGAATCAGTAGTAATTAAGTTAAAAGAAGTATTTAGTAAATTTGGCATACCAAATGAAGTCGTAGCTGATAATATGCCTTTTGGTAGTGTTAACTTTCATCAGTTTGCTAAAGAGTGGAATTTTAAAATTACCAACACAAGTCCACAGCATGCACAGAGCAATGGGCTTGCAGAAAAAGGAGTTGGGATAGCTAAAAATATGTTAAAAAAGTGCTTGTATACAGGTTTGGATTTTGAATTGTGTTTACTTATGTATAGAAATACACCCGTTGCTGGTCTATCTTATAGCCCCGCCCAACTTTTACAAAGTAGAGAACTTAGGAGTACATTAATAGTGAAAGATAATAACTTAAAACCAAATGTTGTAGAATGTTATGATGAAATNATAAATAAAAAATAAAAGTGTGCTTTCTTGTATTATAGAATAAACATAATTTCTATTTAATTAAAATTAGTTTTTATTTACACCTAGAGATTTAAAGACTAAAATTAAAACAAAAAGTAAAAAATAAATATAGTTAAAAAAACTAAAAAACACGCTTTTAAAGCACTTCGAACTAATAAGTTCAAAATAATTTTTAAAATAAGCCCTAAACAATAATGAACGAAAAATACTAGCATTATTGTGATAAAAGCGTGGATGCTTTGTGCCATATTTTTAACACGCTTATATTAGTTTCACCTGTATGTATGTATGTATGTATGTTTGTAACTCTCCAAACGCCACGCGTTATCGCATATTCCGTTGTCTAGACTAGACTGTTATACGCATTCACCCCTCCCCACGCCTCGCTCACAATACGACGGTACACTATTCCTATAAAAATTTATTTTTAGTTATCGTACCCGTACACGCGTGCTTGTCATCAATATTATATATATGTAAACAAATTTTTATTTTGACTGACCAATAACGCCCGCGTCTAATGCGCCTTACGTATATATATATATATTCCTACCGCCGTTTATACCTCGGGTATAACGTTAGTCCGACCCGCCCGGCCATAAAACACAGCTATACTTAGTGCATGATACTTTTACGTAGTTAAGTCGCATTATTTGTATAAATATATATATTCTAATTACTATTAAAATTAATATATTAACACGATTTATTCTAATTAAGAGATATAAAGTATTCATTCCGATTACGAGGGATGATTTCCGTATCGTCATTTTTCGTCACTACCTCCACGTTCCGGGAGTGAGTAATTTACGCGCCTGCTGCTTTCCTTGGATGTGGTAGCCGTTTCTCAGACTCCCTCCCCAGAATCGAACCCTGATTTCCCGTTACCCGTAACAACCATGATATTGATAGTAACTACTATCATAACATGAAACTAAAAAGTAAAAAATAAATATAGTTTAAAAAACTAAAAAAACACGCTTTTAAAGTACATCGAACTAAAAAGTTNTTTTTATTATATTTTAGTTTTTTAAACTATATTTATTCGTATATTGAGCGCCCGACGCTTTTATCACAATAATACTAGTATTTTTCGTTCATTATTGTTTTACGCTTATTTTAAAAATTATTTTTAACTTTTTAGTTCGATGTGCTTTAAAAGCGTGTTTTTTAGTTTTTTTTAAGCTATATTTATTTTTACCAATTACATTATCATATTAATTATATACAAATTAAACAATTACATATAGTAATACATTAACATAAAAAAAAGGAGTAACATCACCCAGCTACCTAAAGCTTATGTCATGTGCTATAAAATGAAAAAAAAATTTGTCCCGACGTCCTATCTTCTATGCGCAAATAGCTACCGTATTCAAAAATCTGCTATTTTTGTATTAAAATTCGGAGTTTTGTATTTTATTTTATTTGACTATATCTTAAAAGGGCAATATACTGACTTTCATGAATATTATATAATTTAATTGATATAGAATATTGTTCATAAGACATAAGAAGTGCCAACCCTCACTAGACCTACTTTATTCAACGATACGTCAAATGATTACAATTTGTATTTAAATTTGTTATTACTCTTAAAAATCGAAAAATGTTTCTTATTCAAATAAAAAGTAGCTTAAACAGCTTTTTTCATACAAACAATTACAATTATTAATTTCTAATATTCTTAAGGTATTTATTGTCGAATTAGATTTGATATGATAAAAGTATTCAACTAAGTAAATAATTTTACATTATTATGAAAGTTTCAATACATTCATAACAAGACTCTACGGAGAGGACATGAAGAAAACTTGTAGACGTTGGGACAATTTATCCCAGAAAAAGGCTACACTATGCAAATATGAATAAATCCTCAAGCTTTTCAAATAACTTTACATTGTAATTCGTTAATTTTTTAACTCTATTTATGTGTGCTACTACCAGTCTATAATATTCCAAATTTGTTCGTAACAAGTAGCTATATAAATCATTTCTAAAAAAATGATTGTAAGTTTCTCCTGAATTAATAATGGATTTAACAATTATAATCAAATTTTATTATACGCTCAATTGAGTGTATCTTTTTAACAACTTTGTTTTGATTGGTTCATTTAGTTAAAGTAAATCATTAAAATTAATTCAGTTCTGGATATTTCAATTGTAGAACCTTTTTAAGTACCAAAAGTTACTGAGAAATGATTACTATGATTTCTATTTAAGTGATCTATTACAATAAAAATGCAAATATATAATGAGTTTTTCTGATAAATATACTGTAAATAGTAATAATAAAATTTCCTGACTGCATATCAATCTTAAAAATAGCATTGTTTTAATTAATTCTCATAAAATTTTATAAGAATTCATTATCATTAATATTATTTATTAATATTTAATATCATTAAATAGAATGATGTCAATTTCAAACTTGTAATTGAGCTAAAAGTTATGGTAACATTTGCAATTTAAGATTCGATGCGAAAATGTATTAATTTTACCATGATGTGTTTTTTTTTTTATGTCAGTCACTACTTTTTCTCAGCTTTCACTGGACCGATTTCTTTCAACAATACGTCAAAAGATCACAAATCGTATTTAGTGAAGACATTACCCTTAAAAATTGAAACATTTTTTCTCGTTCCCCGAAAATGGGGAAATATCCAAAAAAAATATAAATTTAAACTTATAAAAATAAACAAATCAACATAAACAAATCAACATAATTTTTTTTTATACTAAAACCTTAGATATTTTGCTTTCATTTGATATCATTTTTTTGAAAATCTAACACTTAATCTGCTCATAGGGAGGGGATTTAAAATAGCAACTATTTAACAAAAATTAACTTTTTCAACTTAATTTTTGAAAATGTTCCAAAAATACTGCATCCTTTAACCATATACCAAATTAAAGCTTATTTTATGTACTATACAATGAAAAAATAAAATTTGTCCCGATACTTTATCTTCAGCATGTAAACGGCTGCCGTAGTTAAAAAAACGCTATTTTTGTGTTAAAATTTTCGATTTTAAATTTTCAACTTAAAAATGTTATAACTTTTCGAAAAATGTATGTATCAGCACAAATTTTTTTTTCTAAATATATTATAAGTACATCTTTTATTTGACATACTTTCTATTAAAATTAGACAATTTCCTCTTATTTAGCGGGCGTTCAAAACTTAAAACATTGTATAAAAAATAGAACTTTTGAAAAATTTCCGGAAATACTGCGTCCTTTAAACATATATCAAATTAAAGCTTATGTCATGGACTATAAAATTACAAAAAAAAATTTGTCCCGACGATCTATCTTCTATGTGCAAATGGCTGTCGAAAATTAAAAAAAAATGTAATGTTTGCGATAAAAATCACCTTTTATCGGAATGTTTTTTGTTCTTAAAACTGCCATAACTTTTTCAAATATTAAAAAATCAAAATAAAATTTTTTTTTATTGAAACCTTAGATATTTCCCTTTCATTTGATATCATTTTTTTTAAATCTAACACTTAACCTGCTCATAGGGGAATTTAAAATAGGATACTTTTTTACAAAAAAAACTTTTTTAACTTGACTTTTGAAAATGTTCCGGAAACACTGCGTCCTTTAAACATATGTCGAATTAAAGCTTATGTCATGTACTATAAAATTAAAAAAAAAAAAATTGTGCCCGACCTATCTTCTATGCGCACATGGCTACCGTATTCAAAAATATGCTATTTTTGTGTTAAAATCCTGGGTTTTGTATTTTATTTTATTATAAAATATCTTATAAGGGCAATAAACTGACTTTCATGAATATTATATTATTTAATTGACATAGAATAAAGTTCATAAGACATAAGAAATTAAACTTATTAAATTTTTTTACTTTTTTAAAGTTGAAAAAGTAATTTTTAAATTTGAGTTAGTTTAAATAGCCAATTTTATCAAACGACGAAAACATCGAATAATTGACGAGTCGGTAACACTTGTATTTTTCACGTGAAACGTACAAGGTTTTTTTTTTTTTAATTATTATTTTATATGTAATTAATAATAATATAAAAAATTAGAAGTTATAGAAAAAGTCTAATTGTAGATTTGAAAACATCGCGAAAAGTTGAATTAGAATGGTATATTTTTGTTACTGATGAAAGTTCCTTGTAGTTCAGTGCATTTATTTATAGTAACAAACAGTTTTTATTGAAATTTATTGTATCAAGCCCTTTAAATTTTTATACATGTAAAAGTAAAGCAAAATATAACTTCTTTATTATTTTTATAATTCCTTCGTATAAATTATAATATTAAATTATTGAATATCAATTTCATACTAAATTTAATAACTATAATTAGTATTTGTTTATATATTATATTTTAAACTCAAAGAACTACTAATCAGGATATGATTAAAGAAATAAGGGTTGATGTTGCTTTTGTAATCATCCACCAATTTCTTAGAATTAAACTCTATCTACAGATTTGCATCGAAGCGTTACTTATGATAGTGATTTTAATCACTGTCAGATATCATCTATACTTGTCCCATCTATGCCTCGTCCACACTGTGCCTCGACCCCACTGTGCTACCGTTTTTTTTTTATATGTAAATACTTATTTTTTAATAATAAGTAATAATATTAAAACTTCGAATTGATAGAAAAAGTTTAATTGCACGTTTAAAACATCGCGAACAATTCTTTTTGAAAAGTATTCCTTGTAGTCTAGTGTATTTATTTATAAGTAACAAAAATGTTTTATCAACAAGTATTGCATCAATCCATTTAAATATTTATACACGTTAAAAGTAAAGGAATATATTACTATATAACTACTTTATTATTTTTATAATTTCTCCGTATAAATAGCAATATTATATTACTTAATATCAATTTCATACTAAATTAAATTACTAAAATTATTATTTATTCATATATAATAATTATAAATCAAATAACTAATCGGGATAAAATTAAGAGAATAATAGTGGTTATTATTTTTGTAATAATCTACCAATTTTCTAAAATTAAACACTATCTATGGATTTGAAGTTTTTTATGATAGTGATTTAACCACTGTCATCTATATTGAGATCATTTATATTAAGATCAATTATATCACGTTCTTGCTGCTCTTGGTTTTCAATTTGCATATTTTTATAATCATCGATTACTTCGTGATATAATTTCGCTAATATGTTTCTAAATGCTAAAAGAAAATAAAAAAAAATATTAGTAATTGATTAAAATTAACTTTATGTCAGTTTTTTATTTTATATTAGAATAATTTAACTTGATAAATTAATAAAATAACTTTTTATCAACTATAACTTTTTAGATAATCCTTATAATTTAAAACGATTATTAATGATAAAAATAATCATGTATATTGGCTATTTTATTTTTTTGAAACACATTTTTTAAATAATTTAAACATATAGCATTGCTCTCTGATTAACGATTAAAAAGTTATTTTATTTATATATCATGTAAATCAGATGAAATTTTTTATTTCAGAAGTTACTTAAATAAAAATATATATAATTTTATTTAGTAAAACTGAATCTTATGTCAAGTAAAATTGGATATCCTTACTACAAATTGAGGGGTTATAAGATCAAATCTAATAGTCAAATTTAATAACATTTGATGCCATATGCAAATGGTTCCATTTGGTTGGATATAAATAAATTCAGTAAATAAAGATTCCATTCGCCATTCCAACCCAACCTTAGATGGTTAGTATAAAGTCTAAAAAATTATACGTGATATTTATTTTACCTTTAAAGCTTATATCTTGTGCGTTTGCATATTCATCAGTTATTAATTCAGTAACTCTTTCTTCCGTGACTTCCATGTCAGTAAATATTATAGCATTTAATAATTCTTTTGTAGTCATCTTTCTTTCTTGGTTCAAAAATGTCAAGTAATGTTTGCATAATCTTTTTTCAATTATTTTTACAACTTTTTCCATTTGTATTACAAATTTATCAATTTTTATTTCTTTGTCATCTTTTAAAGTAAAAATTATGTGTTATCAATTCATTTTTATTTAAAAAAGTGGTAATATCAATAACTTTATTATTAATAATCACTGACCGATATTTTAATATCACTTATTATAATTAATTTATTATAATATTATAAATAATAATTTATACCAGAATAAGTTCTTTATATTAATTGAAGATCTAATAATACTTTCTAAGACGTTTAAATTATTATATTGATTAAATTTTATAAATACTTGTCAAAATTTCAAAATTGTTAAAAAAAATTAATTGCAGTAGAACTTAAATTATGAAATGAAAAGAATTATATGATACCTATCTAAATTGGTTATTGTTAATATTTTTTTCTCAACTTGTTTCTGTTATAGTATAATATTTAAAATTAATAAAAACCATTTTGTATTTATTTCCATAATAAATTAAAACTTTATGATGTTTTGTTTAATACTCATTTCTTGTTGATTTTTAATGAAATAACAAACATTATTGGTAGGTTCTAATCTATTCCTTCATTGAAATATTTTTTTTTATTAATTAAGTACATTTGGTTATTATGTTCAATATAATTTTTAGCCTTTGAGAGCAGAAAATTAAGTGTTGCTCAGTTTTTAGGAATTATAATCCCCCATTCTATTTTTTTCCACTTTAACCACTGTTTAAAATCAAAATGTTATTGTACCTATTATTTTGAACGATACAATTAAAAGATATGTAAATATATTAAATTTTAAATTATAATAGTATTTGTTGAAAAGAAAATTTAACTTTATTATCATAATTAGAGCTATATTTACTATTTTCAAGTCCTTCAGTGAATAATTTTTCAATGACTTCAATACTAAAACGGTGTACCAATTCAAAAACTCTAAATAATTCTTTAAATCTATTTATGTCCATACCTTCCTCACAATTCTTATTTTCATCGTAAATAATCTTCAAATTATTAATGCATATAATATTTAATTTTATCGTCTAAAATTAATAATTAAATGTCATATAATTGGATTAGATGAAATTAATAATATATCTTAAAATATTAAGATAAAACATTGATAAACACTAATTAAAATAATTTTCATTAAAAACTCATCGATGCAAATTTGTAGATAAGGTTTAATTTTTATATGGAATTGTTGGATTATTCCAAAAGCAAATCAACTCTTATTTTCTTATGCATATTCCGATGAAAACTTTTATGATTTATAAATTAAATAAATAGATAATTATTATAGTGATTAAATATAGAATAATATTGATATATAATAATATAATATTTTAATTTTATAGGAAAATATAAAAAAAATAAGAAAAAAAATATTTATAATTCAAACATAAAAATTATATATATTTATTTTTTTATAAATGAGGAGGGGATAAATGGGGCACTTAACTCTCACAAATTATATTTAGCCAAAGATATCCTCAAATTTGAAAAAATTGGGGGGAATCACTATAGTAACTCAAAAATAAAAAGATTTTTATTTTTAGGGGAAAAAGGGAGTTACTATTTATTTTAATAATAAAAGTTTCTCGGGTATGAATTTGAGAGTTTATGAGAATAGTGAAAGATAATAGAAAAACAGAGTGATTTTTTTAGTGATCACTCAATATTTCTTTGTCCCTATATTAACCATATACTTAAAAGAGTTAATGTTTTTTAAACCTAATTAATTTAATTAATTAGTATTTACCTCGGTGTTTTCGTAGAATGTCTAGAGAATGAATTAAGTCGTAAGTTAATTTTTGATTAAATCTGAACGTATCTGTTCACTTCTTACACATGAATAAAACGATTGAGATTAATGAGCTGCGTCAATACTGGGAGCACGCCTGGATCAATGTAGAATGAGCCCCCGGGAGTATACTGACGAAACACTGAGAGCATGCCGAGAGTATACTGCCCATTTTTAGGTTTTTTTTGTCCCCTTTTATATGCTGTTTTGTTAATTTTTATAGCT
Source organism: Daktulosphaira vitifoliae (assembly GCF_025091365.1). Taxonomy (NCBI): domain Eukaryota; kingdom Metazoa; phylum Arthropoda; class Insecta; order Hemiptera; family Phylloxeridae; genus Daktulosphaira; species Daktulosphaira vitifoliae. The sequence continues at coordinate 24,703,020 of NW_026099572.1, read as the reverse complement.
ATATTCATATGCAAGAAGTGTCAGAAACGCTATTGTTATCTCTTTATTAAATTATTTAATATATGTTATCTTAAAAACTAATATACTATACTGGACAATGATTAATTATTTCATTACAAAATTGACATATCAGTGACAATCCATATTAACATTTATGTGTATTTTATTATTTACATGAAAGTTTTAAATTAATTTAATTTATTGCTTAACAGATAATATTTATTATATTGCCCATATGTGACTGTATGACAATTTTAATTTCAATTTCATTTGAACATTTTTTTTTTTTTACCTTTTAATCATATATTTCTTTTCTTGCTTTTACTTTTTATATTTACAGTATAGATTCTAAATTTCTCAATTTTATTTTATCTAATTTTTCTAATACCTATTTTTTAATTCATTGTTTTAAATATTAGTTTTTATTTTAATAGAAATCGATTCATAACATATATTTAGGTATTTAAAAATTAGTAAAAAAAAAATTTTATTAGAAGAATTCAAATACTTTAATTTTGTAAATACTTTTTTTTATTTTTAACCCTTACTAAAATTTTAACTAAGCCGGCGATTGGGCGCCACTTATAGTAACTCAAAAAGAAAAAGATTATTATTTTTAGGGGAAAAAGGGAGTTACTATTTATTTTAATAATAAAAGTTTCTCGGGTATGAGTTCGAGAGTTTATGAGAATAGTGAAAGATAATAGAAAAACAGAGTGATTTTTTTAGTGATCACTCAATATTTCTTTGTCCCTATTAAACCTAATTAATTTAATTAATTAGTATTTACCTCGGTGTTTTCGTAGAATGTCTAGAGAATGAATTAAGTCGTCTGTTAATTTTTGAATAAATCTGAACGTATCTGTTCACTTCTTACACATGAATTAAACGATTGAGATTAATGAGCTGCGTCAATACTGGGAGCACGCCTGGATCAATGTAGAATGAGCCCCCGGGAGTATACTGACGAAACACTGAGAGCATGCCGAGAGTATACTGCCCATTTTTAGGTTTTTTTTGTCCCCTTTTATATGCTGTTTTGTTAATTTTTATAGCTATATTCATATGCAAGAAGTGTCAGAAACGCTATTGTTATCTCTTTATTAAATTATTTAATATATGTTATCTTAAAAACTAATATACTATACTGGACAATGATTAATTATTTCATTACAAAATTGACATATCAGTGACAATCCATACTAACATTAATGTATATTTTATTATTTACATGAAAGTTTTAAATTAATGTAGTTTATTGCTTAACAGATAATATTGATTATATTGCCCATATGTGACAGTATGACAATTTTTACTTGACAATAGTTATCATAGTTCATTGCTTAGATAAGAATTGTAATGAGAGGTCAATGTATTATAACATCACTCAAAAACTTATAATTTTAAAAAACTCAGCACAGTATGGAAGTGATATAGTTAATTTTAGTTTAGATGATATCTGACAGCGTGTTTAATTTTAAAAAGTTGATTATAATTGTAAAAATCTATTGTTAATTCAGGAGAAACTAACAATCATTTTTTTTTTATAAACGATTTACATTTTAAATGTTACCAAAAGATGTGGAATATTATAGTAATACACACAAATAAAGTAAAAAAAAAAAACGGAAGCACAGTGGGGTCGATGCACAGTGTAGACAAGGCATAGATGGGACAAATATAGATGATATTTGACAGTGATTAAAAATCACTATCACAAGAAACGTTTCGATGCAAATCTCTAGATAGTGTTTCATTTAGAGAAATTGTTGGATTATTCCAAAAGCAACTTCAACTCTTATTTCTTTAATAATATCCTGATTAGTAGTTCTTTGATTTTAAAATATAATATATGAATAAATACTAGTTATAGTTTTTAAATTTAGTATGAAATTGTAAGGCTAGCTGTATGATGTATGGTTCATAGTGTTGGGTGGTTGATAAGAAAGTAGAGCAGAGAATAAGTGTATCAGAGATGAGAATTGTTAGTTGGATGAGTGGAGTGACTAGAGAATATAGGATAAGTAACGAGCATATAAGAGGAACTATAGGTGTTGAGTTAATAGTGGATAAGATGACAGAAAATAGACCTAGATTGTTTAGTCATGTTATGAGGAGAGAAGAATCGGAAGCTGTAAGAACAGTTATGAAATTTACAGTACATAAAATAAGCTTTAATATATATATATGTTTAAAGGACGCGGTATTTCCAGAACATTTTCAAAAATTAAGTTGAAAAAGTTAGTTTTTGTAAAAAAGTTGCTATTTTAAATCCCCCCAGTGAGCAGGTTAAGTGTTAAATTTTCAATAAAATGATATCAAATGAAAGGAAAATATCTAAGGTTTTAGTATAAAAAAAAATTATGTTGATTTGTTTATTTTTGAAAAATTTATGGAAGTTTTAAGAAAAAAAAGTGAAAAAATTTCGAAAATTAGCGGTTTTTAAATTTGTAACTTTTTTGGATATTTCCCCCATTTGCGGGGAACGAGGGAATTTTTTTCAATTTTTAAGGGTAATGTCTTCAACTAAATACGATTTGTGATCTTTTAACGTATTTTTGAAAGAAATTGGTCCAGTGCGAGCTGAGAAAATGTGGCAACAGGTATAAAAAAAAAAATAACACATCATAGTAAAATTAATACATTTTTTGAAATTAGGTTGTTTTCATGATAAAAATAGCTACCTTAATATGCTATTTTTGTCTTGAATTTAAAAAACGCCAACTTTCCCCAAAAAGCAAGTTTTTTAAAAAGTGATTAAAGTTTAGAATTTCACATAATTTTTGTTTTATGTAAACTTTAAGTTATAATAAGGTCAAGTCTAAAATTTTAATTTGATTAATTCAAAATTGAATATTTGTGTGTTGTCTGGCTATTTTAAACATTTTTTACATTGAAATAGCATTTAAATAATAAGGTGGTCATAAAATTGTATTTATCTAAATATAGCATAAAGAATAAACCCTGAAAATATTAGAAAAATATAATATGATCGTTCAAAAACTTCTGAATGATTTGACATGGATTGACCCATAAGTTTTTAATGATTCAATTATTAAGAATATTAATATTATAATAATTATATCATATATAATTATTATTAATAATTAATTATTAATTATTAATTATTCAATTATATAAATTATTAATATTAATTGAAATATTTTTAAACACCAAAAAGTACTTAAAAATTATTACTATGATTTTTATATATTTTGTTTGTTTTATATGCGATTCAAAATTATAACACTTCCACAAAAAATTAACTTATGAAAGTGTTCCGGAAATACTGACACTTTTATATATATCTTAAATTAAAGCTAGTGTAATATATTTTAAAATGAAAAAAAATTGTTTGAACATTAATTTGTCTTCATAATGAAAATGACTACCATATTCAAAAAATATGCTATATTTGTAATAAAATTCTGGGTTTTGTATTTTATTTTATTATAAAATAACTTACAAGAGGAGTACACTGATTTTTAAAAATATTATATAAATCTAACTGACATAGTATATAAAGTTAAACTTATTTAAATTGTTTTGATTCTTTTAAGTCGAAGAAAATAACTTTGAAATTTAAACTAGCCTAAATTGCCATTATTATTGACAGACGACGAATGCGTTGTACAGTAGTGTTGATAACACTTGTGTCCCTCACGCTTGAGGTACGGTTTTCAAACGCATCTGTAGCAATGAATTTTTTGCAATTTTTGCTTAATTATTTTTGAGTTACAAATCAATTTTTTACTCATTTGACTTTTATCTCAATTTGACTTTCAAATTCAATGAATATCAAGGACCCCATCACTATAGTCTCGCCTCGTGAGAAGAAATTTCGATTTTAAATTATTTTACTAAGTGTTTTTTTTTTATTTATCATTCATTTTTTTTAGCTCTCACTTAACAAATTTTTTTTAATAATACATCAAATGATCACAAATAGTATTTAGTTAAAGATATTACCCTAACAAATTGAAAAAATTCGCCTTTCTCTAATAAAAAGTGCATAACCAGCTTTCTGTACATAGACAATTAAAACAATTCATTTCTAATAATTTTAAAGTATTTACTATCAAATTTGGTTTCATATGTTTATAGGTTTCAACTAATAATTAAATGATTTTTCTTTGTAGTTTATTAATTTTTTAACTCTATTTTTGTATGTTACTACCAATCTATAATATTCCAATTTTTTTTGTAATATGTTACTATATAAAACATTTCTAAAAAAATTGATTTTTAGTTTCACCCGAATTTAACAATTAATTTTTACGTTTACTATCAATTTTTATGATACGCTTAATTGAGTTGACTTTTTTAACAATTTTTTTATTGGTTTTTTGGTTGAATAAATTCATTAAAATTAATTCAATAACAGAATATTTTTAAACACCAAACGTTACATAGAAATTATTACTATGATTTCAATTAAAATTATTAATTATGATAATAATGCAAAAAAAAGTAGTTATTTTAACGTTTTTTTACATAAACTTACAAGATGTTTTATTTGTTTTTAAGTAATTATAAATGAAAGAACTTCTAATCATCTATACTTATCCCAACAATGCCACGTCCTCACTTTGCTGTGACATCACTGTCCTACAGTTTTTCTTAAGAAAAATTAAATCATAAAAAATAGAATCTGATATCAGTTTTAGAAAAATTACAATTCAAATAAAATGGCTCCCTTTTTGCAAAAAAAAAATAGTTACCTGTTATTTTATTATTATGATTTAGTAACCAAATTTTAAAATTAAAATATGAGCTACATTTTATTTATCGCATTACTAATTATTTTCATGAGGTACTGATTCTCGAACAAAACCATGATAAACTTTTTTTTTTAAATCAAATTTGAATTAAATTTGATGAATTGTGTAAAAATGCTATACCTATCTAAGATAAAAAAATAATAATCTGCATCTTAATAAACATTTAGATATTCTCAAAATGAATATTCTAATTAGAATACATTTAACAATTTACATTTATTAAAAATTAAATAATAACATTTTACCGGGTCCAAAGGTGGAAAAGTGAAAAGAAATGCGTTTGAAAGACTTCCAGTTAAATATATCACGATAAAAATGTAAAAATACATTATTGGTTTGATAAAGCAATGTTTTCGAATAAAACTTAAACAATAAAAGTTAAACAATTGAAATGATAGATTAATTAAAATTCGATTTATTTTATAACAACAATGTGTTGAATTAGTGTTAGAAAAACGTCATTTTAAAAATAGAAATAAAAGCATTTAATAAATTTAATTTTTTTTAATATATATTAATTATTATTTAAAACTAAGTAAACATTTTATTTATTGATAAAGGTGCAGAAACTAGTTTTATATAAACATCATTGTACTAAAAATACTAGTAAAAACTTGATTTCTTTTTTTTCAGTTATCACTGAAAACTGACATTTAAGTCTATAAATGAATAAGCTTTGATGTATGAAGTTTTTTTTTTTTTAATTACTACTAAATTTTTCATTAAATAGTTATAATGAATTATGTATTTAACTAAGAAAATAGGAAAAACATTATTTTTGGTTTTTATTAATTTATAAAACTACATGTTTTTTGCACGATTGTTCAATGTTTGTTCTACTTAACTAAAAAATAGAATTAAATCATTTATTTTGATTTATTTCACAGGTCATGTTTCTTATTTACCTCTCTGCCATATTAATAACTACATGATTTATAATGCAACCCACGATATGAGAAAACAGTCATCTATCCTAGTATTCAAAACATTTTTCGACAAATTTACCTTAAGTTAAAGCTTATATAATATACTATATAAAAAAAAATTACCTATGGACTTGTTTTTGTGGTTAAAACGAACAACAAAGTTTAATTAAAAAAAAATTAATAAATTGTTCCACTTATAATTCAAAGAACATCAATCAGGTTATATTTAAAAAAATAAGAGTTGATGTTGCTTTTAAAATAACCTACTTATTTCTTAAAATTAAAAACTATCTACAAATTTGCGTGGAACCGTTTTTTATGATAGTGAATTTAATGACTATCGGATATCATTTATATTTGTCCAAATATGTCACATATCCACTATGCCACGGACCCCAGTTTTATAATAGTGAAATTTGTAACAGTTTTGTCTCGTATTGTGAGATTTAATTATTGTAAAAATGCTATAACAGTTATAATAAATAAGTTACGAATGAATTATAACACCATTTTATTAGCAATTAAATTAAGGAATTTTAATTAATTTATAATAATAATAATTCGCATAAAAAAATAATATTGTCTAATAATTCTATAAGAGCATGTCACATTTTATACTGTAAGAACATTTATTAGTATGTTCTTATCACTAATATGTTCTTATACACGTTTCATTTCCATTTACTTAATTCGTAATACATATTAATTAGCATAGAGATCTTAGTATTTAAATCGAGTTATGATATATACTTTCTATCTTTTTAAGGCACTCATATACGAAGTCAATTACCTTAAAGTGTATATAAGTTATAGTCAATATAATTCAAAGAGTTGAAAAAATTACAAAAATTTGAGAAAATACGATAACGATTCAGAAATTTTTAAAATGGAAATAGATAGTAAATGTAATGATTATGGAACTATAAGTTATGTAGGTATCCAAAGTTTAATGATATAAATAATCAGTGTAGAGTAATGAATTATATAACTAATAAATATAGAAAGAACAAATTTAATAACAATTTTAGAAATAATGTAAATAAAAACTATAACAATAAAAATTATAAAGGACATTTCTATAGATTTAGCAACATGCTATCATGGTATTTCTATCATAATAATCGGTATAACTACTACGGTTGTATACAAAGATCACCACATTATCTTCAAAATAATCCTAATTAAGAAAATCCTAGTCATTCGACATTTTGTTCCATTTTCTATTTCTTACAATGTTTCTCATCGATCACCATCAATATGTGAAACAGCGCGCAAAATTTTAATTAATAAAAATTGAATAAATTTTACCCACTTATAGTTAATGAAAAACTCAATATTTATGATAGGATATACTAGTTGTGAATTAAACACTCGATCCTTGAATTCGATTAAAACTAAGGATTTTCCATTAATAATGGTCAAAGTAATTAAAATAAATATTATTTTCGTCGTTGATACAGTAATAAATATAAGTAAAGTTTTTAAAAAAATATAGAGCGACCAGAGAGGCTAAAATTACTTTTTTAAAAAACAATGAAAAAGTAAATATAATTTTTTGACAACAAAGTATCTTGACAACCAAAACAAATGTTGATCGATTATTTAAAATCTATCAAACTCATGACTAATCATTCAATATATCTTGTACAGATAGATGTTTTGAAATTTCCGCGATAAGCGACATTTTAACATAAGTGTAGCATCAGAATATTGGTGTGGAGTATCAACGCTAAAAACAGTCTTACATAATAAAGGTATAGATATTAATGCTTATTAAATTAAAAAAATATTTGGCATTCATCTGTCTGATAAACCAATTTAATTAGAAAGTGAAGACTTAGCAGCCATCACAAATCCTTTTCGTTTAGGCTTAATAATTGCATCAGAAAACACTAATATTAATTGTGTATTACACTTTACAAACCCTAACAAATTTTTTCTATTGGTTTTGTTTTCAAATTGCATTGGATACCCTTAGTTTACAATCCAAATACTAAATTAGTTCGCACATTTCGTAGTATTATTCAAATCAACGAATTTAATACTTTAGCCGTTAGAAGAAATATTTTGCAAAATAGAATAATTAAACGTGTTTTTACTATTTCTCCAATCTGAATGAGAAAACAAATTAAAAATATGCAGCGATAAACAAGACGTTGCAAAAAACATTAACAATGATTCTCAATGGAACACATTTTAAGGTAAAACGGTTAAACAATTATTAGAATCATTAAATGTAGACCAGAAATTACCCTAACATCCAACTTCTCAGGGTCAAATAAAGTGTCAAAACCAAACTTTATTGTTGATATAATCTCTAATTATGTTAAAGATAATGAGAAATTGTTGTCAGATTATCTATCATATATAGTATATGCTTACAACAGTTCTATTCATAAAGTTACAGGTTTGTCACCATTCTACTTAGTCTTTGGGTTCGAGCACAAAAGTGTCTTTAAATTAGCTTCAATACAATCAGAAGATCAAAATATACTCTCACAAATTTTAAAAATCCAGAAAATAAGAAAATTAATTCCAGTATTGCTTAAACAAGCGAAACAAAAACATCTTTTGTCGAGAACCACACAATATAATATTGGTGACAAAGTTTTAGTTAAAAATGAAATATCTAATACTAAATTTCGAGATCGTTACAATGGACCATATGAAATTATTAAAGCTTATCCATCTTTTACATATATATAACGATAATTATAGCAAAAATAGTATTTTAAACGCGGACCTTACTCTAATTGATGTGAGAGGTGGAATATTCCCCCAAGCCAAATTATCATTTCGTAGTCGAGTTATGATTTAAGTCCACAACTAACAACTCCCTATATTTTAAATAAGTTTTTTAGCTTTTAAAGTTTTCTTTATTAATTTATATTAATTAAACTCATTAAAATTATAAATATTTGTTCTTTGGTGAATTCTCTTTAGTAATATAGTTAAAATATTTTAAATTATTTAACACAACAGTTTTAAATTATATTTTTAAACATTTGGAATATTGAAAATTTCCATTTTTACCAGCAGGCTCAGCAGTTTATTGTATATCAACACTGTTGATTCATCTGTTGTTTATATTATCGCCAAAGACTATATGAAATAGTCTGTGCTACTGCAGTACCATATTGATGCAAAATTTTAATTTTTGTAAACTATTTGAAATTTTTTTATTATTGTTTATTTTAGCTTCGATGCAAAACCAAATAGGTATTGATATAACAATTATGTGTATTTTTTAAGTCTATCCATGATAATTCTCAGCTTTCATTGGACCGATATTAAAGGTCAATACGTTAAAAGAACCCGTTTTCAATCTAGTTGAATCTATCGCTGCCGAAAATTAAAAAAACATTGCAGCATAAGACTTACAACTTTCTATTAATATTAATTTTACATTTTATTATAGCTTGCCATTTATGCTTTATTAATACCTTTTATTTCGGAATGCTATAATTCTTACGCATATCATAGAAATACTTTTTGCATTTTAAAAATTCTCGATCTTTATTATGCTAACATATGAAATTCTAGTTTAGTCGGTTATAACACATAACATTTTTGCTGATAAAGCAATTGGCTACCGCGACATTTCAAAAACGTGACCCTGACATTCATCATTATCTCACGTGACGACATTCGATGATGATAAATAGTTAACATAGTATTCAGTATTACAATGGAATAACATTAGTTATTAAAATAAATTATTTTAGCATCTTAATACAGCTCGAATAATATTATTTTAGATTTTTATCATTATGATAATTATTAATTATTGATGAGTGTTATATTATTTTTATCGAATTTTCTCTTATTCCAGCAGCGACCGAAGATTTTTCCGGCACTGCCTGATGATGATGATTATGACAATAAATATTTATGACCCCTATTAACAATCTATTATTAATTTAATTATTTATTACGTTGATTAAAAATTATTTATCTTTATTGAAGTTAAAAAAAAAAAAACTGACTTAAGTCAGTTTAATTACTATTATTATAAGCATATTATGATAATTGATGTGTATTTTATTGCAGCCTGTCCGACGATTTCTTTTTCCAAAATCGTCTGATGATTTGTGTATAAAAAAAAAAAAAAGAAAACATGAATTACGGTTCGTTCAATACGACTTAAAAAACAATATTATTACTTAATTAGGATAAAAGTTTTATTATTAATCAAATCAAGCTACAGCGATTAAACCATACTGAATTTTAAGTAAAATAAAAAAATACGTTATTAATTAAATGAACTCGAATAATATAATTTCATTGGTCGATATAGCATATTACTCAGATGACCATTTTAATATTTTTATGACAACTAAATAGCAATTGATATCATAATTATCAAATAACCAGTTTAATATAAGTCAATGTACTGCATGATATTAATTAAGGTTGGTCAAATAAAATAAAAATTAATTTTTAGATATATTACAGGAATTGACAAGTCGATTGCTAAGAAGAACATTATTGGTTCACTCAACAACTTTAAACAAAAACTGCCATTTTCACGACAAACTGTCTAATAACTTTATTTTTCATTATTTCAGTATACATTGAAACTGTCATTGTCTACTAAGCGCAAGATTAAAGACATCAATTTACAACTTTTCATCATTGAATAATTGTTTATTTATTTTTTTGCGTATCAAAATCTGATTCTGATTTTTACGTTCCTTACAGTTGGACTAGTAGACTAGATATAGTAAGTATTATTTAAATACACGAATATTTTTATACTGTATGATAAATTAAAATAGTTACATTACCACAATTTTTATTTTTTTAAGTTATTATGCATTGGCTAGTTAAAAGTAAGATAGCAAATTATAAATTTACAGAATTTTTAGCAAATTTTTCATTTTATAAATTAGATTGACTTAAATGAATTTTGATTGTAAAATAAATTTAAACATTAAAAATTTTAATATTTATTTCTATTCTATTTCAAAGCATAATCATAATTCTAATTTTATAACCTAACACTATCATATAAATTTACCCTATTATATGTATATAAAAGCAAAAAATCTTGTAGTGCTAATGAGCTTTGAGAAGAATAAACTAAGTCATAGGAAGCAACTATAATAAATACCATTAATATCATATACCATCAATTGAAATAAATACCACAACTAATTACCTTAGAAAATAAAAAAACGCATGAAGATACAAGATTACAAGAAGTTTCGTGAATACAACAAGGTTCCCTCCCATGATTATAAAGAAAACCGTAACTTAAAAGTTTAAAAAGAATTTTTAAACAAATTTTTCTCCTTTGTTTTAATATATTTATACTTTTTTAATGTTCAGAGTGGAACCTTTAATAAGGTAAAGGGTAATGTAAGAACATATATTACTATGTTCTTGTCACTGATATTGTACACGTTTTATTTCCATTTACTTAATTCGTAATACATATTAATTAGCATAGAGAGTGATGTTTAAAATTATAGGAGGTATGTTAATAAAAGGAAATTATATATGAATTATTTATATAAAAGCGTATTTATTTTAATGCAAAAGTATTAATTATTTTAACAAAATGTAGGTGGATTTTTTAAAACTTTTAAAATTGAGTTAAAGTTGTTCAGAAAGATAAAAGAATATACTAAAGCTTATAAAGAATAATTAGTGACAGTTACTTGCGAAAGAAAGAGTAATGAATAAAAATGTGGGAAACAGGGTCTTCAGGCCTCATATAATGTGCCATGAACGACACAAACGAATATTGGACGTCTTGAATGTGTCATGATTTTTGTAGACACATTCAGTCATCTGCCCATAGTCCAATCAATGCAAAAAAGATATTTTAATTAATTTTCTCTTTTTAATACCGTTGTGGTGCCTCGAAGAGACTAAGAAATGCGATGACTCATTGCAACTATATAATTGTCAAAAGTCAAAATTACATGTGTAATTGTGAAGAGTTTTCTTTAATGTGGTTTAAAATAAAATTATATTTTATCAAAATATATATTAAAAAACATATTAACTAATATTAAAAACTTAAAAATATGTGTAAGCTAAAATATTAAATATTCTTGAAAATATATATATATATATATATATATATATATAATTGATGTTTGATCATCAAATACTTTTCAATATTTTTTTTTATAAAACAATTCATTATATGAATTTAATTTAATTAATTTCCAAAATTATTTAAGTATTCTCAGTTTAAGTTATTTAAATTATTATTATTTATATTTCGAGTCGATCAGGTAGTTCTAACGAGAATTTTATTATATTTTGAACAGTAGTACTTCTTTTTTAACTTGATTCAATTCTTATAGAAATATTTTATTTGTGAAACGATTTTACATTTAAGTGTTATGAGTCAGTTTTCGATCGCACCTGTATTAATAACTTTGAATAAAGATATAAGTTTTTTAGCCACACTTTAAAAATATAAAAATTTACCTAAAACAGAATCTTTTTTTATGGGAACTTTTAGCCAATAATGTTTTCTTTTGTCGTAATGGTTTTTACAATATACAATAAAATTAAATTGAACGTAAATTTTATTTAAAATTTGTGAGTTATAATTTTCAAATGTAATTCAAAATTTAGACTAAATATTGAGTTACAATGACATTTTACGTAAAAAAATTAAATGTTATAGCTTAAATTACAGTTTATATTAAAACTGTATTAGATTTAAAATAATTATATTATTATATATTCATATCAAAAATTAATTTTATTAAAACTATATGTAATTCATTTTTTATTACCTAATATTATAATACCAAAAATTATTTAAATAAATCTAAAAAAGTTCAAAATTATACTATTAACATCAAGTAAACCTGTGACTTCGCATTGGTTTGCTGATTTTTCATAATTTTTAATTAAACTTTTACTAATGTATAATTTTATCATAACATAAAATTATATTCATGTGTTATTTATTATAATTAGTGTGAATGAATTGTTTGATAAAAAAAAATAATTGAAAAGTATTTGATGATCAACCGTCATTTATAAATATTTATAAATTGTTAGTTTTATACAATTTCACATAAATATTTTATAACTTAATTTTTGGTCATATCAAATCATGAGCTTATGGTATAATACTGTAGAGTAGCTTGAAACACTTAATAACAGCCAACCTAATCAAAATGAATAAAATTGTATAATAGTGTCTTAATGCTTTTGTATTTCATAGTTCTTAAGAAACAATAGTATTAATAATTATTAATAATATAAAAATTAAAATTGGTTTTTCAAGGTCGATCAAATTGAAAAAAAATATGTATTTGAGATTTCAAATAATTTTGTCTTTTGTGAGTGAAAATAAACCCATAAATTACCATTATTATACCATATAATAAAACACCTGTTTTGTTTTATAAAAAGGCAATTTTAAGATAAATACAATATATAATTTTATATTTATGATAATATATCAAAATTTCAATTGTTGTTATCGTGAATAAAAACTTATAATTGAAAAGTATTTATTAATATTTCAAAGTATCATATATATTAACTTACACATTATTTTTTATAAAGCTATAAGTTTTTAAGATTAGTGAATAATTTATTTTCTACCTATAATACACATAAATATCAGACAAACTGCATAATAACAAAACATTTTAAGCTTACTTGAGACCTACTAGATATATACCATTTAATGACGTTAATTATGATATCCACACGTTATCAATTTTTGACATAAAATTATGAACTAAAAAATTTGTATTCTACAGTAAAAATCAAACTATATTGATATGCTAATCATAACATTTGACCAAAAATTGAATAATAGAGGCAGTTGTTTGTTTTTTGGGGTATTTTCAGAGGCTCGTGGCTTGGACGACGGGACAATCGCACCCCGTACTAAAATTAATTAAGAGAATAAAATTAATTGTATAATTTTAATTCTTAATTTTTAATACAAGTGCAAATTATATAATAGATATAATATATAATAGTAAAACAGTTATAATTCATTTGTCGTGTGCGAACATTAAAGTTGTTTCCCTCAGTGTACAAACACAGCAGTGTTTGGACGACCGGCAGCGTCGTCTGTACAGTAAAATATTAGTATATTACTATATTGGGTAATTTATTTTTAGAATAAAAATTTGGTAGATATACCAACTTTATCATAAAGTACACTAAATAATTGTGATCAATAAAAATTTTCACGAACATACTTCTTTATTATCTTAAAATAATAATAATTTGGTTTTTACATCATATATTTTTTTTAGTACAATTATTTAGATCTTATAATATTGACCACAGTACAACAAATTTACGTTTATACTCAACTTCACACATGTTTTATAATAACTGTATACTTGGATGAACAGTAATAATATTCTTTGGTAGTTACAGTATAACTGGTCGAATTTCTAACACAAATAATTTAATTATCTAATTACATAAAACGTTTGAAGTCATGAATAATCTACATTACAATATTAAATACTTGTTGTATGACAATAATATGATTATTATTATGGTACAATTTAAATTTATATAAAAAAAGATAAAAAAAAAAAATAACACGTACATTTTTTCTAATGAAATAAACGATTTGCATATATTTCAATGCATAAATTCATAAATAGAAGTTGCTTAATATATTTTTAAATTGTTAAGTACAAAACCACTTAATGTGCATGGATCAGTGCATTGAAGCATCACTTACTGACTAGGGTGTGTTCGATTTAAAGTTCAAATAAAAGTATTCAAGTATGATTTACAAATTTTACAATTATGCATAAAAAAATAATAATAAAGAAATAAATTACAATTATAAAACTTACATTGACATTGCACTTATTTTGTCTTGAGGACAATAAAAATTTGATAAATCTTAGATTAATTTTTTTAACAAAGTATTATTGCCTCGATTTGATAAAATTATTAAATTAAAATAGACTAGAATTGTATTGTTTAAAGAAACTTTTTTAAAATTATTAAAATATTTTTTAAGAGAGAACTTCGTCAAAAATTTGATCAGATTTGTTTTAGAATTATATTTTATAAATAAAGAAAACTCATGAAAGTTTTTAATATAATTTGTATTAAACGGTCAACTTCATTGAGTTAGTATAAATTCAATAGAATTTTTTTATAAAATTTCTATCAAGTTTTAAATAGAATTGGTAGAAATGTTACAATTAATTGTCATTAAGATAAACTTTGTATAGTAATAATTATTATTCAACTGATTCTGTACAAATAACAACGCACTATAATAATATCTTTGGTTTACTACGATGAAAAAATAGGACAAGTAGACTAACAAGGAAAAAATTACATGACGATCATTTTTAGAATACAATATATATAATATTAACTCGTTCATAAAGTAATAATCACGAAAATATCAGTAGTTAAATTATAAGTCACAATGTATGTATCATTAAAAGTCATAGTAATACATTTTATACAATGATAATATTAATGGTATTCAAAGATAATAACCAATAATTTTGATGATTTACATATTACATGTTTTTAGTATCCATAAAATTATACAATATTATATTACAACAATAATTACAATATTAAAAATAACTATTTCAGCTTTTGACGGTGTCTCATTTCGATGTACTAAAGCATATTAGCAAAATTTGTGTTATCAAAAACGTATTTTTAACTGATACCGATATAAGGTGAAGTGACTGCCACGCCAGAATTGTTCGCTTGACAAGGTGACGACGCACTGCCCAGTGGCGAAGAAGCACTTGCGCAAGCTGCCGAGTTTGCTCGAGTAGCCGCTACAGGAGATCTGGCTGCCATACTCGCACTACTGCCAGTTTCATTGCCACATATTTCATGCACACCATTGTTATTATTGTTGGTGGTGTTGTTGTTGTAGTAATAACGGTGATCTAAACAACAAACACGGTGTGTCAATTAATACCTAGAAATTGATAACAAAAAAAAAAAAATAGACAATATTTTTAAAAATCGCATTTATAACGCGTTGTAAGATTATTTTCAATGTTGAATCTTTTAACGAATGGTACAGTGAAATGTTAAACATTAACCGTAATTTGAATGAATTTTTGGCAATAACATTTGCAGAATGTCGCAAAAATTTCATTACGCCTTACGTAAACTTGATTTTCTTTGGTAATTATACGTGAAACATACGGACATAATTAAAATTAATAATAAATAATTGTAAAAATCATTCTACACGAGCTTATGTTTCAACTTTCCACCGTCACGGATATTCGATTTCAACTTTGTCGTCGTTTACACCACGTTTGGAAAAGAAATAAAATACCTACTGAGAAGACCGCTGGTACCAGTGGTGCTGTAACTGTAACCGGCATACGGCGACGGTGAGTATTGCGTATACGGCGAACTAGTGTAAGACGCGTATTCAGTGCCAGCGCCTAAAATAGACAAAAAATAAATCAGTACAATTGATATTGAATTATTTACATGGAAAAAAATATTATCATAACAACGTGGAGAAATACAAGGAGCAAAAGGACAATGCTTAAAAAGCGTGGTTTTTTATTCATACAGATGACAACAACTCTGTTAATTAGTTATGGTCGGTTAGAATATTTGTTATGCTAAAAGAGAACTTGTAAGATTTTAACATTTTATGCCGAGAGGAGTCTTACCTGTNGTGACAACAACTCTGTTATGGTCGGTTAGAATATTTGTTATGCTAAAAGAGAACTTGTAAGATTTTAACATTTTATGCCGAGAGGAGTCTTACCTGTGCTATAATGTGTGGCAAAACCGGGCAACATGGTTGGTGCCGCGGCAGCGTATACTGCGCCGTTCTGGCCATTGTTGGCCGGTTGCAAAACGGTTAAGCTGGACGGATCAGGAGACCCGGCGGGCGTAACGTCTGCAGACAGTGACGATAAGGTAACGCCGCCACCACCGCCGGACTGAGGCCCACCAGCTCCCCCGTCGTTACTAAACCCACCTGGTGTTCCGTTGTCTACACGCCAAACAAAATAAATACAAAAAGCATCAGAATCATGCAAATTACTTAATCAAAATGAAATCATTAAAATAAAAACGTACACTAGTTTGCTTTAATAATTAATAAGAGATCACTTTTTTCTTTTTTGTCAAATAAATTATTCTATAATAAAGTTGAAAAATGTCTATAGCTGTTTGCTTAAACAAATGCGTATGAAAAGTTATTACTTTGTTTTGTACATTATTTGACATTATTTTAAAGCAAACCAGAAAAATACAATACATAATAAGGATAATANAATTTTTTTTGTTTGTAAAATAAATTATTCTATAATAAAGTTGAAAAATGTCTATAGCTGTTTGCTTAAACAAATGCGTATGAAAAGTTATTATTTTGTTTTGTACATTATTTTAAAGCAAACCAGAAAAATACAATACATAATAAGGATAATATAACATAAAAACATTACTATAGCGTTTAATTAAAATAAAATTGTTTTTAACTAATTCATCGTGAAATAAATTATTCATGTGATGATATGGGTCATAAAAACTAAAATTTACAGAAGAAAAACCCACATAGTCTTATTACGATCGTTTTTTCGTTTCAAACTCAACTTTTATTCTATACAGATATGAGACTTAGTTTTTTCATCAATTATTAGGAAATGTATTTATATATGTTTCCCACGAAAATACAAAAAACGTATTTTGTTGAACTTAGTACCTTTCTAATACCATCACTTCAGTTAATTTCCTTGTATTTAAGCATAATTGCACATTGAATAAAAAATAATAATTAGCATAATAAAAAAGTCCACACAACTATTATCTAATATTTTTAATATGAGATCTGTCTAATTATTATCATAATTAATTTTTAAAAAATAATAAATATAAAACAGTAAGCAAAAGTCTAAAACTTACCTGTGTGATATTGCACGGGCGACAAATGAGAATGATCCACTAAAACTGTACCTGGACTCATCTTTTGAATTTCCTGCATGGTCAAAGGAGCTAAAGGAGTGACTCCGCCTACTAAATAAAAATAATGCCATCTAACTAAACTATTTAAACTAAAAACAACACTTTTTAGTGCCCAATGACAAAACATTAACAAAAAAAAAAAAAAGATACATAAACATGCGCGTTATTACACGGCATCTCTTGACTCTACTATGTTTATGAAAAAGCGGTAAAATGCTTAAGTAATTTTTACTATAACATTATGCTTACCGAGCGAAGTGGGTACAGGCGGTGTGTATACCGGTGTTGTGTTTTGTGTCTGTTGAGGTTGTGTCATAGTCTCGTAAAGGTCAGCCGTCAGAGGAGCGGCAGAAAATGCTGTTTGGTTAGCATCGTAGAACGGCGAAGTTCCACCGCCTGACGTAACACCGGCACTCAGTTCAGAAAATAGTTTGTGTTCATCTTTTAAACACCATTTACCCGGCCAAAGCTGTATGATAACAATCTTACTGTTAGTACGAGTATGAAATAGGATCAACCTTAAAATATTAAGACTACTCACAGATACATTTGAATACAGAGAAGCGTCACCGCCGTTGTAATGCAACTGAGATCGTTCTCTCTTGATTTGCTGATGGTTTTCCGAATTTAAATCTCGGTTTTCGTCTAAAAGTAATTTATAGTTCATTTTTTTTATAAATTATACCTATTATTTATCAATATAGACAGCTAAATAGTTCCTTCTATTATCTCTCTTCCTTCCTGCACTTAAATTTTTACATATTCGCATTTGTTAAAATAAATTAATACAAAGACACTCAATCGAACATTTATGTGTGACCCTTTTATAAGCTACAAAAAAAAAAATAAATAATAAAACACTACAGAACACTACAAGGCTANAAATAAATAATAAAACACTACAGAACACTACAAGGCAACAAAACATTTCCCCGGGGTCAAAGAGCAGATTGTGTTTCGCTGCTTATTACCCCGTTCCCGTTGGGAATATGCGTATACAAAGCTTTAAATGTCAAACTAATATATTGAATTACGCTGGGTACGCGCCCCCCCCCCTCGGTCGTTTGGAGCTTCTGAAAATACGAGACACTTAATGTTGTCGATTTAACATAAATCTGATTGGTCAATTTGAATACACTTTATAATAATAAACAACCTTTATGGACTTTAGGGAAATTCATCGATTTCTGTGCAATAAAACAATAATAAATATCGAGATTTACTTTCATAAGAATTTTGCCACAAGACATACACAAACAACATGTGCTATAAGAAAGTTCTATTCCATCAAGTATTTTATTGTGCAAAAAGTAAATTAAATGTTAAGTGTTATAATCAATACCATGGTGACTTTTATATCTCCAAGTCTCAAACCGTCATTTTCAAAATGATAAATGAAAAAAAACTCAATTGGACTCTTTCAACCATTATGTTGTGCAGAACATTAGCAGGCATTCATTGTTACTTAATAATGGGTATTGAAAAACGTAGATAACGTGTGTTAGTTAAAGGTGCACACAGTTCACAATAACACAAAACTATTTTAACTGTACAAGGGCTTAAATCTCGTGTTATGTGTGCTGGACGATACCTTGTATATTATTAAACGGTGGTTAAACTTACAGCAACCTTCTCGGAATGAATCGAATCGCAAAGGGTATTTTAAGATGTATAATATTATTTGTTTCCAAACACCCATATATACGGTATATAAAACTTAGCGCTTGTATTGATAATCCGTGGTAGTCGGTCAAAAGCTTTGAAAAAGTTAAAAATGTAATGCGAAAATCATCACAAATACCATCGAATAATTTTATTTGTCTGTATAATGTGTACTTTATTTTAATAATATTATAATTGGTATGGTAAGATAAGACAACCATCATAATCGATGTATTGTAGGGTAACATTGCATATAGCGTAACAAACCCAAGAGACGACGAAAGGACTTCACGCAAAACAAAAGAAGTTTTAAGTTCGTCAAAAGTTTCGCTTTCAGTGTATATAGTACAAAAGAACCTTTCTGCAGTATCGACGGCACGGATATCAGAGCCCGTTACAAAGTGAGCCTAATGCTTTCAAAAGAAAGAAATGATCTGAAGAAAAGCGGGTTATTCAAAAAGAAAGCAAGGGAGAAAATGGAAACTCTTTACACGGATATGCAGACAGGGTGAAAAGCTTTTGCCTTCGTATTCTCAACTTCCACAGTTTCCTTAAATCCTGTTAGTCTTACTACAGGCATTCTTACTTCAAAGCATACATTTCAAACCGTTGACATTCGAAACACGTTTTATATCTTCGAAAAAATGTTCAACAAATCCAGAAGCGAGTTGAAATAAATTATTGCAAACGTCTGGTAGTGAAATGTATTTTATGAAGATTTTTTTTTTCAAATTTCAACCATCGCCCTTAGACCGCTTTGAGCATACATAGGTTTTTGGTTCATGTATATTAATGCGACCGACACTAGACATTACTAGAGTTTTCACGGTTTTTATTTGATATTTATATCTGTATAATGTATAATTTCAAGGATAATTCAGGTCGTCAACATAAAACACAATACATAGTGCGGGTGCACCTATACATCGTATATTTTATGATACAATGGAAGTATACTGGTTATTATTTTTTTGTAAATGCAGTCCGGTCCAATTTAACGTTAGTGTATTTTTAATTTTGTCTAAAATTAAAACGTAGTAGATCTATAATAATATATACTTTTTATATGTATATTTCTTTAAGTGTTTTCAAGAATATTGTCAATATTTGTTTTATTAAGCCACCAATAATTCCAAACTATATCTAAATGAAAGCGATTGTGGTCGGCTGGTTATTTATTTCAGTCACACTTTTTATTTTTTACGACATGCTCCTCGGTGTTAAATAGGAATGCCAATGAGTATTGAAATAAATAATTATAGCTCAAGTCATTCGTGAAATACAATACGATTATGCAAATTTATCTACTTAAAAATAATTAGTAATTTTTTTTTAACAACAAAGTAATGTTTTTAAACTTTTTAATAATATTGTTTTAATAATTGATATTATTTAATTGATGTGCGATAAAATAAATTAACATTTAAGATTGCCAGCTGGTTTAATTTTTTTTTTGAATGAATAGATTTCTTTTTAAGTTTTTAAAATAATTTGTAAGTTCTTGCACAAAAATCATATGTAATATATTGAAAACATGTGCTTTAGTTGTAGAAACACTTTTTATATCAAATTAATGTTAAATATAAATATATTTAATATAGACACAAATTTTTGAATGTTAAAATATTATTGTATTCTAGAATAAGATTCTAATGTACATCAATTAAAAGTAACGATGTAAGGAAGTAATATTATAATAAGCTTTTAAGAATTTGAAAGGCGATAAACGTACTACTGAAATTGCTTTGCGTTTCATTTACTCATTTGTGTTTGAATAGAAAGAGGAATTTTGTACTTTGCGATAATACAGAAGAGTTTTCCCTACGTGTAGCTCAGTACTTGGCTGGAAAGTAGTTTTCCACGAATGGACGTAGGGTTGTTATGTAACAGTCGACCGGGTGGCGTCGACGGTAAAAACTTATCGGAAAACGTAAGAAAGGTCGTGAAGGAGGGGAAATCGTGGAAACAGAAAAAGTAGACTAAAATGAAGAGAAAACGATGGCAGGGGGAGTTTCTTGGGTTAAAAGCTTTCGCGAAGGATGTCGCTTCATCGTAGGGACGGCGCGGGCCGGACAACTATGGCGGTGTAATGGAGCGTTGCTAGGTAACAATATAGTTTGTAGAACTATTCAGTATCCCTTTCCTTACTACACACCGTTCCCCTCACTCTCAGCTAGTGTTTCTTTCCGGAAAGCAAACTCCTTGTGAGAGAACACACTTGCACTCACAAGACATCGTTATCCTTTGTGCATAATAACCATATGTGATCTGGTCTCCTCAACAATCATTCCCGACGGATAGTAGTAAGTTCACGGACTCGCATAAAAAAATATCCGATTTAAAATCACTAGAAAATTAAATAAGAGTGTCTTACCGCCTCCGTGATGATGATGTTGCTGATGATGGTGGTGATGGTGATGGTCAAGGTCACCGCGTTTTCGTTTCCCCGTAGTCACATTGCCGTTAGGGTCATGTTGTGGTATACCCAGAATACCATTGATGCTGTACCGATCGTGCTGTTGCTGAAGTCCGCCCGATTGTTGAGGAGCGGGTGCGTGTGCGATGACCGACACGGGACCTTGCTGCTGCTGATGAAGCTGTTGATTTGATGGTGGACCCGTACTGCCGTTGCTATTGCTGTTTTGCTGATGATGCTGATTCTGTTGCTGTTGTTGGTTGTGAACGTGTTTCGCTTTTTCGGCGGCTTTGTTTCGAACAATCCTGTCGGAGAAAAAAAAATTTCATTTTACGATCGTAAAAAATACCCGAATCAAAAAACTCGGTAACTGAAACACGACTTAAATTGTCGTGCATCGTACCCCTTTTTCTAATTAATGCGGTACCGAGCATATTTAACGGTTCGGAAAACATAATTATTAGCGCACCGTGTTGTTATCATTTGAACCGACGACGACCAAAACTTTTGTTCAGTCGTGGCCGAGTGGTAAAAAGTATTTACGCGAGGGACTATATTGTACACGGCTACTCCCAAGGGGTGACGCCGAGAACTTTAAAACTTTGGGCAAAAGTTATTGCAGTACAATGTATGTATGCGCTGGTAGTGACTATACGGCATCACATAACCGTATTAAAAGCTTTGCGGTCCGTTTGTCCGAGAGAAACAATACCTTTTCGCGGGCTAATTCCTTTACACCGCTATTGCGGTATAACTTTTGAAAGCGCAGAATTGCGTTTTGCCGCACCCAAAACTCGATTTGATTATTATTGTTATTATACGAGAAGACGGCGTTCCGCACCGTATCGTTTCTGCCTTTAATACGTTCCGTGTTATTCGTATAAGCGGTAGCCGAATCAACGGGTCGGCGAGGAGACACCAAGACAGTGTGGCAACAGACCGTCGGCGGATGACTGCTCTCGAATTAAATAATATAATAATGTAAAAACCCGTTGAACGAGGGCGGGAAACCCATCAAGTAGATTAATAACTCTATACCCAATAACGGTTATGATAACAGTCGCAAGTCCAGGAAGCTCGCGCACGTGTCTTTTGCGCCACGTGCTGCCCTCTTCTATTCTGGAGTCACTCTTATATTTTATTATATTTTTTTCTTTCCCCGAACTAGTTTTTAATACTGTAACGGTTCGCATTAATCATCGTCCCGCAAATTTATTACGGTCTCCATACATCGGCGGTCGCCCTTGTGCGCGGATTCGCCACGACCAAAAACAAAAGCCATCGTTTTTCTCACAGTGTAGTATTCGACATTCCTATTGACAGCCGATTTTTGTGCGCCATTCATTTCGGTTGTTGTAGTAAATGTTACTATTGTTAAATTTATCATCGTACGACAAAGTCGCACAATTGTTTTTGTCATGTGATGTATTGTGTTAAGAATTTGAAAAACTGCCCACTAAAATTACAACGTTTTCAACTATAATTGTTAGTTGATACGTCTATTATTTTATTCGTTTTTAAAACTAAAACAATTTTGACTTTTGCGCTTTGAAGCGCAGACGATAAATAATTCAGTTTAATTTGTTCTACTGTCATCGGCTGTATAGAACTGTGGCAGTTATGGAAGTGAACAAATAGTTTAGTTTTTGACTGTACGGCTGTTTGTTTATCGGTAGGACATAACACGTGGCCGGACGTGTCAACAGGTAAAAAAAGAGAAATCAAATATTAACACGAAATCATAGACTACTCGGTACACGCTCCTACTTGATTAAATGGACGGCGAATTAATAGTAAACACAACGGGCGTCGTTTGGGTTTCACATTATTCCAAGACGGACGAGATAACATTTTAATTTAGTAATTGTTAATATAAACATAAGTAACACGACGGACTGTTTATAATTTTGATGTGGAATCGCCTTGCAATGTCGACTTGTCAATATCTAGAAAATACGTTGTCTGGAACTATTGATTGTTTTTACTAATCGAAAACAAAACAATAGACAAACAAATTGTAAATTTTTTATTATTTTCTTTAAAACTTTTGTACCGTTTCGCCACCGCAAAGTCACACTCGTTTTTAACTAGCGAACAAGGTATTTTTTCTGTACAACAAACATGTTTATCGCTTGAAGTGGTGTATAATGTACGTTCGCACACAAACACAAATACTTCACGGTTATAGGGTTCGCCAAACAGAGGGAGTTGGAAAGGGGGGCACGTCCCTTCTTTTATGGTTATTGTATGAAGCGGCGGCGCGCTTATTGTGTAAATGGCGCATTGATAGAGTGTAGCCGGTCACAAGGCCAGAATAAGTCAAACCGACTTCACTACAATATAGCGACATTATATAGTACATATCGCTACTGCGGCACAATGATCAGCGGGGAGTCCTCTGGCAGATGCACACGCTTCTCCCGAAACGCGACTGTGCCATGCGTCCCACCTATTTTGGATTCCGTCGAATGCATATGCCATATCGTTTTCGTATAGGCGGCTTGTATTTTTATGCGCATTATCATACCGTTTATACGCACAAGAGGGTATAATGACATGTATTATACGCCCAAAAAGACGACGTGCGTGTACACTGCAGTGAGTGTATGAGATTTTATACTTTGCACATACCCGTCGTCGGTGGAGCCAGTGTTCATGGACCGTGTTTCCTATGTGCGATGACGATGACGCAGACCGCAGTAAAACGTTTCACTTGTAACCGGAAAAGCTTGCACACGTTTTGCGCCGAGAAAAGCCTCTTGAAACGCACGAACTAACACGCATAACAACAAAAACGACAGCGGCGACGTCGACGATCTGGGGGCTCGATTTATTTGGGCTACGAGACGTTCATCTGATCACTCGAGATGAATAGTTTCTCGTGTGTATCCATCCAACTCGAATGTACATATTAATAATACACTTGTATTTATGAATAGAGGAAGTGATTTTGTGTGACATCAAACAATGTGGTAACCCATCGATAGGCAAATTGTTAGGAGTTTAATATACTGAACATCATTTAATATTCAAACTAACCAATGTTCATGTTTAACGATTATCTTTTGACTGAAGTAAAATAATTTTTCATTATTTTCTTTGTTTTATCAAATACTTGTAAATGAAATAACGAAATAAGTAAGTTTATTGTAACTTAAATCGAATTTTATTTGTTCCGCGAGATGATGTTTATCGCGTTTAAATTTCTTTTTTTTTTTTTTTAAATTTTTTCGTAATTTTATTTGTTCCGCGAGATGATGTTTATCGCGTTTAAATTTCTTTTTTTTTTTTTGTAAATTTTTTCGTTAGTCTTTTCCCTGGAACTCAATTTAGGTACAGCTAGTCAATTAAGAATGATTAATTATTATATAAA
Source organism: Daktulosphaira vitifoliae (assembly GCF_025091365.1). Lineage (NCBI taxonomy): Eukaryota > Metazoa > Arthropoda > Insecta > Hemiptera > Phylloxeridae > Daktulosphaira > Daktulosphaira vitifoliae. The sequence continues at coordinate 24,677,925 of NW_026099572.1, read as the reverse complement.
CCTTGATACGTTTATTTTGGTATACTGTTAATACAATTTTTAACAGCTAATTTATTCAAAAAATAACAAATACAAAAAAAAAATATTACTGTAAAATCAATATTAACACAACGTAGAATGACACACATTTCTATAATAAATATTTCTTTGAATTTTTATAATGTGACATTATGAATTCCTCTAAATATTGTGTTATTAATTTAAATTGTAACTATAGTCCACAAATATGGTAAAATAATACATTAGAAATATTAAAAAAAATACTATTACTATAGCTAAAACCAGTGACAGTAGTTTTCATCATGTTTGTAGATATTGTAATAGTTAAAACGAAATTATGTAGGCTAATTGGTTTTCTGGTTTGACGATTATCTTAAAATAAATAATACCGATAGACGAGAAAGTAAAACCGGCAAAAGATTTGTTTTCACAGTTTAATTGACTGGATTTTTTCTCAGATGTTTTGGATCACTTGTTACAACTATCTCTTATATTTTCAATACACGTGTCAAACTGCATACTTCTAACTATCGATGAGTACTTTTGGAAAATGATCAAATAGACAATTTTCGGTTGACTAACAAGATGCTTTTAATGTTATTATTTCTTTTGTCACCTCTAATATTGTGTAGTGTTTTGGCTTTCCAATGTGCCAGTTGTAGCACTTTGAAAAATACAGTAGTTCCGTTGCAAGTTGCTGCGATACCATTGGTCCCGTTTTAATGGCATTTGCCACGTCCGATTGGCCGGATACCCGAAGACAGGGTGGAATTATTGCCGTTATATTATGATTATCGTATAAGGGGTGCGAGTTAACCCCTCGTCGTTATTTCACTGCCGTCACTATAGGCCACCAGAGACAGTTCAAGCGTATTGCACCACACACTTATATAATTCCCGTATACCTCGTGCTATGGCAAATGGTATTTATGGTACAATATACTATGAGTAGTTGGCCCCCCCCCTGTATTTGAATTTCGCTCCAGTGACTCTTTGGTAAATCCCATGCACTTGTTTTGCGAAAAAGTCGTAATTGGTTTCTTACGATGGTATTTTATTACTAACACGCTGATGTTGACTAATGTTTCACACAGAAACGTCTTCATTATATTATTGACTACTTTTGGTTAAAGATAAAAAAAAAAAATGCATTTTTACATCAATTTAACTAGATATCGAGTGATAATTATTCATTATATGTAGAAATATTAAATTTCCACTACGTATAATTCGACTAAAGAGTTATTCTGAAAAGAAAAAAATCCGAACGATATCTGTTGAAAAATATAGTTTAATATATACGCCAGAGTTATAAAATGTAAAATCCGCAGTACGATGCTTAAGTATATCTGTTCGTCTATATTATTTCGAAATCCCATAGGACACATTTGTGGTGTGACGTTTGCGGTTTAAGTACTGTCAAAGTATTTAGCATGACACAAGTTCAGTTTACCGTGGCAAATCTGTGGTTTTCTAGTGTGGACTTCATACTTGGTACCAGGAGGGGAAGGTATGGACTTAAATAACGCCATTGTATTTTGTTGTGTAGTACTCCTTCTCATTGTTTTGTTAATAATGAGTACTGTTAGTTGGTTAGTCATCATACGCACGACGAAAAAAAATCTAATTGTTATTTAAGTAACAAAATACCAAATTTTTGGCGTAACCATCGTCATAACAAATGCACGATAATCAAATATCTGTCGAATGGCACTTAGAAAAATGATAAACCATCGTAGCGTCATAAAAAAATAATAATAATAATAATAAGTAGCAATAACAGCGGTTTGTATAAGTAATAACGTTGCAAAGTTGTCGACATGTGCACGATTCAGATAAGATCTCCCCGTGGAAGGCTATTTGTCGTATTTAATAAACCATCAACGGGTTTTAGAGGGTAGATTAAAATCAACTTGAATCGTAGGAATATCTTGGTTATTTTTGAACATTATTAAACTTGATGACGATCTAACGCGGTAGTACAGGTCGTCAGCATCTCGAGGAAGTTCTGTGGCGCCAGCGATAACATTTTCCACGGGTTTTCCGGTCTGAACGAAAAGCCATGTGTGGTGATACGAGGGTTAGCCTGAGCAAGTGACTTAGTTAGTCTTGGAAGACGAGGTTAGGTGAGGGGTCTGAGAAAACGTCGGTGGAAAAAAGAAGGGAGAGATCAATATCTTGAATAGAATCCAGCAGCGCACGTCTCTGTTCACCTTCCCCGCCTTAGTCGCGCGTAAAACTCTACGATAACATGTAAGAATATAGATATTTAATATATATATATACATATATATTGTTAATATTATAAAAAATATTTTTATTGGACAGAGGCGCTGACATTTTATTCTACAAGTTTTCACATTTCTCGAATCGCAACAATAATGACATAAGATGTGCTGTTTCAAAAATGAGCCATCAAACCTGTTGAAAATTTAAATTCATGTGAAACTCTTATAGTTGTTTATAAAGACAACTGATGTTTTGACTCTGAGTATTCTTCGCTTCATTTGAACGTCACACCACTCGAAACCTGCCACTGTGAAATGTGATTTTCGCGTTACAAACAACCGAGCTATGTTTAATGTGTTGGAAATTATAAAGGGATTGACTACTAGAGCGACCGGCTGTATGTTTGGTAATATTTTATATTCAGTACGTGGAGTTGTATAATGTAAAAGTAGCAGGTCATTGAGTCATCTCAAACGCTATCCTTTTCGGATTAGTCTTTTTTTGATACTCAATCGCACGGAAATGATAAATGGCCGCGCTTACGCGTTCGTTTGCGTTGTTGTAGGAGGGTGTGAACAACAGGTTGCGCGTTTCCGACTTTATGAAGATAATGATATTAATAATAATAACACGAACCAATGATTTTCACGACACAACAGATGTGTAATATTATGTACCAGTAGTAGTACCGCTTTAGCAAGGCAGGACACCATTCGTGTCGATGATTAACATCCCAAGTCAGTGCAGCGACAACTGATAACAATACAAGATCAGTGAAGCTTATAACATTGTAATGTGTGTTGTTATATTGTGTTATTTTTGTTGCCCAAGGGTTCTGTCATCGAAGTTTAAATGTTGAATATTTTAAAAAAAGACATCAATTTTAGTGGGACAGTCAGGGAAGTTGTTAAAAAAGCCAGTAATTCATCGATTTAATAGGTTATATGATTTCTTTAGCTTATGTTTTGAACAGATGTTAATAAAGAAATAAAAATTAAATTTCATTAACTCTTCAAATCAGCATAGAAGTAGTTTATTTATTAGAGAAAGAAAAAATCATATAAATTAAAGCGTCAAAACGAATAACTGATTTTTTATAGTTGCTATTTTTTCAAAAATAAATTAATTAATAAAAAAAGTTTTATGATACATTAATTTTAACAAAACCGAATAAATTAGAGTATTTTTCTCAGTCATGTTATTAAATTAATAAACCAAGTTTATCTAATCTTTGTTTTTTTACTTTTTCTTGTCTCGAGTCGCTGAACAACGTACTTTTTACTATTTTTTAGTTTTTATGCAAATATTGAACATAAGTTTAATCAATGAAATTGTTAATATAAAAACTCGCAAGTTTATAATATATTATCAATCCATGTTATAGAACAGTTGCATTCATTGGTCAGAGACTTGTAGAGATCTCAGGACAAATCCCTTGGGCACAGTTGCTCTTGCACTACCATTTGGCGATTAATAAAAACGTAGTTGACGACCCTCTTTCGTCCACTCTACCCATCGTTGGATATTTACACCCTTTTATATTGTTATTACTCTCTATCGTCATCATCGCCGTCTAATCGTGTAATCTCTTATAACCCCTCGTGATCAAGTTACTCAATAGCGCGGTCTTTATCAAAATAAAACACGTTGTTCAAACATCATGTTAACATATGGACTGATGATATGAATAATAAAATAATACCATTTATGTATAAAGTACATGAGCTTAAAAATGAACTACTATCTAAAATTATTGTGTTAACCGATAAAAATTCAATTTTGATAAAACTTTGCAGTGAGTATACTCAGTGAATATTTTAGCCGATAAATAAAGTAAATTATTTTATCAGAATCAGTAGCTAGTAATAATTTTACATGAATTACCTATTGATTGAAGAAACACTTGGTACGTTGTCTTGAGTACAAACTCCTTCGGCCAACAATCTATCTCGAATTTCCCAAGCAAACATAGTTGGATTTTCTCTTTTGTAATTTGCTATAGAGTCTACAACAGGTGCTGTGGCTACTTTGGGTTTGCTTCCTCCTATCACTCCAGCTTTGAAGCTTCCAGTTTCATAATATCTAAAAATAAAATATAGTTAGCACGTTAAAATTAAATGATAAAAAGTGCATGCTTTAGACTGCACATATTTTATTCATATGATGAATAGGTTTCGCGTCGCATTAGAGATGCACACCTTGCTAAATCCGCACATGGAAAACAATGCGCCCTTTTTATTACAATATGAAAGGACCTTGTAGTCCACAAGCCATCGTCAGGACGTGCGGAAACTGACCATTGGTCATTATATGCATATGAAGATGTCCTACTTCCGGGACACGATCCCGTCCGTACAAAGGAACTCGTGGTTATTTATTAACACAACATAATAATGCGAGTACATAACATTATTATTTATATTATTTTACATCATTGTGTTATAAGATATAATATATAAATTTTTTCCCGTTTGTCCTCTGTTTTTTTCGCGTTATAGAAAATGTAGATTTTAGTCTATTCATATAGGTCCAAGCCCATTGTTTTCGGAAGGTTTTCAATGCGATGCCCAAAAGTATTTGCATGCGTTCAATTGTGATTGTAAAAAGGGTACAGCTTAGCTTTACGTTTTAATTATTGTTGAGGACTATGTAATAACATCGTATAATAATTTTTCTGTTTTTTACAATTAATTATATATTAAGCGCCAACTGGAAACATAAATAGCTATAATCTGTAAATCTAATTTCAATGCCAGTGCATTCAAATGTTCAGCAAAAGTTGTTCTGTAATAATTAGTGAATGTCTAGCTGTGTTGACATTATTTTGTCCCGGCACATTTGAAACACAAACGTTTCTCAGTATCTTAATTGGAACAAACGAGTCGTTAAATTGGAATGGATTTAAAGCTAAGGTGCGCGTTTTGTATTTAATTTATAATTCCAAAAATCTCTACGCGCTTGTATACGTATTTTATATTGTATTTATAGTGCGCAGTAGTTTGTCAATGTCTTCACCTGAGCCAAAATTAGATCGCTATAAGAGAGCTATTATGAATCACAAACAGCCCACTGTTCAAAATTTAAACTATAGATAAATTAATGAAAATGTAAAGCACAAACTTTCCGCTTGGTGAGTACATTCATTAGTGTTGCATAAAACTTGGTTGTTTAAAAAATTAACATTATCACGATTGTGTTAGAAAGCGATCGCATGCGTTATTAGTTATTTCACTTAATTTCTGTCAGAGAACTTCAATCGAATGGGAAATTTCTGTGAATTTATCAATATTGGACACGGTTTCTTTAGTGTATACATTCAACCCTTTACCAAACCAGTGAAATCATAATCGAGATCTATTGTTCGATAAAGAATAATAATTTTTCACGGATGTTTTTTTTGCCTACGCCGTCATCAACCCTAATAATTCTAAAACGATGGCATGGCTTGTTTGTGGTGTCGACAACGGCTAAGCCGTACACTGTAAAATAACAAGCAAACGTATATTGTGGTAGTGATGGAAGTATACGCGAAGCTAACTCAATTTTGCACTTAGAGTCGGCACGCGTACACTCAGTGACATTTCCCAGAAGCCGCATACGAATAATATGCGCGCAGTTAATGTTATTAAAACTCTTGGGGAGAAAATCGAAGGAAGGGTGCTAGAGCAAAAGCAGTAGCATTAGGAATAAGAGATGGAGGTGAAGAAACTGTGGTAGAGGAAATGAATCGTATGAGATACGGATACGCAGTGACAGTTCGTTTAAAAAGAAAGAAACCGTTTCCGATTGTTTTTTGTTTTGAATTATATAGAAATTTTAGGGACACCCACCCTATAATATCATAATTTAAATTAAACATTTATTCATTTCAAGTTTTAAATAATTGGGTAGTAATTACCATGAAGTTCATTTACCATAACAATGTCATTCGTTTAGAGTAGATTAATATTTCATTTCAAATGATATACTGGTAAAATTTATCCACAAAATACTATTCATTCGAAATGTTTATTGGAATTGAATTTTAATGGCAATTCCAATAGTACGTATCAATGACCAGTGATTGAAAGGATCACCAATGAACACCCTTTTGTATTTATTTCCATATAAATAAGTAATTTCTACCGTAGTATATGAGTGTGTGAAATATGGGTACAATATAAAAGTTTATGTCCTTGATATAATTTTTTTGTTTTTTTTTTTTAGTAGTGGGTCAACTTGTGCCTTAATGCATAATGCATGTAATATATAAGCACGCGTAACCCGTTTCCGCGAACAAAAAAATAAATAAATAAATGGAAATCAAGATTCGCGACAAGAATGTAAGGGTGAGCAAACGAGAGAACAGTAGAACCGGAGGAAAGTAACATAAAAATTAATAGCAGTAACATGGTTTTTACGACCTTATATATTTTATTAGGGTATGTTTATAAAAAAATTCTCATGTATATAATATGCCGGGACTATATTGTCCCAAGAAGAACCGGAAGCGAGGGAAAGTCAGTGGACATCGGTTGTGGTCGAGGCTTGAAAAGCAAATCCATTATCTTGGTTCCGGTGTGCTATGGTAATTGTTTCATATTGAATTGAACAACGTTAAAAAAATATAGTAATAAAGAGGGAAGGAAATTGTTCTTGGTATCATAAAAAAGTGGCTTGTTTATTTTAAAAGGTTTTCAATCTGATGGTTGAGTGCCAAAACAACAAAAACTATTTTTAAACACTTCAAAAACCACGTAGAATACATAAAATGTTTTTGAAATTTCATTATCAAACCTTAATCAAATTGATGCTGTGTATTAGATACTATAATCTATTTTTAATCTTACCTGGATAAAATTTTTGACACACATCCGTGGGATACTCTAAGCTGTCTAGAAATGTCACAAGGTCTAGTGCCATTATGGGCCAGCTCGACTATCCTCTGCCTTACTAGGTCTGGTAACGGCCGACCGTTGACGAATACCCCTCCCAGTTGATTTACACCGCCATGACCTTAAAACAAAATGATTTGTTAATGTTTATTTATTACTTAAATTTTATATCTACAATTAAAGTGACGAATGATAATGTCGATAGCCAACCTAAAGGTGGTTTTCTGAGAAATGTTTTTTCAACTAACGCCAATTATTCTTTATTACAGTACTGCGTATTTAGACAGATAGCACCGCAAAACTTAAAAAAAATATTCTAACCGAGTAACGAAACTAATTACATTCAACACTGCGATGATCGTACTAACAATCACGTATTTCTAAGTTTTCGGTCATACAAAAAATTCCAATAGTAAACGTATTATTTTTATTCTACAAACATTAGTACTGACGTTTTCCTGTAATAACCCGTAGGTTTCTGACAAAACATTTGAAATTATATTATTTTATGTCTAGTTTTTGGTTATTTATTATTGTAAATTAAATTTAAAAAAACACCATATTTTATGTTATTTCGAATTTAACATAAACATATATTGTCAACTTAAAAAAGTGTATTATTTGTTAGATTCGTGCAAATGAGAAATTTATCGAATTCGTATTAATTTGAAAAATTTAGATAATATTTGTTACCAATTTAAACATCTGTCGATTGTTTAAATTAACGTCGTGACCGGCCTTGAATGGCCTTTTTATAAAAGGTTTTCAAACAATGAAACAGAAAGATTAATCGCGAATAAAAGGTGTTTGGTGGTCAGTTTTGTTCGGGTAACAGATAACAACTGGCAAAACAATGTTCATTGAATATACCGCGGCTTTAGACCTTTCGACGCGTGTCCCATTGTGGTGGGCGTTTATTATACCAACAAACAACACACAACGTGGAATACACATAAATTTCTGAACAGAGAGAGAAAGATTATTTAACGAGATAATCTTGTTTGTCGAGGCTTTGGGGGTTGTCCGCCGAATTAAGCAGATTACCGTTTCTGAAGTGGTTCGAGGGTTAAGAGGAGGGCGGCGGCTATTAAGAGCTAGTCATCACCACTCCGTTGGGCGTCGACATATTGGCTCTCGACCCAACTACAAGAAAATAATGAACCTCATTCAAAAATTATGTGCATTTTACTATATTTACCTATTAAGTGTTAACCGATATACATTTCGTAATTAATCTACTTAGTTCGTTCGAAATACAACGAGTAAAAATCGTGGAATATTCTCTACTATCTTCAAATCGTTTAAATGAGTCTAAATTTTGAATATTCAATCCAATTTTTTTACACTAGTTTTCTATACTTTTTCAGTTGCATCGTTGACGACGATCTAGCAAAAAACAATCAGCGATAATACGGAAATCGCAGCTTTGTTGCCGTCAAAAGTGTTTGGCCCTTGGGGAGTATATAGCATTCGCCCTCATTGTTACACACACTATCCTAATGAATCTTCCCCATAGAATATAGAATGTCAAGTAAAAGACTTGCACGCGCCTATAATATTACGCTATGTGTTTACGTGGACGTGAGTACATACAATAAGTATAATAACATTGGTGAGCGATTAAGTGTTAAAAACAATAAAGAGATATTTTGACACATAGTGTAATATAAAAAATAACAATTTATTAATGTAATCAATGTAATGAGTGCTATAAATCTCACTATAATTTAATTTATGAATAAAGCCAGAAAAATCCAAAGTAATTTTCTATTTTTTATATTTGTACTAATAGGTTTAGACGATTAAAAGAATTTATATTCATGATATTTAATATTAAAATTTACTTTAGCTAGAAAATTACTTTCTAATAATAATATTTTTGAGAATTTTCATATTAAATTTCTCTCTGAAACTGATAACATTTTATTTTTAAATAATTTTACAATAATTTATTTATTTATTTGGTGTAAACGCCCAGGTGGCTTCAAGTACAGTGATAATAAAATATATAATAGACATAAATTGAAATGAAGTTGAAATAATGATACAAGTATGTTACAATATTAGTATTAAATAAGTACATAATATTAAATTAAATTTATCAAAAAAGAAAGGTGATTGAATGATATGCATCAGGCTACTAAAATCAGTGTTTTAAGGAATACAAATCATTCATAATAAACAAATCAAATTTTAATATATTGCACTCTCTGGCTATTCGATCAACAGGGTTATTAAAACCGTAAGATGTTCGATGAAAAAGGATTTCAAATGTGGGACAAGAACGTGAATGTAATTTAGGAACATGAAAGTTTATGGATTGTAATAATATTTTTTTATCGTTATTATAACATATAATGTTATACAAATATTTCTATTAAATTATTTTTTAAAATTGCTCTCTGAGGAGTTTGAGAATTATAATTTATGATTCAACATTTTTTCATTAGTATGTATTTAAATTATAACATAATAATAGAAGTATCCGTATTATACTCTATATTTTCTTGAAAAAATAAATTTGATGTTATATAGTGTTTATACTTCTACCTATATGAAATGAGTGTTATAGAATGAAAAAGTTAAATTAATGAATTTATGTTTTCCTTAATATAGATTTATTACATAAGACCAATTTTTCGTTTAATCTAGTTTCTTTCTATTTCATGGCCAAGCATAACTTGGTATAGTATCCTTTTTCAATGTGAACGACATTGTTGACCAGGGCTTGGAAATTATTTCTGTCTTTTGAAAATTTTTACCATATCTAGTAAGTTAGCACCTATAACGAATTTTTTTCAAGAATCTGTAACATTATTAGTTATAAAAACCGAATTTATTTTCAAATCGCTCTTGAAACTTTAACCAAACATAAACTTTTTTAAGTTCAATTGAGGTTTGAAAGGTGATCTCATAATATTTTTTGTAAATATATTTTTAAAAAAATATTAAAAAAAAAAAATTTCATATAGATAAACTAATATACTAGATGGAAGAAAATTTTCCAAATCCCGAAATTATTTCGGTTTCTAACCCTGTTGCTGATACAACGTCTATGGTACTAATAATATAACAATAATTGTGCCAACATATTTATATTTTGCTAATTAGACTGCGTTGCGAATAACAAAGTAATGAATTACCAAAATTTTGTTGCACAATAATTATTTTTATGTGTGCTAAATAATAACAGCATGGTAATTATTTTTGCGATGAAAACAAATAGAATTCGTGTGTACCTAAATCGATTAGGTTGCACAATAGGCGTGACGATGTGGTGTACTCAAGCAAAGGTGAATGCTTTTTCGATCTGATGCGGTTGAAATAACGAAGCATTATTATTGGGTGCCACTGTTGAATTAATTGGATTTTAACTGTTGTTTTACGGATAAGCGTTGGTAATTATTTAGGCGATCAAAATTAATTATCATTGATAATGATTATTAATAGAAATTTATCGACTACAACCTACTGATAGCAATGTAACCACTAATCGAGATAAGAAACTCACAGGTATAGTATTCCATCATGTTCTGGTTGTATCGGTAAGCGGCCGTGGACAGATCCATGGCTGGCCTTAAGGCAGAGAACAGTCCTCCGATATTGGCTGAAGGGTCCAGTCTGGCGGCCGCGCCGAGTTCACCGACAACGGAATCTCCACCGAGCACCATAGTGGACACGAAAGATGTGGTGCATAACACGATCGACAGTAACGGATACTTCTTGTCACAAACGCGATTATAGCGATAACAGATGCGCTTCTCAATTCGATAATTTCAATAAAAAATCCAGCCTATTCTACACAACTAGCAATATGATGTGATGCTGTGAGACAGTATTCGCGTTCGAGTGATTACACTAAGCGTGGGACGATAATGTACGGTGGTCACGTCGTGTGTTTGCGGATTACACGTCGAAAGAGCGTCGCGGCGTGCGCGATGTGCACCACACAATATGTATCCGTCGCCGGGGTGGCTTATGTCGTTTGTGTGGTGCCGGCAAGCGCCTCGCTATCTGACCGGCGACGGGTTCGATGGGCGGTACAAAGGGATTTCGGTGGGGACGACCACCGCTTTTTCTGCCCTACGATAAACCCCCTCCAATCCATACGTTGGTGACTGATTTGTTTTCGTTGACTTGGTTTTTTACTCTCTTTTCACATAAAAAACAAGAGTATATACAAAATGCTTAAGCGTATAGTTTAATCCACTTTTCTCTCGACATCTGTACTCTAAAATAGCGTTAAATCTCATTTCCTATCTTTTATTTTTTCTTAAAATTTATACTGGTCCACCGCAATTTCTTTCTTCTTGGTGTAATAAATCACTATGCTGCACAATCTTTGTAATTACTTTGATCTTATATCAGTTTCCTTAACTGTTCTTGATCAGTTTTTTTTTACAACCAAAGCATAGATATAAATTCTTCGAGTAATTGCTTGTAATTGTATATTTTATATAGTACAAGATAATACACATAGTCTTAATATTTTCATTAATGGTTGGTGTAGCAACGACTATTATTCCTACTAAATTAAAGTAAAATTCACAATTTAGCCACTATGAGACATTGCAATTTATCCAATAAAATGCTTGAGTCTAGATCTTATATACGACTTAGCGATGGGATCACTTTGATTTTTCAGGGCCGCACATCAAATCGCGTTGAACTATTCCCCCTCTGGCTGGCCTTTGTGCTCTTGCGAGAGGGGTAAGATGAAGTGGAAGCGTTGGATGACGCATGTGCCACCCGAGGTACTTTCAAAACCCTTTGCTATTGGCCAATGGGCGGACCGGAAAGCCGAAAACGTTTTGCGTACGCTTTTTTTTTTTCATTTCCCTTTCCATATCCGTCGTACTCGCACTCACACATACATGACTAAGCCGTAAATATTTAATAAGCGCCGAAAGTCGAAAAAGCTGACAGAGCTTTTTGTGTTATTAAACTGCTCTGCGAAAGCTTTACAAAACGTTTGGTTCGTACCCGCGTTCACCTCTTTCCCGGCTTTTGTGCTACGTAATGGTTCCTTTGGGGAATGCCAATCGAAATGCCACACATTCAAAGGCATGAAAAGTAAAAGCCACGAGTGTGTATATGCTTTTTGGTTTTTATTGAGGTTTGGCGCGTAACGAACAGAATATATATCCGTTCAAGTGCTTTCACATTTTTTTTTTTTTTTTATAAAATATTAAATCGCCCCCACAACGTGAATCGTGGATTTCTTTCTAATTGACAGTAATATATTATTATTATACCCGTTCCTTGTCACCGATCTAGTCACACCTATGCATTAAAAAAAAAAAAAAAAACAATTAAAAATAATATCCCAAATGATATATTACAGTAATACCACGACCCTGTACGTGCGAACGTTGTGCGTTTAACGCCAGACGCGACGCCGCTTTTATTATTATTATTATTAATTTTGTGGAATATCTCAGTGTCGCAGACTTTTGGCGTGTCTCCCTCATCAAAGACCCGTTAAACGATGTGTGACGCTTCTTACATTTTTTTTTTCTTGTTTACTATATTGCCCGTGTTTTACTGTCACGAATATATGACACAGTTGCACACCGATGCCTTGGCTACCGCCGCGAATTCGTCGCGTGCACCAGTGCACAGAACATTTTCTAACAATGATTTTTAATAATAATTGTCACACATACTCGGGCACACGTGAAAAAGGCTAGTTAACGCGGTGGGTCGTGCGGGGAGGTTAATGACGCGGAAACGCGTGGACTACGCCTACCGTGTTCATGTGGGTGGCCGAACGATGACAAAATGTCGATAATTAATATTTTCCAAGACAGACGATGACTTTCGCAGTTCAATGGCAGACTGCGGCAGTCTTTTTCTCTAACTCGAATACATTTCAAACAAAGTCGGAGCAACGTCTGTGAACATTTCGTATTAAATTAATTGTTACAATAAACTACATTAAATGCGGCACATTGTTTTTCGACTGGAGTATTTAAAAGTGGACGGTACTGTTGCACAAGTATCGTCGAATTCCTTATATTGTGTCGGCCTTGCCGTTTCCATGCACAAAAGTCACCGTATTATATTATAATATAATACCGTTGTTGTTCAGTGTCGTCCCCTTTAACGCTACTTCACAATGCCGAGTTAATAAATTCGGAATTGTCACGGCTTTACTACTGCCGTACGGCCCTGCAGAGTACATAAAATATAATATGCGACGTTCCCCGCTGTATCGATTAAACGCCAGGTTCATTTACTAGCAGGAGAGCTGCCGCACATGGGGGACACTTGATCATAATAGTAACGCAGTGTATGAATGATACTGCTGCAGGTAATAATAACAGCAGCTGATTCAAACTGACTCCAAAAAAGAGATATTTTGGGTGTTGTATGTGTAACAATGAAACGAGAATAGTGCGACGGGTAGCTAAAATGTGTTTACCAAACGATTACCATTGACCCTCGATGGTAAAAAATGCAGACGCATTTATAAACAATCAAAAGGTGGTAAGTTTTTTCATCTAGCGCTAAATTGTCTTTATCGATGTGTTTTCACATGAGACGTTTCACTCGAAACCATTCGTGTGTAATGATATCGGTTATGAAAAAAAAAAAAAAATTTATTATCGCAAGTTTAATTCTCAAGTATGATCGCATAAATCCTATTTTGTTTTTTAAATTGTAGTCGAATTTGAAAACGAAAATCTCGTCGGACTGTTGCGGCATCACATAATACAATGACGTGCAGAGCTTTATTCTAGTTTCGATTTCATAGTGTGTGCTTCTTCGAGTGTGTCCAGCAATCACGAATATCTCACAGTGCTCTTGTTTTGTCACATATATATTATACAGGTGCAATCGAATATGGTCCGGCTGATATCGGTTACAGCCGCCGACCACAACTACTCGGTCCGGTTTTCACTGGGTTTAACACAACGTATTGTATAATAATAACATTATACTCCGCGTACAAGATGATACCCATACACGTTTCCCTGGCCACGTCACATTTGTACTTTGATAAAAATAATAATTATTGTACGCACCTAATACCGCCGAGACATTGACAGAACAGGCCGATGAGAATTTCCCACGATAAAACCTATAATGTATCCGTCTTCCGAACCACTTCCATCGCTGCCTACTTCCCTTTTGCTACGCACAAACTCGTCTACATAAATTATTTTTATTTCTTATTGGTACTGTTTAGGAAGCCTTAACAAAACTTTAGGTATTTTGTTTTTCTAAATTTGTTTTTTTTTAATATAGGATATATTATATATTTTAGGTACGCATATTTTTATTTCTTATATATTTATCAGATATAACAATGAAATGAAAATATTACTTAACAATAACAAAGAAAAACAATAAAATTTATACGGCTTTGCATTTTGTAATTATCTACATGAAAATTCTTGAATATGTCTCGTTATGACGGTAATTGTTAAAGTCGTTTATGTGCTCAAGAATAAAAATCCATTTAATAAGCCCATTTCCGTCAATTTTTTGCCGTCTGAAATAATTTATTTTTAAATACGCTTGCGCAAATGATCGTGTACATTTTTAATGTGTTTTGTTAAATCGTTAACAAACAATTCATCAAATTCTTCCAGCACAAAGTCATACTTAGTAAAGATTCTATCGAACAATTAAAAATGTTCTCAATATTGAGTTGCTTATTGTGCTGACGACGAGTTCTAAGAAATATTGTCTTTTGCTAAGGCGAAATTACTTTCGATGAAACTTGAGTAAATAATAATTTACTTACAAGTATTAAACCTTAACGTAAATCACAGAGATGAAGAAAAGTTTTGGCAGTTAAAACAAAATCTAATCTCAACCGTAAGAATTTATTCTTTAACCGAGCGTTGGTGGTAAGAGGGTAGGTGTATTTTAAAAGTGACTAGGGTAGTTTGTTGATGGATAAATGTACATGTATAAAAACTGTTGATATATTCTAAAACGAGCACGTCTCGGAACGAAAGTACAACATGGGCAGGGTAACTAGTGTATTTTCACCATTACCATTTTATGATGGCTCCGTCAAAAAGCAGAAGAAACGAGATGACTGTGAACGTTGCGTGTATTATACTGCAAAGGTGAGAGAGAGAGAGAGGATAGTTATAGAAAGATGAGATGAAGAGATAAGGGCTGTTGTGGGCGGAAAGCACTTAAAAAGCTTCCCGCATTGTTTATTATAAACCCGGTTTCTCAAGATTGGATTATCCCTCTTTGCAAAAACGACCGCAGAAATGTATAATACCGCGGAGGGATGTTCACGGTCCGAAGATCAAGGAGTACAGCGGCTGAAAAAGCACCCGTTCGCAGATTATGCGGCCGTAACACTTAGAAACACACACACTCTACCGTGAGTTTTAATCCCGAAGGGAATATTATTAAAAACAAAGCTGCACGGCCAGAAATATTCATGTGAGCCAATGGAAACGACAGTTATGTCAGACGTAGAATAATATTATAACCTATTAATTGATCACCGTGAATCATTTATATGGTCTTGTTTGTACTTGATGAAAATGTTCTTTGTTTTAGTTTAAAATTATTTCTTTATACGGAAAGTTTCATACGCTGAAGTATCTATATAATTTGCATTTTGTTTTATTAGAGCGTTATAAGCATCAAAATTACGAATTGCTAACATTTTATTTGACAAATAATATCAACTGTATTGTGTCTAATAGAAGGTTTCGTCATTTTTTTTAACTATTGCGAAAAACACACGTGATTTTTTTGTGTACGATACATCACTGTCGCCGGATGCGGAACATGACCTTTGATTATGTTGTTATTATTATTATTATAAAATCGCGAATCCAAGTCGGTTCTTTGGGGCTTTTCCTAATGAACCTGTCGATGGCAATGTCGCTGGGTCAAATTTGAATACATACATTCTATAGGGGCAACGAAAAAGAAGCGTGAAGCCGTGTGCTTTGGGCAATCAATCACTGCACACTTCGTCCCACCGGTCTTCACGTCGAGCGGTACGGCGACGGACGTCACTTTATAAGGGTAGTCGACGGTCCGCGAAATTAAAAAAAGGAAAGAGGAAAGCGAAGAAAAAATACAATAATAACAATATTATAATAATACCTCAGTGTGAACTAGGAGAGAACCGGATCGAGGGGTTTATAATAGTCATATTTCACAGTTGCATGAACATTAACCGGGCGTCACAACAGTAACGCAGAGAGCAGTTGAATTTATCATTTTTCAGAAATGACACTGTAGGTACCCTCAAGACCGCAAAAAATAAAACACAATATTTTAGTTTTTTATAATACGTTTTTCGGTAATTCATTTTGATTTTTTTAATATTATTGCCAAATTCATAAATTAATATTTTATGTCAAATTTTAAAATTGTTTATCTTGAGACAAGTAAATATTTTTTTTTTAAATAGTTGCACTCATTCGTCTGAAATTCAATTTTTATATTTAAATCATAATTTAAAATCAATATTTGTTTTCGAGCAAATCCTAACTTTATTTGTTAATTTAACTTGAAAAATGATTTTTTTACAATAATAGTATTTTATTCCTGTAAAAACACTAATTAGCGCAGTTGTTTTATGAAAAATACTAAGCAAAATATTTATTTTTCTAACCCATATAATAAAAAACATAAGTAATGATTTTATGGAAAATGAAAAAGCATTAGTAAAAATAAATATTATATAATATAGACCAATATAATATTATATACTTGTGAGTATACATTATATATTCACAAGTTCTCGTCTGCGTAAAAAGTATCAATAAATTTTTTGTTACAATTTTAAATAGTTTTTTTTTAAGTATCAAGGACAATTGGTTAAATGTCAACTATACAATTGAACATGATTCAAAACAAAAACGTGACAATATTGTTATGAATTCTAATTACTCTTATTTTAATTAAAAAAATACATTTATTTAATTTTTTTAGAAAATTTATTTTTAAAAATGCTAAATAATAAAGATAATAGTTTTTTTGATTTGGATATTAATTATTAAAAAGTTGAATAATACGCAAAAGATTAATTTTTTTTTTGAGAAACACTGTATCTAATGTATCTGACTTATTTAAATAATGAACGCCTGGAGAGATGGCGAGATACAACAATGCAGCGCTCCTGTCTGTGTGGCAAACGGGTACGAGTTCGACTAGGCGAATTAAATAATGATTTATACTTAAGTGGAGTAGGGAAACATATTAAGTTAGGAACGGCACATAGTTTTATTTTTTACGAAATACAAGTTATGAGACTTCCAAGGTAGAACATAAAGTTTTTTAAAGGACGTAATATTATTATTTCAGAGTTTTTCATTCTTAGCGCAGTGAAAAATCACTAGCACTAACATACCCTAAAACTCCGCCTCCCTTTCTCAATGTATTTATACGCGAGCACCCTTTTTCTCAATACAATTCCGTATAATCCCACCATCTCCATCGCTACCAGATATTTATTGCACCATTAGTAGAAAGTTTCTTAGACGGTTATTTTTCCTTTTCGGCATTTGTTCTGCACTGCTTATAAAGACAAAACGCACACTATTTTTCCTATATATTTCTTTTGCTCGTTCTGTTTCTCTCTCTATCATTGACGGTACAATTTGCCAAAATGAAAAAAGCTCTGCCAGCACGAGAACAATAGTATGCCAAAATAATCAATAGTTACAATAACGACGATAAATAAAGTCAAACTATAATATAATCATTTTATGACACGTTCGATAAGATTTTGGTGTCCGTTAATTAATAGAAAATAAATTAAAAGTGTTAAAAATGTAATTTAAATTATCCCAATGATTTCTAAAATCAATTAGTCGATTATCAGAATGTAGTTGTTGTTGTTTATAAGACGTGTGCCCATTCATTACAAATAAACACTTTTTAAATTTAATAAATTATTATTATTATAAATGCCATTATTGGCGTCGATGTCAATCCAACCGTATACGTAGATTCTTTATCATAAAAATTTCTGATCAATACACGGTTGTCATTATTATTACTATTACGTCTACTAAGTATTCCCTTCTCGTCCGCCTGCCAAGACCCGGACAATTTCCTATGTATTTTATACAAGATCAATCACTGCCATTACACCTTTTACCCTTTGTACGGTTCCGTGACCAATCCAACTTGAAACAATCAATAATTTGATAAATTTTAGATAATTTAAACGAACTCCCACACAGTTGGCGGACTGTTGTGTACAGGTGTCACGGAACGTTACCTTCACAAGGCGTTTTTTGAAAAAAAAAAAAACGACGACAATTACTATAGGAAAACACAATATAAAATAATAACAAAATCATCGATCGGTTTTCTCGGCGTTTTTTCCCCATCGCCGCCGAGTGCTTTTTTTTTTTTTTTTTATTATTTTTCTCAGCCACCAGATTGGACACATACATTCCATCTTTGTGTATGTACTAGTACGTGACTCGTTTGCGACGGAAATTGATTAATATCGCGTCGGCTCGGAAAAACGACGGAGGGCTTCGGAAAAACATGGTAATTCACTAAAAGCAATAATAATAATAATCATTACTGGTGGGCGACGCAACGACGGATAAAAAGAAAAAAGAAAAAAATGATATAATAATAATAAAATAAAAAATCCACAGTCTATTGCAGTTTGCGGAAATGATGACGGAAAATGTAAAATAAATAATAAAATAATTATCTTCCGCGTGTCCAAATGGAATAATAATTATAAAAATCTGGTAATATCTAATGATAATTACTCGTAGACTATATCGGTATCTTAACGAGACGGAGAACTAAGAAATATTATGATAATGTTCAAAGTCGTCAAAGAAGTCATTGTGGCTTCGTGAAAGACCGTCGTGTATATTAATATGTAGACAATAATAAAGTTACTTATTTTATTGAGTTTAAAAATTAGAAAATCATGGCCCACACAACTGACGACGCGAAAACTGGGTAATGATAATTGATTGCGGGGCAATTTTCGGGTAATCCGTAAAAGATGAGAGTGCGGGTGAGGGAGGAGAATCCGGCCGTTTTATTTTTCATTATTTCGTGTGAGGTCTTTATTGCAGCCGCCGCCGTCGCCTTCTAGTCTTGATCGTTTTGTAATGTGCCCTCTGAATAAAAAAAGACGGCCGGTCACGACAGTACTAACATTATTTTTGTATACAAAAGTACGAGGCGGATTCGGCTCTCTCCATGCTGTGGCACGCGAATCTTCAGGCGTACATTTAGGACAAATCGACATTTCATATGGTGTGGTTTTTCTTTGACGTCTTCATCGGCACGTTTACGTGGGAACAGACGCGTAAATCACGATCATAGTGATAATTGCCAGTTTTTAGGTTTTAAATTTGTAATAAAAACAACATTTTAGTTCTAATTGTCCGTATGAATTTCCACTGAATACACACAAATACTCTTAGTAGCAACTGATGTTCTAGTGAAGTTTAAAAAGTTGCATTGAGAATACGCAGATAGTAAAATGCACACAAGACTATTTCTATTGTTTTTTGATTTTTATTGTATCCAAGATTGTGTTATTTTTTTAAATTTACCTTTGGTCGCTTTTTATTAACTCGAATGTAATCATAATTAAACGACTATAAATAACCGTTATAAAAATATAATTAATCCGTGGATAATTAACCTTTCTTTATTTTGTCTTATGTATTTTTTTTTCGATAATTAATTAATAACGAGAGCACTGGCGTCAAGTCGTAACAACGTTCGAGTATTTTATTTTTATTTTAGAATGTAAATGCGTTTTGTCGTGAGAAAGTGAAGACTTATTATAGATTTTTTTTCAATATTACAGTGGTTGAAATGATAATGAAAAAAAATTATTGAAAAGTGTGACCAAGAACGCTCTATTTTATGTAAGTACCACCTTCACATTCCGAGAACACCTCCTTCGCGGTCGGAAAGCCGTTTCCTCTTTTTTTTTACCACTTAACTTATGGTTGCTTCCTGTTCTATACGTCATTCGAACAACCAGCAACATGGTATCGAACAAAAAACAAAACAAACATCATTTCAATGTTGTACAGTATTTTACTCTATACACTTGCTACCTTTTTTTTTTTGTGATGTGATACAAAAAAGTATAATAATAACGTATAACCTAT
>NW_026099572.1:24623353-24657685 GCF_025091365.1 Daktulosphaira vitifoliae | reverse complement strand
TTTTTTTTTTTTTTTTTGTATGTCTACTCCGGTCTTTTTCTACGATTGGTACTGCGGTCAGAACCTCAGTGTACGCGCTAATCACGCCACTTCCGTTCCTCTGGTCCCCGCAGTCAATGAACATTCCACCGATGAACCGATCATCAATCAACACCGACTAATGGTTTTTTACTAGTCCGTTCATTTTTCGGTCCATTTTCCATTCATACAGCGGTACAATTCCGTACACTACTATTATACGTGTATAATGAGTAACAATACTATAAGGATAACGCTACTGCACTACAGTATTATTATAATTACGATGATTTTAACTGCATGAAATTAACTATAGTATGGATGGTTTGATATATTTATCAAGCCTAGCCGTGTGATGCGTCGCTGAACTCTCAATAATATTATAATTCGCAACAGTATTTGTTTGGCGTGTTTATTCAACAACATCCGATCCACTAGATATTTTAATACTTTTGTTGTTATTTGTATTTATGCCATAATTTAGCGTTATGAAATTCTTTTGTGTCGGTGTAATAAATGTTTTATCCGTTTTTCGCGTGTTTGCTGTTACAGCTTCACATGCATTAAACAAGCGGCCGCATGCTCTTTATTATACCACCACCGTACGTTGAGGTTTACAATATCCAACGCTACTGTTCCTGTATATCTTTAGTCGGCGAATCATTTTTTCAGCGTTTTTGTTTTTCTATTTTTATTTTATAGGAAGCAGTCGCCGCAGCTATGTAATCGGTTCGTCACACTACAGGGCGTGTATAGAGGGCCATCGTCGGCTCAGCAGCGGTAGAAACAGGCGTATATTATTATTATTGTATATTGATAGCCACCGTTCTTGTATGCGAACAGTGGCGGGGATTTCACTCTGGTTACATTTTTAACAGGTAACAATGGATACAAGATGATTGCATATCGGAAACCCCACCCTAATTATAGTGACGTCATTTCCGGGCTTAGAATTCAAACAGACATTTAACATAATTCGATTTCCCCTTCTCCACTTTGCTTGGAAATTATATCGTTTTATTCGCTTTTTCTATCTTCCAGCTAGCCCAGACGCACGTCGCCAGTCCCACGGTCAAATAAATTTTACTTTCGACCACATGCAAAGCGTAAAATTATTAATTTGTGGCAAATTTGACTCATCTATTTTTCAATTTGGCCGTCCTTAATTTTATTCGAGCTCGTTTAATTTTAACCATTGGAGTAAGTAAGCGAACAAATCGTTTTCAAAATACTCGTTCGGTTCACATGTCAAAAATGGTCCAAATGAAGTTAGCGTTCTCATACAGACGAATTCGCATACTAAGCTCTTAACCTCGGGCTTGCCGGTGTCAAGGCCACAACGAACACTTACAGAAGCAGTACGCATTTAAGTGAGGGCCGACGGATGGGAAGTTCGTCTATTGCTTCAGAACGTGGAAACCTATTGTTTTCGACGTATACACACAACAGTATATCAAGGTTATGATGTAACCGTTCACTATGTTTATACAAAACAATGTGTACACATATTTTATTATTTTTTTATAGTGTATTCGTTTTCAGTCTAAATTTTGTGGTATTTTCAGAACTTAGTTTTGTTTTTAACATCGGCTTCTCGCTCATTACAGCGTCCGGTCAATCCAAGGTTACGCGCCGAGTCCTTCCACAATGAAGCACTGCCGGTCATCGGTTTGATAATCTGTTACTACATCATAGTATTGTCACCACGAATAGTATTCAGCTTCTTAGGTTTTTGTTGTTAGTTGCAATTCTTTTATATTTATTGCGTCTATTATGACTTCCCATTCATTTTATAGTAATATTAATCAGTGTCGAAAAGCAACGAATAATTCTACGTATTCTGTACAACTACTACATAACCTTCTTGGAAGCTTTTCCGCTTATTTTTAAAATAGATTTTTTTTTTTTTTTTAATGTCTACCCTAAAATAATGCAGACCTATAATGATTCAGTATGAAATAAGTTACCGCAAGCACATGACTACTATAAATCGATAAGGTACAGCATGCATTGTTCAGGAGGTAGTCGAGTAGTGCAGTGTAGTTAATAGTCCACGGCTAAGACCTTGCCTGGAGCTATTTTACACTACAATAACTGCCGACACCATCGTGGTGGCAACAGTAAACACCCATGAATGGGATATTTATAAACGTGTGTGTACATCACAACTAACACTGGGAGCAGCTTCTGAAAAGAAGATGATGATGGAAAAATATATATGAATGGATTGAACTGTGTACCATGCGTGACGAACCGTTGCTAATCATCATAATGTTCGGTCAGCTGATCAACGTGATACATTGGCTCCACTGTGTCTGCTCTTATTGGTTTTCGTTCATCTGCTTGTAAGAAAACTTATAAAATACATTAACAAGCAAATTTTATTTGCTTATATTTATACTTTATTTATTGTTGAAGACAACGTATAGCGTTACGATATTCATTTTTTTAAATAAATATTTCACACTCAATCATTAAAAGTATTCATTGCAAAATATATTTGCAATATAACAAAATGAATATAGCTACTAAATGTTTTATAAATCATACTGAAATTAAGGATATTTCATTTAAATATAAACTCTCAATTTTATGAAAAAAAGAAACTACTTCGGGTTACTCAATTCTTCCTTAACATCATATTAAACGAAGAAGGGATAATGTGTCAGCGGCAGCTCAGAAGTCTCAGATGGTATAAAACTCAATGAACGTCAGTGGAAGCATTGTGGATTAATTCGTGCCGCATGGTTCATTAGATATGCCCCACATTGATCATGCTGACTGGCAAGTTCATAGCCACCGCACCACCGACGAAGATAAGGACGTGATGCAATCACAGAAAAAATACACGTACGTGTAGTATAGTATAATATGTGTTTAACATCAAGATGGATTGTCACCTAACATTTTTGTACATCGTATGAGAACATTTATAATATTATCTAACGATCAAATACAAATGGAGGAAGAATGGGGTTGTTAAACCATTTGACTTGTCTTTCAAATAAAATAATGAAAATATGTAATCCAACACTTTTTACTTTTTCATTACAGGACACAAGCAATTCAAATGTATCACTCGCACGCGATTTTGTTGATTTTTTTCAAGTACTCAAACTTGTTGGTTTAATAATATTATTTCAAAACATGTTTTGTCTGGCGTGGGAGTTTTAAGTGAAATTTTAGCGGTCATCATCCAGTCTAATTCGATGTATTTTTGTATTTAAGTTGAAATATTATTATGTTATCATAATATTCTTTTTTTTCTAGGTAATTTTTTTTCTCAAACATATTGGTTAAAGCAGTTTTTTACTGTTGGTCGTTATATTTTTATGTACCTATTATAATCATGAGAATGGCCTTGAATACATTTTCATTGTGTAACTTTGTTTAACAAGTTCGACATTTTCTACATGCACGCGACTGATAGTCTCGGTGAACTCTTAACTCATTACAGACAAAATCAGTTTGAAGTATTGTTTATCATAATAGAGAAAAATTATCAGTTATCTAGGGTTGAGTTTTTTTCAATTGTTGTCAATCGATGTAGATTTACAGACATGAACTCCTAGTCTAACAGACCACGTGCTATTTTACCTGAATCATTCACACTTTGGAGATCCGATCGAGTAGTCTGCTCTTTGACCCATATCCAAGTCTGTTGGTCTACGTGTTCTGCTGGAACGCTCTGATGCGCACGAGTAAAGAGTGGTAAAAACAGTCTTGGCCGACCAGCAAAGGGGAACAACAACGCTCAAGGGGGGTCAGAATCATTCTCATTCATGTTATCACCGAGTCAGCTGAGCGCTAGGTTTTTGGGCGTATGATTTCGCTTTCGTTGCACTGACCAGAGGCCGATCGATGTCTGTGACCGACCCGACGGCGGTGGCGGCGACGCGCTTGGTCAACCGTCCATGGTGTGTTTATATTTTTCTACGAATAAAAGTGCATCGAGGCCCGTTATTGCCAGTGGGATGTCACTCGTGCAAATAATCACAAGGACACTGTCAAGTATGACGTGTACATTGATGGCTCAATTACAAACAGAAATAATGTCCGTGGTCAGTAACAGATGAAGTAAATATTTTCTTAGAGCACCTGACGAACGATTAAACGTAAATTAAAGTGATCTTTAGCGAATGAATTTCACGTCTATCGTTTTTTACATTGATTTGATTTATCACGTTTATCTATCGACTTAAAAACGGTTGAATACTTATACGCTAATTATACATATGATTCAGCGAAGGGCTACATGTGTGATGCTGTAAAAAATCTTATTCCTTTTTCCTAAACCATAAAATGTATCATTATCTGTAAATGACTGACTTAACATTAGAAAGCGAAAAATATATATAAATATCAGTAACCGAGTAAACACGATAAATTATAAAATATAAAGTTCAGATACTATGCTAGCACGAAGAAAGTCATAAAATACTTCACAGTTTTAAAATATCTATCGATGGTTTGTTTAATCTACGCAGAAAAAACGATCACGATGATTGACGATGTCATTGCGTTTGTATGACAAGTGTATAGTATAAATTTAATGTCCACACCTAACATAAGTATCACAAATGCGTAGTAGTACGGAAAAACTCAAGATATATCCATCGACGATCACTCAAGTACATCTTATTATCGAATATCTTAAGGTTTCGATTGTACCAGCTTATTAATTCATTACGCATTTCTTGTACATTTACACATTTTTTACATTACTCTACACGTATAAATTTTTATACAGTTTAATAGGCGAGTATTTAAAAAGAGAAATCCAAGTTTTTTTGTCACTATTGTGAACAGCGATGGTGACGGACCATCTTAATTGAGTCTCGTTCGAAATTCTATTTATAACACCGTTACCATTGAACTTTGAAAAATTTTGATTATTGAAAACTACTGCTACTCAATATAAATTTTTCTCTTTCGTCTTGAATCGTTGTTTTGAGAATGGCTTATATAAAATAACATTAAAATTAGTTATGTCAATCTTTTTGTATAGGCTGAATGGATAAGGTACTTTTTCCATACAATAATATTTAACCCTCGATTCTGGCACGTTTTTCATTTAAAAACGAAATTACTACATAAGTTTGATTTTACCATTTTTATACGTTAATTCAAGTAGTTTCAAACGTCAGCGAAAATAATTTGTTTTATGTTAATTGGACAAAATCCAATTTTCAACGAGTGCGATTCACCGAATGTAATCGATTCGAATTAGGGTGAAGTGGGCGGGAAGATATCAATGATTCTTTTATCCCCTCGCTTATTTCCACCGTATTGCTTCGGACCCTCCTTCTAAACGGTTATTATTTATAAGGTCGATCGTTTAACTGTATATTACTCTATTTTAACTGTCTCATTAAAATATTACAATAAGTCACATCATTCATCGCCCCCAAGTTATGTCGTTCTAATAATTTTTTTCGGTCGACAGGTATTTATTTTTTATTCTGTTTAGATTATTACGGTTAATCGTGGTATGTTTGTTTTTTGAATGTTTGCGATATTCCCTTGCGCGTGTCATACTAATGGTATAGTAAATGTTTTCGGCAGTTTCATCTGTTTTATTTATTTATCACCAAATCGGGTTTAATAACGTCTAAGATTTACGACTGCTGGTAACGATACGACTACCTCTAACCGATTTCTCACAGGGCACTGTTATGCGAGCGCGCAAAATCGTGCTTAGACGCGCATAGGTATAGTAAAAAGTACGTTAAGTATCCACGCGCGGTCTTATATGTGTATCATAACACAGTGTTCGGCAAATATCTTCCACCGCAATACAGCTGTAAGGTAAACACGAGTCGAAGGAGGATCCACATGAGAATAGTTGGCCAGCACGCCGGGCAATTTGTTGTAGGTGCGCGGGCGTGGCCGCACCGTAGAGGTGTGAAAGCTGTCGGTGTGGTATATGTTTTACTTTATTTTATTTTATTATTATTATTCTTATTTTAAGCAGCTCTCTGTTTGTTATCTACGTGAGTTATAAGGTCGTGAGTGTTTCGGATTTTTCAACGCCAATGGTATTGAACACACATGTATATTTATGTGAGCATAGGCGATCGTATTGAGTGCTATTTTTCACCATAGTTTGTAACGGACAGTGAAGACGAATAGAGAGAAATCAAGAAGTACAAAGTTTTTATCCACACTTTGCAATCAGATATCGTGCATCTATTTGCAAAGCTTTTGGAACTCGTGGTAAAAAAAAAAATTGAAAATTGAATTGATGTCCAAATAAGGAGTTGGTAATTCCACTAATATTCAGTGTATTGCCGAGAACAGATATTTCTGTTCTCGGCCAAAGACAGATTTAGTTTTTAATTTGCTTTTTAAGTAAAATGTCGAGATTGCATGTTTATTGTCATCAACTTTTTATACTTATCCAACTGTTTGTTTGATTCTCATTCTATTGATTAAGTACGCGCCAAAACTTATTCTCGGGTAAATTGTATCCCTGTGCACTTAAACATCACTAGCTATTTTTATATAGTATAATTTTTCTTATATACTTATAGGCTGATACTTTCTAAGAGCATGGCGAACATAAAAACTATTGCCATTACATTGTTTATAAAAAATAAACATACCTAGGTGAAAAAAATTATAATATTATCGAACAAATTCGTGTCTTTTGCTTATCATAACACGGCAATTGGCATATTATATATATTATTTTATCTTAACTATAAGTACACATTTTACGTTATCTGAGAGCATGCATATTATAATATATGTGTGCTTTTACGTACATTATTGTATATATGTTATGATACTATGTGCTGCACATAGAACCACACGGACTCAATGGTCCGGGAGATACCATCGGTTTTGACCATCGCAAGTACACGATTCCCAGAGGCGGCGGCAGCGACTACGTCGGTCGGGTTGCTCCGATCGCGATCGCGGATATGCCCGTGTAATTTATTGATACCAAGACTGTTTAATCATCTTAAGAACGCGTTCGGACAATGCGACTGATATACTTAGAATTTAATGTTTAAATATAATGTGTATAATGGTTAATGTTGAAGAACCATTTAGCGTTTTGAAATCAACTTGCGTGTAAATATCTCATTGTATGTATGCGATCAAACTTTTTTATGGTCTAAACCGTTTTGAACTTCTTGCTCTTAATGTTTTTCGTTCTGCATACATATCGTATGTAGTTATTGAGTTTCAAAATGTTTTGACGGCGTCAGTGGCGATTTGCGAGGTGAATGATCCAGCACCAACATTTTTTGAAACAATGTCAGTATACTGGTAACCGCGACAAGTGTTGATGATCAATAATAATATTCTGCACCGGGAAAATTATATCGTTGTTTCTTTTTTTTTTTTTTTTTCCTAATTTATTACTTCTTTAGTCTTCTTTTTTGTTTATATCTAAACGCAGGTTATTAAGAACATTAAGTTCCCACGCGGTCTAAGCATAATAATTATAGTGTGCGCGCCTACTACGATTCGTATAAATACAGTAGACTGATTGTGACGCGCGTATATCCATCTGTCTCTTTCTCTTTGTCTGATTACAAACGTTTACCAGCTCATTATTATGTAGTAATTGAAGTGACAATTACTACAAAATGTAACTTGGCTCAAATGCTGTATGGAATTCCTTAAATTGAAACTTGTTTAAATAAAAATATTTTCCACAATCAATACGATTTAGAGGACTTAATAATAAGTCTGATTGTATTAATCTTCAAGTATATTTTATAACTTCTAACTACATCCATAAAAGTTTCACTAACATGCCTATAGTAAAATAATAAATCTATGCGATTATATCTAAACTGTGGTCAGAACCGTTTTCTTTACTAGTTGAGCTAGACTACTAACGATGGTCGTTAACATAATGTTAAGATGTTATTATCGACATGAATATTATCATAATTATTAAAACGAAATAGGCTTAATTGGTGCACGATAAACAACGGTATTGAATGTCTCTGGTGACGTCGACCTCGTTAAGAAACGATGGTCGATTTGCAGAATCGAACACGAAAGCCATGGTGTAATACAAACATACACAAAGCTCTAAGACGTGGTTCGGTTAAGCCTCTAATGGTTCGACTAGTGAGCACAATCAGAAGCATTAACGGTGTTCTATCGATTCATATCAGTTTTATTATTTTATTTTCACACCATTTAAAACTAACTAGGCTCGGATATTATTATCACAGCACGAGCCATAAGTTGTAAACACGTTAGAACCATTGTGTTTTTCAATATTGATTTCAAAGAGTAAGATAAAAATGTTAGACCCAGGCATGCAATAACAATTAATTAGTGATTTGCTACTTGGTTTAATTTTCTTATAAAATATGTAATTGGAATCAATTAAATAAAATACATCAGTGTATTGTTTTATCATTGGAATCATTTATACATTAAAATTATGATTATAAACTTTAATTTTATAATTAATCATTGAACTTGATATGTAATAGATCAGATTCAATAATTATTTTTCTATGTATATCTTAGAGGCTTTTAAATAAATATTTCTAAATTATTAATAATGATAATACTTGTTCGGTACATCAAATATCAAAAAGTTGGAAATTATTAGAAATTTCAAACACATCGGATGACTATTGTTCTGGAGACTTATCTTTAATTGCCACGACACTTGCGTTTTCAGGCAATAATACATTTATTTCGGAAAGGTACCGGCGGCCGGATGTGTTGATGACATTAAGGTGCACACATCTCTATTGTCTTTTGCCTTTTAATGCCAGTGTAACGAATTTCTAGAGTCATGTGCGCCGACTTCGAGACGAACGCCGTATGCGCTTTTCACAAACGCCCCCGACACCGAAATGATTGACGGTTTCATCTCATTTTGTTCTTTTCGCAATCTGCTGTCAGCTCCCGTTGTTTAATTTCATTTTGTGCGTTTGTTCGCACCTTTTATACTACCGTACATTAAACACTATTGACACTTCTGCTATTGAAACTGACGCGGTTAAGTCAGGAAACCTATACGGTGATTACTGCGAATTCCGCCAGTGGACCAGATGGTACGAGTATTATTGAATCCCTATATTTTAGTGTAGAATAAAAAAATTCCAAGCCACGTCGACTTTTGAAAGAATAATAGCATACGTTGGGATGTACTCTTCAACATATTTTTTTTTTCGTTATTCAGCAATTTGTGTAATTTTGCCAATTGAGAAAATACCATTGAGATTGATTAATAAAACATAAGATGAAAAATAAATTATAATCCCACGTATTACGTGCTATCTCTTTAATACCGTCACATTAGTAAGTTTCAAAACTTATTAGATGTAATAATAAATACAAAATATAGGTATTTGTATTTTAGTTACGATTAAAATAATCGTGTTATTAATCGCCCCATCAGAGTTGTACGAAAACGTATTCATCAAGCTAATTATAAATACTAAATGAGACTGAAAAACGAACATCGAACCATATGATTAACAATTACTTATTCAGGATATTACATTTATGGGTGGGCGCAATTTATTGATCTTTAATCACAGAATTCGAATGACAGTAATCGTAGTCCGGATGCGACGAAAAACAATACCTCAGACAGAAAAAACACTGGCACACATACAGTATGAAAATCGAGTTGCTATTTAATCGATTTGTAATAACAAGTCACACGAGAAAACCGATACTTTTTTAGGGTTGCTTTTTACAGCGCATTATGATTGTTGTTATGAATTTTTTCTACAATCTAAAACGGATAATCACCGATTTGTCGTGGACTACACAGGAAATGTGTTGACCACCCACTCGCCTTTAAACCAGTTAAAAATGATACGAATTTTCTCCCGTTGCGTCACCCGTTTGTTGCAGCTATTTTACAGAAACGTTGTAGTTTTTCCTGTCGATTGGGTCTCTGCTGTAAAAGTAGTATAGTATTACGAAAGCGGCATGTACACTTGCACATAGACCGTTCGACATGCACATTATTGGAAAAACTAGCAGGCAGTTACGTACGCGCACAGTTTTAACACCATTGTGCTTTTTTTCACCACCGATACCTATTCAAAACACATCTGTAGCAAGAGAAAAAATGAAGAATGAACATTCGGTTCTTTTTGTTATGTATTATTTTTACGTATAATGTATTTTTTTTTTTTTACTAAACAAAGACTGCACTTATATGTTGTCGGAACAACATCATACACAAAATACATTGTAGCGAAATCTGTGGCCAGTTATGACCGAAATAATCGTAGAGAAACATTGGTACTTTTGTGTTATACATATTTTATTAGACTCACGGTGTAAAACGCATGTATGTATAATTCAGTCTAGTGTCGTTAAACCCTTAATCTAACCGCCTAACGCTAACGTTTGTATGTTTTAGTCGAAATAGAGGAACCGACTCAAAGATAATATAATGAAACGATCATAATACCATGACCGATCGTAAATGGGCGAATTGCGGAAGTCGAAGGTAAAATGTAAAGAATTAGTTGAAAAACCCTAAAGCCGATTTGTCATCCGATTCGAATAAAACAACCGAAACATTAAAATGGACTTGTTCGCCGTGTTACTTATAGTCGTGTAAATTTTTGGTCCAGAGTAAAGTATGCGTTTCACAAGTATAAAATAAGACTTGAACATTAGTTTCTACGTTGGAAAATGCTAACTAACACTGGTTAGTAATAAACTAAAAATATAAATTGATGCAGTATTAATTTAATGACGGTGTGGTATTATTTCACTGGATAATCATTAGAGATTCGGTAACCCAAATATATCTGTTAGATGAATTTATATTAAAATGTTCAACTGCAGTCGCCCCACATCATTGCCTTCGCGATAATACAAACACTGGCCCTATATCATACACCACCCGAGGTAACGACTGATCGTGATTGAGACTTTTTTTTTAATTCCTTCGTGCCAACACGATAATAATATTATTATTACTGTTATGACGATGCGGCACTCCAAGTTTTGAAACGTTACGGGGCACGAAATCTGTTCAGCGGCGCATGTGTACAATAAATTATTACCGTTGAGTCGTTGTCATAAATAAGACTAAACCGAACGGCCGAATAATAAATGTCTCATCATCAGAAAATACGTTACGAAAAAACGATAACCTACCAAACTGTCGTATTGTACACCTACAGAGTCGTAATTTTTATTAGCATTTGTAATTTGCGAAATTCGTTTTACTAGAAACGGTTTTTTGTTCGACCACAAAGGAATGTATGTACATGTAGTCGTTACAATGATTTCAGGGGTGTTTTGACATAATCAAACAATTTAAAACGCAATCAACGTTAATGACAAGGTCGTGTAACAAGTGCATTTATATGATCACCGGCAACGATTGTCTGTGCCGGCGGAGGGGGAGCGGGTACATGACATGTGGTGAAACCGTTGCGGAGGGCGGCAGATGCCTCTCAACCGTCAACGGACGCGAAATACATCCACCCACCCACCACATACTACAACTGTACACGTGAAAAATGTACACTATTTCATTATCTAAGACCATTGTTCTTAAGGAAGCACGCTTCTTCGTGTACATGGGACGTCTATGAAAAAGTCCGTTAAAAATAATTATGCGCTCAACGGTTTTTGGAGCTGTTATGCATTTTCATGATCGGTAGCCGTCGCATTTCCCACACCTTGAACGCTTAATAATACAATGAGCCGTGTATAGGCTATCATGACTTCGTATTAAAAAAAAAAAATACCCACAATAATCGTTATGTTGTTATTATCTGTCTCAACGGTTATGGATTCCGGCGGAGAAAGGCGACGTCACAGCACAGTGTTGTACTGAGCCAGTATTATTGTACTTAATACATTTAATTGTAAATTGAAGGGGAAAATGTGTAGCTTGGTACTAAATATTAACGATGTTAACTGATGAAGTACGCATTTTCTATTGTAATCCAATTTAATTAAAGCTTCAAAGATTTTTTCGAATAATTAGGCCTAACAAAACTATTTGAGCATTAAGTTTTAAAAGTTTCATTTAAAATTAATTTATTCCGTTTATTTTAGTAGTAAATTATTCCAAAAGCATCATCGACCAGTTCAAATCTGCATTAATAGGATTGGAAACTTAGTAATGTTGTGTTATAACCGGGGTTATAGTGTTGAATGGGATTAGGGGATTTATTCTCCTGAAAATGAAAAATATTTTTACGTTACTATATATTCTTATGACAAATTTGTACAAACTCCGGGCACTTTAAAAATGACTCAAAAAATATTTATAAATGCATATAAATCCGAGCTTTATTTATGATCCATGAGATACAATGGAAACGATCGTTTTAAAAAGTAATAAAATTTATAATTGTTGATAGTGATGTATAGAGGTCCATTATGTTACGTTTACAATTTTGTTTAGGAGCAAATTTGTGAAACTTTGTACAATAGGGATAAAAGTTAGAAGAAAAAAAACAAACACGGTTGTATTTTGTTAAAAGATTGTTCTCGTCGAAAATTTATTGCAAGTTAAGTTAAATGAAAGTATACATGTACGTTTGCTTGAAATACAGCGCTGTTACCAATGCGTATATACATTTATAGGAGTGGAGTTTTTTCAGTGAACTCGATAGGAACACTAAAGCTATAAAACGGATTTACGAGCACAGTACAAAAAATTTATTATAGCCGTAGGGTTTTTTTTAAGCATTTTTGCGAATTTAGTTGTACTTGTCACTGAAAATAATACTCTTATTTGCTCAACGTTGTTATTATAAGATTCGTTTTACTGAAACGTGATGAAGAAGCCATACGTAAATGATTGCAGCTATTTCCAATGTGGAATTCGCCATAGATGTTTTAAAGTCAAGCGCAATAAGTACGGGCATTGTTATTTTTGCGAACACTGACGTTGTTTATACATCGACGTCGACGTGTTGATGCTCATTAACTCGATAACAGCTTCATCCTCAGCGCGGTCGCCACTCGTTGAACATCTTTATTGTTGTATAACTTACTGACATACGAGTGACAGTCACGGACAAATAACTTAAACCTCTAAGTACTATCTTATCCGGTGTTACGTACCCGCGCAGCGGTCATAGTTTGAGAGTTAAAAAAACAGTGCTCTGGTGACACGCGAGTAAAACAATACGCTAGAATCGAGGCGATCCGGATTTAATAACTGGTCCATGTTAATACGAGTACCGGATACCCCGTACACTATAAGTATAGTTGTGTCCGGTCGTGATGATGAATATTTAAAACGTATGATTTTTTGCCTCTCTCCTCCCCCTCCACCCCACCTTGTTTGTGTAGTCGTTGTTTAATCAATTCGGACACAACAGCGGCGGCGGTGACCCTCAATGAGCGCGAACCGGCGAATCGCCGGGCACGATCTCATGAATAATTCACGGGCAACCACGCCATGCACATAACTGAGCTTGGGCATCTTGTGTATGCTAATCCCCGTGCCTCGAACCACCGTGCGCCCGCCGCAACAACAATATCAACAGGAATAAATGGCCCCGTTCAAATTAGTGTACACGTCTGGGCGCGTCACACAATAAGCCACTGACGCGACGGCGGTTGACGACCCGTCGGCGACGCGGTAACGTGTAAATTCTTGGCCCGCACGTCGTGTGCGCTTTTCGATTATACGGTCGAGGTACGCACACGAGACACGGTAGCGTACGGTAGACGGGCCGCCGCGACCTCTTCAGGGGTCAGCGTACAAATTGTTCCATTGGTCATAGACATTTTTCCGTTTCGGTAAATACCGGAACGTCGTTTGAATGGAAACCGAGTGTTTGAAAACTACAATATTCATCTATTCGTTGTTCGATTAGAAATTAAACCCTCCCCGCGATCCGATTTCGAAGACTATTTATACCTCGGATTTATGATAATACGCCACGTTATCGATCGGTAAGGTCTAGTAGTGTCTTTACGCTTCAGTTTCAATTTTGTTTATCTCAGTCGGCTACTATCGAAGAAGAGAAAGTGAAAACGGCATTATAATCATTGCTTTGTATAATTTCGGATACCGTATTTTTCAATGGCTGTACGGTTTATACCAATTACCGTTATCGAGTAGCATACGACGATCGTTTAGGATTTACAATCGTTATCTTCGATCTTGTCGACGCACAGTACGCGCGCCCACGGCCGTGTAAAGAGGAAGACACCTGTTGGTCGCAACGGTCAGCCCATACGTTACCTCTGGTCGCGAATTAATCAGGTCGCCGCCGTTATGTCTATCATACAGAAGCATAGAGGCCGTCGACTACACGATATTTCCATTATGGCCAACGATTTCCTACACAGTAACGCTGTCGCACGCCCTAAAGGTGCTGCAGTAATACTAATTCCCAACTAACGTTTGCACTTCGCCCGAGCTGCTCTTAAACGCTAACTGTCGTCTATACGTATTGTTGAAACAACATGAGCGCGTTGTCATACGTTAACCACAACGACAATTATTTATATCGGCCGACACCTTTTTATTTAAAAAACATCGACGTGTCGTACCGGTAATGTATAGCACGCGTGTATCTTTTTAGAACTCCATTTCCCGACACCGCTTCGGATCGTGATCCAGTATCGATCATCGTTACACACGCGTGCGGCGACGGCGGTTTTTTTACTCGAGAAGAGATTTCAATCGGATCGCATAAACAGATAGTCAAAATTCAGTACCCCATACAGTATTCGTAATTACCATTTTAATAGGCTCTAAGTCAATCTAAAAGCAATATAAGTCTACATAACCACTCACCTTCTTGCGAAAATCCATTGACACTGCTACTGCTGCTAATATTTCCCGATCCCGCTGAAACAAAATAAATACCTAAAGGAGTCGATGTTTTTTAACATAATACGCTATGGCTGTTTCGCCGTGAGACGTTTCAACTATCTGATTGAACGCATCACGATGTATAAACGTTATTAGTTATTGTTTTTATTTTTTACTGTAAAAATTATTTATTGTTATTTAATAATAAAGAGCAGACAGATCAAAAATCAAAATGTTTTGTATTTTGGTCCGTCTTACTTTTCTTTTTACCATCTTCGTGGTGCATTTGTTGTTGGGATTGATGCATCAAACTTTGAGTGTGCATTTGATGTTGTGGCATGTTGTGAGGGTGTAATGAGCCCCCATGATGCCCAAGACCGAGCTCCATTCCAATCATAACCCCTTCCACGGTTTCATTCACCTCGCCTGAAAGAAAAAAAAATAACTGTTACAATCAGATTACAGTAATAAATTATATTATACAATAGGACGTGTGTTGGATTTTAATACGTTTGAGACTATTTTCATTGTAAAGGTAGTGTTTTTAAAGAAAGTTTGTACTTACATTGTATATTAATAAACGGTAAATTTTTACTTAGTAGTGGACAAGACATTTTTTTGGTGTAGTTAAAACAATTGAAACTAATAACTCTACTTAAACCTATTTTAATTTCAGTACCAAATACATAAGATTGACTGAACACTTAAATTATTATTAACGTGGATTTATTAAATAAAAAATAAATAATTTCATTTGGCTTAAATGTATAATAGATAACTTAATTGGACAATTCGTAATTTTATATCATCGCGTGAGTTATTGTTTCGTATAATTTTATCCTTCGACAAAATAATTACAGAACAACCATACACACGTTATTATTGTCTACGTAAATACATTATAATGTAATGACATGTACAAATAATTATTCCATTAAAACAAGGTCCTGCCTTTTATCGTTCTCATAGTCAGTCGTTGATAAACTTAGGTATTTAAACTAAGTCTAACCAGGCTTGCCGTGCGTTAACGGCCATTACGACAATCAGTAAATTTATAGTTTTTTACCATCCGGGTGGCCTGCGCTCATTGCCTTCGTTGACAGTTTGCAAGTCGACTGATGTGCCCGTCCGCCGCACTCCATTTGGACAACGATGACAACAGTCGGTCTTGAATTTATGTCGTGTGCGCGCACCCAGCTACTACCCTTTTTTTCTACGGCATAAGTGTTTGCATTTCATACTCCTACACCTCTCAGGATCCGAGATAACTGGTTGTGCAATTATTCGCGTATTAAAGTGTTGACTGTATTTTTTCGCCACTAGAACTTATCGTTCATTTACGTATCCAAACGTCTTTTGTATAGTGTTTGTAGAGAGATAACTACAGTTAAAATAATAATGAGATTTAATGGTACTCGGAAGGTATCTGAAGTCGTGCCGAGTGAAACGGGTTACACGCCACCGCGTCGAGATGGGAAAACTAAAAAGTGTGAAAATTGAAGCTCGTGATGACTTTGCGCAGCTCCAACTTATAATAGCGGTCAACCGACACACTGAGACGTTGGGGTGTCATCCATTGGGTCGGTGGAGTGCGTGTGTTAGCGTATAGGTATAAATCTCGATCACGCGGGTCCGGTCAGAATCGTGGCTTGATATTATTCTCCGCACAGTATATCGATGCGCCGGGCTGTCTCGTGTTGTACCGTGTTTGACGATAACACACGAAACCCTTCGCCTGTGAAACAAAAAGAAACTGCAGAAACGAGCGAAAAAAAACCTCTGCATATAATGTATTCTTTGGACTGGAGACGTATTAAGTTCTCCGTTTTGCCATGTCATGTGAGTGTGTTCACGTGTGTCATCGTGCACGACACCGGTGTGACGATTCTCTGCGACCTCTCAATAAGATAACCGGCGCTGAACTCGAGTCCGTTCGTCAGGTCACGTTATTTTTCTGTTGCGTTCGATTTTCTTCTCATTTTCCGGCGAAAAAATTTTAAACCGTCGCCGGCGCTGAACAGCTCGTGGAAAACGATTTCATTTTTAGTCGAAACGACCGAAACGTAACTAACGGGCCGGCACAAATAAAGAAGAACGCGCCGACCGATGCGTTCTTGATCGTCCGCACACATAAGTTATTTATTTGGCATTCGGTTCACGTGGCCCATAAATCGGCACGTTTTATCAGAGCGACTTGCAATGTAAATGCGTCGGCGGTGGCGTACGCTCGAGACACGCAAAGCCTCGACCGGCCGGTGCGATATTGTAGTACAACAATATACGGTGCACACGTATAGAATGTTATGAGAGCGGAAGAACAAGTAGACGACGGCGGCGGACGGAATGACCATCGTGATAAGGAGACGGCGGCGGTGACGTGCAAGAATAATAACTCCGCCGGCGTTTGATTCGAGCACGAGATGAATTTCGAATCAAACGTCCCGAATTGTTTGTACGTCAACCCGAATTTTCTACGAAATTGGGTTTGAATTGTTCCGATGAAACGATTGTGTGTTACTATATCGAAATTTCAAAAAACTACAATGCCGTTTTCACACGGTTTTGCCGATGAACCTATTGTGTTTCGACGACGTCAAGGCGAACGGCGCCCAAGCGATTGGCTTTCCAAAGTGGTCTGCCGATGTGTACGCTGTTAACTTAGCGCGTGTCCACGTCGCCACGACCATAACTCTTCGGCATATGCACTCGGCCGGCCGTACATAAATACGTTATTACAAGTCCGAGAGCACGTTGCCGCCGTTTATGACAAACGCGTGTACTCCAACAGGTAATGGTACACCCGACTACGACGACTGTGGTACGCGCCCGTACCGTTTTGTCCTTCTTCTTTTTCATCTCGCCAGACTCGCAGTTACAACGTATTATGTTATTATCGTGTGGGCAACACGGTGTTGCGTTACACTGGTTCGCAAAGAGCGCCTGCCACCGACACTCTTGCA
Source organism: Daktulosphaira vitifoliae (assembly GCF_025091365.1). Lineage (NCBI taxonomy): Eukaryota > Metazoa > Arthropoda > Insecta > Hemiptera > Phylloxeridae > Daktulosphaira > Daktulosphaira vitifoliae. Next base: position 24,639,952 of record NW_026099572.1, on the reverse strand, counting down.
GGTCGTGTTATTAACGTGTGCGCGTATGTCAGTGTCTGTAGACATTTTGTAATCTCTGCTTTGCTTCATACTTTCCCGGTGCACAACGTTCGTGTACAGTAGGCCTCGATGAGCCGAGTTGGCAGACAGCAAAAGTATTTGGAGCGAAAAGACAATCTAAATGCCCTAGTCGGGTGGGACCGAGCACATAACATTGATACGTCCCAGGGGCGTCGTGGTCATAAACTCAATTCGTGTTTAATTTTATTTTATTAACTTATTACGTTCAATCGCCGCAGTATTTTCTATCTTAATAGCTATTCGGTTGTATTATACTGATTGTATGTAACGTACAAAGGAAAATTTACAGAGGTACTTAATCTTTTTAACATATTGTGGCGCATACGTAAAAGTTCTTGTTTTGTTTGCTTATAAAATAGTAAATCGCCAAGCCATACGCTATTTTTAGACTCGAAAATATATNGTTGTGGCATACGTAAAAGTTCTTGTTTTGTTTGCTTATAAAATAGTAAATCGCCAAGCCATACGCTATTTTTAGACTCGAAAATATATACTTTGTGTACACTATTCTTTTCGACCATTTGGTCGAATCACTTTCTTGGTAATGTCGATTTTTTTGCAATAACAGATAATTTTTTTTTTTTACTGTAACATTATGCAAATAATTTATTTTTTCCAAGAACTATAAATTTTCCAATGTGTTTTTATGTGAACGTATAAGTTTATCAGAGTACTGTTACGGTCAAAATAGATATAGTTTGGACACGGTGTTTTAAATTAATACTCGTTTAAATACAAAAAAAATCACTTTCACGTTTGAAATAAAAGTATTCTTGGCGATTTCGGTATCGACACTTTTTAATCGATGTGATCAAAAACTGCCATCTAGTTTAAATGATAATGTTAACTGTAATCACTTTCGATGTTTCATTTGAATAATCAGCTAATAATTAAAAAATTTTGAGGTTTTTTTATTTTTCTGATATACTCTATGATTCGTTCAACTTGTTTTAATCTTTTTTATAGTTAATTATATCGAAAACATTTTTTGTAAAATTGTTTTCATTATCTTTAAAAAGAAAAATACCCTTATTCATTTATCATTAATAATTATGTTATTGTCTATGATATGACATTTTTATAATACCTACTGCAAAAGAGCTACGATGACGTCTACGTTCTATGATAATTAATGCCTATTGTGCAATGACGAGTTCCTTTTGTACAGAAACATTTACACATATCTCCAGACTGCTAAGAAGAGAGTTGAAAGAAAAGACTAAAAACGATTATGTATAGAACATTATAAACAAACCCCATATGTCATTTGACGACATCGGCAGCCATTGGTTTTGGTAAAATTTCGCAGAGAAAATACATCGTAGATACTTTTTTTTTTATATATTTTTCAATGCTACGGCATTAGGAAATTGATATTCAAAAATAAATACTCGAGTATACAAATGAAATATAAAAAAACTTAGTTACGACTGACCTGGGAAAAAACAGGTAGTTATGCAATTAATTGGATTTTCCATCGAGGACGAATTTCCACTCAGATATTTAATTTGTCCACTTTCTCTTGAATTTTTTTTATAATTTCCTTTTAATGCACTTAATAACTTTTTCTTACAATAGCTCAGTCGCTTTTTTCGAATGGTAAAATATGTTGCATTCGATTATTATTATTATTGAATATCTTAAGTAGCGAATTACGTTTTAGGAAATATTTAAAATTCTTGATATTTGACTAAGACTCATTATAGTTGACAAAAATGTTTTACTTTTGGCATACGGTATGCTTTTATCATTATTTGTGAACGATGTCGGGGAATTCGTCCATATACCTTGTTAAACTATCTAAAAGAAAATTTCTACAACACGCTCAACAAATAAATTCAGCGTTAGAACAATAAACTGCACATTTTATTTTATTATTCGCTCGTCTACACATCATTCAGTATTCAGCAGTCTAATTTTCATGTTCGTGGTAATTTGGCTTTGCCGTTTACTCCTCTCTTTTATGCCCCTCCTAATTTACTGACTTGGTTTATCAGCAGGTTATAAGTATAGCAACTAATGAGCCGCACATGACGTTGACGAACTTCTACGCAGACCGCATTCGGCAGGTTGGCGGTGGTAGTTGCGATAACAATATAATTATCATAAGACATACCGGCTAGTGTCTATACAAAACAGTATCCAAATAGTGTTTCGGGTATGGCACTGTAGCCGAACATTACTACGGTGGCGGTGACGACCCGTAATTACATTGTATTCGTGTTTTGTCCTTGATTATGGTGCTGTAGTGTTTGAAAACGGCACTGCATAGTACGACACCAACAACCGTCACAGGAGCAGCTGTCCGCGCGGCGGTGTCACTGATAATGGTGATGGGCCAAAAAGGGTTGACTTGCGTAATGCAATGTCAATGACATGAGCTGATCGCGATAGCAAAAGTNACAGTCTAATTTTCATGTTCGTGTTAATTTGGTTTTGCCGTTTACTCCTCTCTTTTATGCCCCTCCTAATTTACCGACTTGGTTTATCAGCAGGTTATAAGTATAGCAACTAATGAGCCGCACATGACGTTGACGAACTTCTACGCAGACCGCATTCGGCAGGTTGGCGGTGGTAGTTGCGATAACAATATAATTATCATAAGACAAACCGGCTAGTGTCTATACAAAACAGTATCCAAATAGTGTTTCGGGTATGGCACTGTGGCCGAACATTACGGTGGCGGTGACGACCCGTAATTACATTGTATTCGTGTTTTGTCCTTGATTATGGTGCTGTAGTGTTTGAAAACGGCACTGCATAGTACGACACCAACAACCGTCACAGGAGCAGCTGTCCGCGCGGCGGTGTCACTGATAATGGTGATGGGCCAAAAAGGGTTGACTTGCGTAATGCAATGTCAATGACATGAGCTGATCGCGATAGCAAAAGTCAAGGATTTGTCTGTTGAACTTTTGATTAACTCATTGAGCGAATGTTATTTATTCAAACAAAAAATAATCAATTGTTTTTCAAATTAATAATTGAATTACTATTAAGGCATAATTATTGTGCATTTCAGAGAATTTTAATCATAAAACAAATTTCATATCATAAAAAATAAATTTTTTTGGAAATATTATAAAAACAACGTGCAATTTTTAAAAATGATAGATATTTTCTTTTAAATTGGTTTTTTTGATTTTTAAAAGATTATTCTTTTAGGATCGTTATTCATGGCAATTTTAAAATATTTTGAATTGTATCCATTAAATACATTGCTATTTTAAGACATTTTTAACTCATATTTTTTTTATTATCTCTTAATTTTCCTGATTAAAATTGGTTATAATAACTTCAATCCTCAATTAATAAAGTAAAAATTAATTAAATTAAAATAAACTAAATATGTATATATTAAATAAAATACTCATTTTTTATTTAAAAATATTTTTAACTTTTAAAAATCTGATATTTTTAATTTAGAATAACTTGCCTAACTAAAAATGTATTCAATATTATTCACATGAAAAAATTCATTAAAAAATGCGTGAAACTAATTAAAATTAAATTTTTTTATTAATTAGTATAATAAACTACTAAGGTCTTAAACTAAATATCAATGCAGTTGAAATTATAAAAAATAAAAAATAAAAATTCAAGTTTAATCATTTAATATTTATAATAATTAAAAACATATAAATATAAAACGATTAGCTTTTGGTTTAAATTATTGACATTACTTTTTTCAATATATTTTAAAAATAATATGTTTAATACTGTTAATTAGGTAATAAAAAATTATATAAAAATATAAACATGATTAGTTATGCGAAAATAAATTTAGAATTGTATATATATTTTTTATACGTTTGTTATAGAAAAATTTATATTAGGTATTTTTATCAGTTAGCTAAGAGGATGTTGTGTAATTATTTGATTTTCATCGAAATTCTTGGTATTATTTCATGATAATTTTTTTTTATATGAAATGAGGATATATAAAGTTTGCTACTACATCATAGAAATAATAGATTAGACAACTGTTTTTTTAAAAATAATTTGTCGTTTTTCTGTACCGATTCTCAGAAAAATTATGTTAATAACAACATGATGTTTTTATTGATACACTTTTTCGTTGGAATAATTATACTATTTTGCATACATTTTTTGAGAATAATTCAAATTTTTTTAAGTGTTTGAATTTTTATTTTTTCAATGTTCACATAAATTTTAATATATTCGAATTTTTGATAGGAGAAATGTCAAGTTTTTATAAAGTAATTGTACAACAATTTAATCACTTTAATTTGTGTTTATAACTTCTATACTACACAATAGTTTGATATTAGTATATTTTTTTTTACAGAATTAACCTATGACATTAAAAATGTGCTCTATATACAACGACCGTGGGATAATTGATAGAAACAAAAGACTAACAATAAAATGTATTGTACATTATATGAAATGTAATGTCTTAAAGCATGTTATGTTTTCAGAAAATAAGTTTACAATTGGATTTATTCAAAGGATGTAATCGTTTAAAGTTAACAACCGTTTGCGTTTCAACGTTAAAAATTAAAATGTATGCTAACAACAGTATAGTCACTATGTCGTGCTTATTAGAAAAATAATTTTTCTACGTAAAAGTTTATTATTTTATATAAGAAAATAATTTTAAAATATACGAACTTTTTACTATTTTAACGTATTTTTTATAATTTTAGAATAATTTCGTATTGCGGTATCACAAATGCAATCAAATTTATGCGTCTTTATGTGTTTATTTAATTTTCGTTATTTTAATTAAGAAAATAAAATTTTAATTTTATGTAAAAAGAATAAGAACTTCTTTGAGCTTCTCAATTATATTTTTATTATGAGTTTTGTTAATTATTCAATTTTATACTCGGGCGTTCAAGTCTCCGGTAAGCATTAATAACACGAAGCAAGAAAAATGCCCCGAGATGAGATATTACCAATCGATATTGAGATATTAAATGACCGACTCGTTACGATTTCCGGCTTAAGACATTATTACTGAAAGTACAAGTACTTACCGAAACCCGTTTTGGATTATTCCCTTGTCTTGGTCTAGTACAATCAGTGAGTAAAATTTCGAATTTAAAACTCGCGGCCACACTTTATAGTAAAATCGGGTGTGTTTTATTTTCTAAAAGATAAAAAAAAAAAGTTAAGTTTTCCTTGAAAGCCCGCAAAGGCAACAAAAAAATTTTTCAAAAATATTCAAAGCGATTTATGAATTTTTATGTTCAAAGACCCGATCGAAACAATAATTATCAATTGTTAATATTATTATTATTGTGGATGAGTGAGTTTCGGCCAAAGGGGTGGGCGTCGCGCGCGTATCGTTCACGGGTGGTCGATGAAGCACTCGGCGGAAAAAACGCGCGCACATATACACATACACAGGGCGCCGTAAATCTATAGACTATCTATGGTCTACCGATGGTGCGTCACGACCGTCGTCCGCCACTAGGCATACTAGGCACTGGCACTACTACTACTACTAGGTATGGTCCACTGGCAAACCAAACGCTTGGAACACCGGCACCCCCGCCGTCGCCGCGGCTGTAGTAGAGCGACGCATGCCATTGGCCCGTTACCGGAGACGCCCGCCACCGCGGCAACAGGTGCCCCGCGCGCACACACCTACAATAGCTCTCTACACGCGACACAGTACCCATACCTGTAGCCGGTTACTGTTGTAACCCGTTGAGCGTACCTGTGTGCAGTACCAATATGTGTACGCATAATATTTTCGTAGGTACCCGTAGATTGTGAGCGGGCGGTCACTACGTCCGAGAGAAGGGAGACGTCGCCGTGTTCCCAGTTCATAATAGTAATATTGAATAAATAGCGTGTTAAAATAATTAAAAATTAATTATTAAATGTAAGATGTTAAAATGTCCTTATGGTGAATCGTATCGTTTTTGATACTTTTTTACGCAGTCAGTACATATTAATAGAAATCTATTAGTTTATTTTTTTTAAAAGAGACAACCGTGGTCTTCAGAATAAATGTTAAAAATAATACTTTATTTAGGACCAAACATGTCGCAGGTTTTATTTGATTTAGATTTGAAAAATAAAAATGTAATTGGTTAGTGATATTTCAAATGATAAATCTATATCTATATACTATTAAAAAACTGAATACATTTTACGAATTTGATTTCGATTACGGATTTGTAGTTGACGATTTCTAAGGTTTAAGTTTTCATTTTCACTATTTCAAGAAGTTTCAAGTGTAAAACCGGTTACTTATGATACAGTTCCAATCCCTAAACCGAAGTTTTTCTTTACACGGATTTTATCTAAATATATACATTATATCAGATCATGCATAAACAAAATAGGATTACCTTAGTTATACTTTATAGTGATTACCTTATATATTTTTCTTTTAGTAAAAATATTTTTCAAAATAGATATCCTAAAAACAATTATCAAAAAGCAAAAATGTTTAAGTTTACTTAATAGTTTATTAGTCTTAAGGAAACTTAAGATAATTGAATTTTCTTAAAAAATTAATAAATACAATAATTATAATATTTTTTAAGTTAATTATAGTTTACATAATTGAAAAATACAGCATTTTATGTGTTGGGACATGGGCAAACAAAAACGACAGGAAGAGATAAAAAAAAAATTTAATTGCAAACTAATGCAATTTTTTATAGTTATTTTTGCTCAAATCGAAATTACTATATAGAAGGACTAAAATAAATAATTATAAAGCTCTTGAAGCGTATTTATATGTAAAACATAGGCAGATAAAACAGATCGAATATTTTTGAAATGAAAATATTAAGAAAAAAATTTCAGTAAGAAAAATATTAAAAGAGATAAATTTGTTATTACAATAAATGAAATCATAAGATGTAAATATACAAATAGATAGGCTTTATTAGGTTAGCATTATAAGAGCTTTAAAGAGGAACATTAAAACAAAATATCTGGCACCAAACTCAATTTGATAAACAGGACGATTTTAAAAACTTTTAAGATATTAGAAGGAATTGTTTGAAACAAATTTTTGAAATTTGGAATTGTGTGATTTTTGTTTTTCCTATTGTTTCTATGGTATATCTGTTATTATTATATTATAGAGTTATTTTTTACACTTCATATGATTTCCACGTGGATGCCTCTCAACTTTTATTAATAGATAAACATTTTATTTTCGTTTTAGTTAACACCTATTCTAAATGTCGTTATAGTTTACCAAAATTAATTATCTTTGAAAATATTACATTTTACAAAAAAAAAAATAATAATAATAAACCCAGAACAGTGGGATTACGGTACAATGGAAACGTGGCATAGTTAGGGCAAGTATAGATGATGTCAGACAGTGATTGAAACCATTATCATAAAAAACGCTTCGATGCAAATCTGTAGTTTTCAGAAGGAATTAATGAATTATTCTAAAAGCAACAAGAACTCCTACTTCATTGCTTATACCCTGATTATAAATTTTATACTTAATAAGTATAATGCACAAATAATTAAAGAAGTTACATTTAGTATGAAATTGAACAATCATATTTAACAATATAGCATTGTAATTTTTACGGAGAAATTATAAAACGTTATAAGTTGTTCTATAAACAGAGAAGTTCTTTTATTATTAGGCACTCGAATTCTCTTAAAATAATTATTATATTAAGAAAATTCTTTTTGGTACTTTTTAATTTTGTGTATTTCTTGTTTAGTAATAATTAAGTTTTTTTTTTCATTATACCTTATGATTCTTATTTTATTTTTAAGTTAGTTAAATGTGTATTTTGCAATTAAAAAAAATAATATCGATACACTTATATCAATCAATACAAAAATTATTATAATTGATAAATCGAATATCATGTATGAAACTAAAATACTTCCATAAAATATTTTTTTAACATAATTATTATTTTAAGAGAAGTCGAGTGTATAAAAGTGGCTATTAAAAGAATCACTCATAATTTTAAAATCTCAATTTATCATAAGCCATTGTTAACTAGAAAATTTTTTTTAATGGTCGAACTCTTTTTTTTAACATACTTATTGTGTTGACAGTAATAGCTGCAAAATGTTTAACGCTATCATTTAAATTATTTTTGTAATTGAAGTTAAATGGGTAATTATACTCCCCCCTATTCTGTATGATTATACCATTTATGTAAATGAAAAAAATTATAACACACTATAGACTATGATTTTTACATAAAAATTATGTTTTATGTTTACATTTGGAAGCTATTTGCATATAGAAGTTAAGCCGTCAGGATAATTTTTTTTTTTTTAACTTATAGTAAATAACATAAGCTTTAATATAATTTATGTTTAAAGCTCGGAATATGACGAAAACAAAAACTTAAGTTAATTAGATAACTTTTCGTGCAAAAGTTGGTAAAGGGTCAGATTTTTAAGAAATATATCAATATTGGAATTGAAAAAAAAAATGTAATTTCTTCTTATATTATAGTGAAAAATAAGATTTAATAGTTATTTTTATATGTAATTTTATTAATAGGCTAAAGCATACTCAGTCTATGTGAAAATGTCAATCTGTAAAATGAGTGTTTTTTATATCAATACATAATTTACTACATATTATAAATATCACTCCGTTTTGTTAACATTTGAATCTGATATTATATACGAAAAAACAATGCCAAACAAAATACTTTAAGTATTTATATATTTTTTGAATTACCTGTTTAATAAATACAATACAAAAAGAATTTCAAATACAAAATTTATTACATTTAAAATATTTCTACAATATAATAGTTAAAAATTAAAAATCCTAATCATAAAGTTAATACTATGATTTGACATTTTTTAATTAGTAACTTTGCTATCAATCTCATCATAGATATTATACAGCGCCATCTCTTTGTGTATGTAGAAACTATGACTGCACAAATAGAATGCGCTGTTATCTAGGCCTGGTAAATTATTTAGTACGAACGTTTATTGGTGCGATACAAATTGGCTTTAACTGGATAGCTAAAATTTAAATATTTTATACTATTATTAATTAGAGTTAATTCTATAAAATAATATTATATTTATTATTTTTACTTAAAAACTATTACGTTATACTTTATTCTGCGTATATTGTGTAATTACAATTTATAAGTTTGTAGTATTTAAAAAAAATATTTTTAACGATGGTAAATATTTGTTATCTTATGTAAAATCTAATTCACTATTGTAGTTAGTACGTAATTAACAATTTCAATGAACATGAGCGGATACTTGACACATTTGTGAATCCTTTGTGTTTAATTAGACAATAGAATAAAACGTACTGTTTTTGTATTTATGAAATATTCAGAAGAAGATTATGAAGTGAATGTAAAATATTACAATAATTATCTAAATCTATCCTCAATTTAATTTTTATTAATTTATACTTGCTAAAAAGTATTTTATTTAAAAGTAATTAATTTATTACATGTCTGTAATAAACAGCGAAATTAAAACTATTAAATTTAATAAATTTGAATTTAAATTTCGGAACTATATTGTTTATGTAAATATTATATTATATTATAATTAAATATTCCATTTAATTTTAATTATTAAATTTGATTACAAAATTTAGACTTTTAGTAAAATTATAAAAGCCAAATATAGTGTAATTGCTTTTAATTGTCACTAACATGTTTTCTCCATAGCGAATAGAGAAAACTTTTCATGCATAATACTATTTAACTGTTGCTACATGTTTTTATTTTTATAACTCAACGAGAAAGATTTTCTGATATACCTATCAAATTATTTGCACAACAAAAGTATCAGTATAATTGGAATGACTAGTCCAATTATAATTGGATTTAAATAATTATTTAAGATAGAGTCACTCATTATTTTGTAAATAGGTGCAAAAATTATTCGACATATTTTTTTAATTCAATGTAATGAATACTAATGAAATATGTTTTTTTTTTATTGTTAGTGTATTTCTTAAACGTAAACATTTTAAATATCAATTTGTAATAAAAATAATCCATACTTAAAAATCAAACATCTGTAAATTTTATACTATGATTCATTCAATTGAATAACTATTGAAAATTTCAAAATGGATAAGATAGTTAGCAAGAGTAACAGGTGAACAGCAGTTTGTATATGAACTACTATGGAGTATAGTAGTCAATAAGTGCCAAAATTTTTTTTTGAAAATAAAATAAAATCATCCTTTTTTTCATTATAAAAAATTAGAAACTCAAGTTTTTAATTCTTGTTTTTATGTTTTATAAATGTTAGGTAAAGTTAAATTTCGTTACAGATCAAGAGCATTTGTACATAGAACATTTTGTTGAAAAAAACGTTGTTTTAGTATTTTAAGCACTTAGTCCATTTTCCCTATCCATACCTTATATAATTAATAAATAATAAATCCAAAAAACGACAGTTTGATAAAAAAACTTAATTATAATAAGCTCGATCACCATAAAAGTTAATGCATTGTAAAAAGATCAAAGATAATTGTTGTTCAAAATAGACATACGAGGCTAAATTAAAAAAACCTTTTCAGGATATTTAATAAACAGATCAGTTTTATAAAAAAATGGGAGCAATAGTATTTTTCTTCTTACCTTTACAGATACTTTATATTATCTTATATATTAAGTATTGGAGATACTAATTATATTTCTAATAGTATAAAAATGTAAAAATATTATAACGATACTAAATATTTATAGAAGCTTAAAATAGTTTATAATAACTTATTTTAAACAAAAATGTAATTAAATAACAATTTTTCATAAGCAAATAATCCTTATTTAAAATTTTATTTATCACTCGACTTAATTAATAACAATTTAATGTTTGGTTTTAAGCTAATTACATTATTATTAAAATATTTAGAATATAATATATTATATTTAGAAAATTGAAAATAATAATAATTAATGTTTACTACAAACTTGCTTTTTAAATTATTTCCTAAATATTATACTTATCTACTATTAAAACTTATTTATTCACTGTGGCTCATAATTGGTTAGCAACGAATTTGGAAGTGGTACTACATTGTGAATAATTGTGTGGCCTAAGTGAAAGGATCAACGTTTGCGTTGGACTTGTTACGTCCAGTCTAGAGTAGGAGAGATTGATTTTTTAGTGCCCCTCTCTGACATTGGAAAATACAATATGGCGACATTTGGTCCAATGGAAAGATTTCTAGAAGGCGTTACTTAGATTTACATTATAAAACGTTGGATTTTATCTATTCTCTAATTCCTAATGCATACTAGATTTTTCTTATAGCAATTATATTCTTGTTATTTTCCATTTTTTTACGCGAAAAGGATATTCAACCGATGTAGTGAAGGTTGTGTGGCCACAGGACGTAGACAAATAATTTATAAGTAAAAAGTGGGATGATACACCAATCTACCGTCGGTTATTGAACTTAAAAATACAGAGTACATAGATAGGAATAATACATTGAACTCTTCATAAAATCATGTCTTCATAATAATAAATTATGACTTGTAGCATAACGTACTACGCAGCTTAAAAGTGGGGACATGCGAACTGTCGTACACGTTGATAAAAAAGAAAATTGTTTTGTCCGTGAAAACTAAAATTAACCGCTGAAACGACAACTGTTTTATATAGTTACTAAACATAATATTACATGATATACAGGGTTTAAAAAAAACTTATTTTATTTTAAAGGTTTTAGAATTGTATAGTACAATGTATTCATGACATCGGTTATATGAACATTTTTTTGCGAAATAGGAAAATTGTTTGTTAAGAAAAATTAGAAAAATAAAATACAAATTGCAAGTAATACAATTATATAAAACAATTTTCTTAAGTCGAAAAAAAAAATAATAATAATAAATTATCAACAAAAACATAATACGTTAAATTTATCGATTATTCTGTATAAAAATAAACACATTTCTAATTGTCAAGGTGGTTACATTTATTTTAAGAAAAAATTCAAAATCTTTTCCTTTTTATTGAAATTCTTCCACAGTAATATTCAAGAGATTTTAAATTTTGCTTATTAAGTGTAAATGCAGTTTAAAACATAGTAAACTTTTTGAGTTCTTAAAGGAAAAGTTGAATAACTAATGCATTTTTCTTATAAAAATTTGTAATTTTTGCTTAACCATATTTTACTACATATTTTATGTGTAGTACAAACAAGTAAAAGATAAATAATTAAACAAATTAATTTTTGAAGAAATTTATTTAGTAAAGAAAAATCGGTTATATTTCGTATTGAAAACCATAGTGAAAAAAATATAAATAAGGATATAAGCATAAATATGTGAACTCTTTACTTAGAGTAAGACCTTTGAATAATATGCTAAATCATATGTACCCGCAATACTACTTTTACATAATTAAGTCACTTAGAATCTGTTTGAATGAAATATGTTATCTAATATTTAAATTACAAAGTTAAACTCTAAGTCCACTGTGGTTCAAGCAATTAAAAACTTGCTGTAATTCTCAAATTAAAGTTAGCTGAACTGTAAAATCTAAGTACTTACATAACTTAAAACTTTTAAGATCTATAAACATTTATTCTGAACATTAATTATTCTAATTAAATTGCTTGCAAAGTGTTTAATACAGAACAAGTATTAGACATTATAATCAAGAAATTAAGAGTCAAGTTAAAATGGTACAATTTTTTTGAGACTATTTACACATAACATATTTGAGAAATGTTTGGATAATAAAGTATAATCATATGGTAGCTACACCCTTTTACTATTATTTATAAACGAATTGCTGAAAATAAAAATGATAATATTCCACCAAACCCAACTTTTGGAAAATAAAAAAAAAACTGTTTATCTCAATAATTTTAATTTTAAATAAAGCTAGTCCATCAATTTTTTTTTCTTAGTATCTAACCTTTGACATTCTAAATTACATCTTGGTTATTGATATTGTTTTATATAAAACACATTTAATAATCTGTAATGCTTTCTTTTTTCCACTCACTACAATTTACATATATAATTTTAGACTTAAATTAATTTAATACAAGATTAATACAAGCATCATGATCATTACTAATTCTTAATTTTAAGTTGGTAAGTTCAATATTTCGTCATAAAATCGTTGATATTAATATGGAATATATTGCATAATTTTTAATTTGTCCTAATTTTTTTTTTTTTTGGAATTTACTGCAACTTTATGATTATAAATATTATTTTCTGGAGATATTACGTCTTTTTTTCCTTTATTAAATTTAAATACCAATCTCTGATGATAGCCAATTTAGTAAGAAACAGAAACACNTGGAATTTACTGCAACTTTATGATTATAAATATTATTTTATGGAGATATTACGTCTTTTTTTCCTTTATTAAATTTAAATACCAATCTCTGATGATAGCCAATTTAGTAAGAAACAGAAACACAATCATTCAGATTAATTTTGTACACCAATTATCTGTTCTGACTTAAACTAAACTTTTCACAATTTTTTTCGATATCTTTGGTAGTTTTTTTTTTAATACTGGGATCAAAATCTATGAATGTCCACTATTTCATTTTTTTTACTGACATACTGATGATATCTTCATTTTTACTAGGTACATAAAGACAATCAAATCTACTTATTGTCCGCTTAATAAAACTATGATCAAAGAGCATAAAGCTGTGTCCTTGTACGGAAAAATATTTATAGATAATAGAAAATCTGTTGCTTATTACTATAGCCAAAAATAGTCTGGTGACTCTGTGATTTATATTTTGTCCACCACATGCCTCAAAAATTAATATATAAAATTCCTTTATCTCCCCAGGTATTTTGCTAACAAAATCAAACAGGAAACAATAGGCTTAATTTGGTTCATTTTCGACAGTTCCATCAGTGTATGTCTAAAATATAAATTTGTTTTTCTAATATTATGGATATTAAATACATAAAATTATATCTTAAATAAGGAAAATACTTTCTGAACTGGTATGAGTAGTAAGGGTAAGTTTTACATAGAATCAAATGTAATCTTATCGTTTTTTTACTCATGTACAATACATAATTAAATTAAATAATAGAATATATATTGATAATTATTTTTTATTCATTTATAATATGAGTCTACCTTTCATCTAAAAAATGGTAACCAAAAATCACGTTTCGAACTTTTAGAATATTATGTTTTTCTTTCACAATGAATCAAACAAAGTTATTTTTTTACAACTTTTATACACTTTTACTCATAAGTAGTTTAGTTAAATAAACAATTTTTATTTAAATTATTCGTCAAAAAAAATTTTTAACACATTAATAATGTTATCACTTAAATAAACTTATGTAAATCATTAATGAAATTTTCAATTTAAAGTAATTAAATATTTGTAAGGAATCTGCCAATTTTTAGTTAAAACAATTATTTTTCTGTCATTTATTAATTTAAAAAACGAAATTGGGGAATTTTAATGTTTGTAAAATATTTAATTTTTGTCATTGTTTTACAAATAATTACCATAAACATTATTTTTTCATGGAAAAATATTTTTTTTCGCCTTGATAATGTTAGATAAAAATGAAAAAAATATAATGTTATTTTGAAATGAAGTTTCCAAGGAATGTATGAGTCGGAAGAACAAAATAATTAAATAATTTACCTTGAAATATGTTTCATACAAATTAAATTAAATTAATTTCAATTTAAAATCTTCAGATTTCCAATTTACGTTGTGTGAGATATCAACTAACATTAAAAATATAAAATTTATTTTTTGGGTAATTGTTAAATCTCGAAAATACTTAACCGCATTCGCAAGTCACTGTTCGTGACTTTTATGAGCTGTACTTCAATGGTTTCACACAATTTTTAACAATATGATGACTGTTTGATTTAAATCACAAGGGTGATAGGATCCGACATGGATCTGAACCGAAACCAATTGGCGCTTCCTTCACTTATAATATACAGAGAGAGAATTACTACATAGTTGATGAAATAGATTTAATACATTATCTGATTGTGTATACTAAACCCAACAAATGTTCAAGGTAAGAAGAAAATAAACGATTTTTTTTTCTGTCGGTGTGATTAAAAGGAGTTTTATTTTGGGTAGATATACGTGAAAATATTTATTTTCTCTTAGATGTTATCTTTTCATATTTTTTAGTTCCCATGCCTCTTCGACTACACATAATTTTTCTTTTTTAATTTTCATTTGTTTATTTATTTTATGCAATCGTCATCACACACCAAAATTTGTTGCCAACGGAAATAGTTGTTGTAGTCGGTGTGGTGTTGTTGTGAAAGCGGTGGTTAATTAAGCACGCCGTAGAGCAGTGTTTTAAGAACATTTCACGGTAAAAGCAAATCAAATGTTATTTGTTTTATCGCCGTCAAACCACAATATAATTACATGTAAATGGGAAAAGTGATTTATTAAGAAAAAAAATTGTTTCACGGTGAAAATAAATGTTTGGTTCTACATCAGCAGTTTTACTGTCAATCTAAACGATATTAAAAATACAAAAATGTTTTTCAAATACATATTTATTGCCTGAACACACTTTTTGTTAATCAGCATACGATAGCAGTACTTATTACAGCACTATGAATTCTGTTAACTGTGGCTGAATATAATAAGTAAATTACTATAGTCACTTTATGAACTTCTGTTCCTCAGTTTGTAGTTCGTACAGAAACTTAAAAACTAATAAATTTAAAGCCCAGTGCTAGTCTATACCTAACTGTTACCCCCTGACCTGAATTTATGCTAAATTATATTTAATTATATAAATTATACTAAACTATATATCTATGATTAAAAAATAAGATGTATTATAGACTAAAAACCGTTATCAGACAAAAGTTACAATGTTTTAAATTATTTTCCTTTACTCTTTCATTAATACTAAAATTCTTAATAAGTCGGTGACGCAATAAAAACATAATTATTATCATACGGTTCTCATTTTTTTCATATCAGTTACATAAAAAGTTTCATTAATTTTTAATGAGACCTTTTTACGAATTCCAAAATCATTAAAATAACTCAAGTGGAATAGTTAGGACTCTTACGTAATCTGATTCGTAATAATAAACTAGCATAAAACTATAAGAAATTACACAATTTATTAATTACTGAATATATATTTATACTTTAAAGTGTTGATACGTACAACATATAACATATAGATGTTAACTGAATATTATAAAAATGAACTATGCAGTTTAAAATAGCTACATAAAATATAACCTCATAAAGATTCATCTTAAATATGATCAATAAATTGTCATAATATTGTAATCGACCTTATACATCTGTCTAATAATGCATAATGTGGTTTTATGCGTTTGTATCATCCTGTGGAATGTAATTTATCGTGTTCAATAACACCCTGAGATAAAATAATACCTCCCCCAGCAGCCACAAACACCGCAACAAATATGGATAAACCAAATACGCCGCCGCCAGGTCTTATTGAGAATCAACTGAATAAAAATTGAGCACGTTCACAAAGGGTCTAGGGTGAAATAATTATGTTTCTTATCGGTTTCTTTTGAGGATAAAAAACGGATTTTATGAATCCTTTTTTTTTTTTTTTTTTTTTTTTT